>NC_135544.1:5863845-6226345 GCF_045843805.1 Urocitellus parryii
GAGAGAGAGTGTGTGTTCCCCATACCCTTACCCATAGTTTTGCTTTCTATGATTTCAGTTACTTACAGTCAACTGAAGTCTGAAATAGTAAATGGAAAAATTCCAGAAATAAACAATTTATAAGTTTTAAGTTGCATACCATTCTGAGTAGCATGATGAAATATTGCACCATTTCCCCATTTCCCTTCATCTGGTCCAGGATGGAAATCATCATTTTGTCCAGTGTATCCATGCTGTATATGTAAACCATCAGTTACTCAGTAGAGATTTTGTTTATCAGACTGATTATCACAGTATCAAACTACTTGTGCTCAACTAATCCCTAATTTTACTTAATAACTGCCCCAAAGTACAAGAGTAGTAAGGCTGGTAATTGGTTATGCCAAAAATTGTAAAATTGTTCCTTTCAGTAAAAATGGAAAGTTCTTGACTTTATATGGAAAGGGAAAATATATGTTAAAATTATTAAGAGCTATAGTAAGAACAAATAAGAAATAGCATGACATGTTTACGGCCTGGTTATATTATCACTTGGACATAAGAAGGTCTACTATAGAGAGAACTTATGTATAACTGGAGTTTTATGTGTGGGTGGGAGATGAGACTGGAGTGGCAGAAAAGAACACAGCACAAAATGTGCTATATTCAAGCTAAGAAATTTGGATTTTATCTTAAAAATAATGGGAGTCACTGAAGTGTTTTTACTGGGAAGAGGTATTGAATTGCGTTCACCAAAAAAGATTTGTTGAGATCCTAACCTCAACTCAGAGTGACTCAGAGTGTTCTTATTGGATATAGGGTCATTGTTGATATATTTTGTCATGATGTGGCCATAGTGGAGTAGGGTGGAACCTTACTTCAGTGTGACTGATGTTCTCATGAATTCAAAGTGTATCCATGCAGTATATGTTACCCACTTAATAGGAATATTGGTGAAGACACAGAAAAATGTGAAGATGAAGAGATGAAGGGAGATTGTTAAGCGAAGATGGAAGTAGATTGAAGTAATGAACCTGCAACCAGAGAAATGCTGAGGATTTTCAGCAGTCACCAGCAGTGGGGACAAAGACATAAAACAGACACTCACAGACCTCAGAAGGAAGCAAACCTGCTGACATTTTGAGTTCATATTTCTGGTTTCTACAACTGCGAGAGAATAAATTTCTGTTGTTTTAGGTTACCCCATTTGTGGCACTTTGTTGCTGAAACTTTAGCAATCTATTATGGTACTAATGGATAGGGAAGTAGGATCCTGCTTTAGCTTTAAAAATGTAATTCCAGTTTTGATCTCAGAAACAAGACTAACAGAAGGGAAGCCAGTCTGGAGCCGGTTAAAGGCTCAGTCTTGATCCTGTCTTTGCTTCTAGGAATTTCTAGCTTCCTGTTTCCCAGTTGAGTTTTACTGTTATGTCAAGGATTGCTCTCCTGTTTCTTCTTCTCCACTGTCTCTCCTAGGTCTCAGAGTTGATGTTGCCATCTTCAGCAAGGGAAATCTGCTGGATTTAGTTCTCTGGAACCCAGCACTTCCTCCATTTGGGAAAACTAGAACAACTTGAACCTCATGACTGGTAGATCATATTAAAAGAAAGAACAATGTTTTAGAATTATTTAAACTTTAGGAAGCAAATAGCTTGAGCTAATCTACAGAATTGGCTGAGGTGAATCCACAAAATTAAGGTAGACTAAAAAGCTATTCACTATAGAGCTGCTTTCAAGGAGCTGCAGAGATAAAACCTGGAAGAGTCTAGCTTTATTTTTCCTAAGGTTGTCCTTAGTACTACAGCCCTATGTTATTGGGTGAAAAATCAATGGGTAAATGTGTATAAGACTGAATTATAATTTACTTCTAAGGGATGTAGTAGCACTAGGCAAGAAAAGATGCTCTAGGAGGCTAATCCTATCAGGCAACCATGATCTTGGAACCTGTAGTTATTGAAATGATGTTAGTGATAGAATTATTTATTTGGTTCAGGGAGCATGTAGCTAGTGTTTAGTGTATTCAAGACTTAAGCCAAATGTTTATTTGCACTTTTGTGGACAATGCATATGGTTCTTCAATGAGTCAGTAGATAAAAGAGTGCCCCAAAACTATTATTTAAGTTAAAGTCATGCAAACCATGTAACAATAAAGTCCCTTATGAAATAAATGGGATTGGGTGGGAGTATTATTTTTCTTACAAATTGCACTGAGTTATTCACTATTAATTTTCAAATACAGCACAAATTCCTACAAGTTAATTGTTTATAGAAAATACCTGTTAGCATCTCCCAGGACACAAATGTTCACAAATGTTCTATTAAATATAGCTTGGAATCTATGATATGAAATCATAGATCATAGTCTTAAAAGGCAAGCCCTGCTCATTCCTCTGCTTCTAGAATGAGAATAAACAATTTAAGAATTAGAGAGATGTTGTATTGTCTAAATTGTCTTTAGATGAGAATAATCTCTCTCAAGACCACCAGTGCCTATACTTCCATATATTTATTTTATGCTTGTTGTAGGGTATTAAATTAAGAAAGAAGCCTTTGTTGAAATGAAGCCAAGACTTGCAAAGATCAGTCATAAATCCAAAGAGTTGGATTCATCAGAGATAATTAAACCTTAGAGTACAGGGAAGGAACCCCCAGGAAAAGGACATAAAGATATGGAACATGGTGTACTTCCCAGGAGAGAAGTTGTTAAAATTCCACAGCTTGTTCCTAACATTTACAATGGGCTCTTTACAAGTAATGTGTCTACATGGGATGATGTCTGGTGTGTGTGTGTGGGGGTCTTCCAAAATGGAAAGGAGACAGTGGGTGAGAATGAAGTGAATCCCTAAATAATTTTCTTTGTGAAAAATCCTGCCCCCAAAAGGTATATAAACGCTTCTAAATTCCAGAGGACAACAATCTTATCAAAAAGCACTACCATTTGCACGGAATCCCTGACGTCTCATCACAGCAACTTAGTTTGGAGAAACAGTGGGTTAAACAGACTCCGTTGAGAATCGCATCTTCCTTCAGGTCTGACCAAATTCCGTGGCTTCATTTATTTACACTTCTGATTTCATGAAGCTCAGGATTTAATATTTTTCAATACTAGAATGTTTGACAGAGCTTCTCTGTCATTCCCCTTCGTGTTTCTCTTTGTATTTTCAGCTCCAACAGGTGCAGATTTGCCAAAACGAATGTTAATTGCCTATTTACTGTCTCCCGGCTTGTTCAATTTACTCACAGATCATTTCCTATTCAGAACCCTGCAGCAGTTTGTCTCTCATTTACTTCTCTAATTGGTTCAGGTTCTTAGAAAACCACACTTTAAAAAAAAAAAAAAAAAGAAAAACCTATCCTCCCATAACTTCACCTTTGTCCACCAAAGCCCCTGCTATTCTCAGAGCTAAGCTAGTCTTATTCAGAGGCAGACAGCAAGAAGCTACAGGAGGAAAAAGATCCCTAGGCTGAATTTTCCTTGGAGCACATCATTAAGAAAGTAGGAAGCGAGGTCTTTGCAGATACATCTTTCAATAAGCTTAATTCGACCTTCTTAATTTCTCACGCATTCAAGGGTTTTCCTGGAGTTCATCCCTTCTACTTAGCACTTCCTTACATTTGAGTTCCATCTCACTGATCTCATCACTCTGAATCTCTCATTCCATTTGTTCTTATGACTAAGCAAAGGAAGAGAGAGAAGCAGAAAGCCAATTTGGGGGCTCATCTTCAGAGACTGCTTGAAAGGTGTGATCAGCTGGATCTGAGAGATGAGAGAAAAAGTGATCCTGGGAACATGGGTGTGATCCAGATCACCTGCCTGTTGTTTTCAGTCGGTAATTCAGACCTGATGTAAGACTTCAATTCAGTTTTTCTTTTCAGACTCTCTCTCTCTCTCTCTCTCTCTCTCTCTCTGTATGTGTGTGTGTGTGTGTGTGTGTGTGTGTGTGTGTGTGTGTGTGTGTGTTTAGGTCTTTCTGATTAGCTGTCCTGAATAGTGAGTCAGAGACCCAGCAATCTGGCAGCATGTGTAGTATTAACAAACCAACCTGGAAAATTGAGGAAAGGTTACCATAGTCCTTTCCTAGGAATTTCTATTTTCAGACATAACAGCTCTGGGTGGAGAAGAGATGCATACCTAGAACCTGCACAATGATGATGCCCTTCACACATGGGAGCCTCACAGGGGCAGCTGGGGGATAAGACTAGAGAAAGGCCATCACCATGGAATCTGTTCCACTGGAGCAGTGCATCTGGGAACATGTTGGCTGAGAGCAGGGAAGGAAATAGCTTAAGAAGTATAGAAAGGCACTTCTTCCAGTTGCGCAGTACAATACGGTAGCCATTAGCCTCACAAGGGTATTTTAAATTTAAGTTAGACTGATTACGATGAACTACAATGAAAATTCAGTTTCTGAATATTTAAAGTGTTCAACAGCTCTAAGTGGCTATTGGTGACTGTTTTGGGCAGTGCAGGTAAGATTAATTCCCACATTGCAGAAAGGTTATTATTGAACACACCAGTGGACAATCAGAACACCGATGATACCTCTGTTCTCAGATAAAGAATTCTGTTCTTTTCATGCTGGAAGCAGTCATATCTGAAGTGATAACTGACTTCCTCTGGGTGGAATCTCTTGTTACAATTTGAAGTACCTCCTCTCACCACTGAATTGAAGTACTTAAAGTAGGAGTGGTCGTTCTTACTAATTGCAGCTATGGAAAGAGTAGGTCACAGAGGCATCTTCAAGTACAAAGGAATACAATGGTCTCCTTGTCATCAAGGACTTTATTTTTCATAATTTTAAGGCATAGAGAAATATATATTGCTGACCTATGATATGCTTATGAGAAATCATTTTACTCTGTAGTTTAGTAAGACAAAACACTTATGTCATAGTGTATTTTAACAGCTTTATTGAGCATAATTAATATAGAAATTAACATATTTAATATATTCAATTTAATGAGTTTGGACATAGGCATACATTCTTAACACCATCACCTCTCCATATTCATCGCCTCCAAAAGTTTCTTTGTGTCCTTCTTCGATTTTGTATTGTCTTTTCTTGTGATAATAATACTTAACATTAGACCTCCCCTCTGAACAAATTTGTAAACACACAATACAGTGTTGTTGATGAAGGCACCAAGCTGTACAGTAGATCTTTAGAGTGTCTTCATCTTTCATAAATAAAACATATCTAAATGGAACAATAACTCTCCTATCCTCTGCCCCTCACTTCTGTTAATCTCCCCACTCTTCTCTGCTTCTATGTATTTGATTATTTTAGGTGCATTATAAAAACAGAATCAATTCAGTGTCTGTTTTCTATGACTGGTTTAATTGACTTAATATATTGTCCTCCAGGTTTATCTATGTTGTCACAAGTGGCAGGATTTCTTTGATTTTCAATGCTTAAGAATACAGTATATACCATATTCTTTTTGGAAAAACTTCTAAATCCATTTTATAATGATAGCCTTGCCCTGACACCAAACCCAGGTAAAGACTACTGAACAACAACAACAAAAAGTCCAAACTATAGGGCAATACCCTGCACAAACACAGATAGAAAAAGCTTCAAAAAATACTAGCAAAACAAACTCAATAACATAATAAAAAAAAAATCTCATCCCATGTACAAGTGAAATTGATTCCTGGATACAAAGATATACAAAGATCAACAAAATGTACCACATTAAGAGAAAGACGGATAAAAGTTATACAAGTGGTCATTTCAATAGATGCATAAAAAGCATTTAATAAAATTCAACAGTTTTAATGCTAAAACTCCCAATGAACTAGATATAGAAAAAAACTTAACATAATAAACCAAAAATGAAAACCTCACAGCTAATATCACACTCAACAGTGAAAAAATGAGAGCTTTTCTCTAAGATCCGAAACAAGTCAAGGTTGCCCATTTTTTATTCTATTCAACATCGTACTAGACAATGTTTAAGAAAAAGAAATAAGAACCATCCAAATAGGAAACAAAGAAGTAAAATTATCTGTTTACAGATAACAGTATCTTATATGCAGAAAACCCTAAAGACTGTGAAAAAAACTGTTATAAATTCAAGAAAATTGCAGGATTTTAAAAAATGCAAAATTTGGTTGAATTTATATATACTAATAAGTAATTATTCAAAATTATCTATGGAAGCAGAAAAAACATATTTGCAAAACATATGTCTGATAAGGGGCCAACATTTAAAATATACAAGAAACCCCTACTACTCAAGAGTAAAACACCACATAACTCAATTTAAAAAATGGACAGAGAGCCTAATAAAACATTTCTTAAAAGAAGACATACAAATGGTCAACAGATATATAAAAACATGCTCAAGTTTATTAATCATCAGGAAAATTCAAATTAAAACCACAATGAAATACCACTTCACACTTGTTAGAATAATGTTTAAAGTAAAAGATAACAGGTATTGGCAAGAATTTGGAGAAACTAGAACTCTTGTATGCCATTTGTGAGAATATAGATTGATTATTATGGAAAATAGTATGGAATGTCCTCAAAAACTAGAACTACCATACGATGCAGCAATCCAGCTTCTGAATACATATCTAAAAGAATTAAAACCAGAGTCTCCAAGAGACATCTGGACTCCCATGTTCATTGAAATATCATTTACAATACCCACATTTTGGATATAACCCAAATTCCATAGCACATTTTGCACTTAGAATACACAGATATAAATATGACCATGTTTTACATTTTTGCCCACTTTCTTAGTAAGGTGAGAGTAGCACACATAATGCTTACATAAACACTGCAGTTTATTCCATCATCTCTCTTTCAGGAATTCTTTTAGGAATCCTTTTCAAGACTTCTCATTTTCTACTGTGCTATTTGTTCTTAATCCTTTATGTGTAAGTATTGGGCTTAGTTTTTGACTGGTCTGCCTGAAAAAGAAAAAGCCAATCCAAATACTTAACATCAGAAAATAAAACAAATTGAGCTTTTTGAAAACAGGCCATCAGAATTTAAGTGAAAAAGATCGTTGCTCCTGGTCTCTTACCTCTTCTGAGAGTTTTGATTTGCCTCATTCTGCTTTGCGGTGTGCCATAGATCACTTAGATCAGAGATCAGATTATGTATGTGGGCCTATAAATAAAATGTTAAACAGTAACTTTAAGTGAATATTTGGGAAAAGTGAAGTATATAAATATTATAATGATCTCAATTTTTTTAAGAATCATAAATGTCTGTAAAGATAGGCTACAAAATTAACAATGGTTATCTTTGGGTGAACAAATTCTAGACCATGTAAGTGTTTTGTTTTTTTTTTTATCCTATTTTGCATTGAAAACACTTATGGAAATATCATTTGAAGCATCATCTGTAAAGACTCTGAGTGTGCTGTAAGAATTATTTTCATTTTTTGTTCCTTCTAATTTATATCAACAAACCAATATAATTTTACATAATTGTATTTGCAGTCTACCTACAATTTTGCTTTTTGTTTTATTTGAAGAAAGAGATGAGTAGATTCTAAGTGGAAAACATGAACTGTATGTCAAAAAAAGAAGAAAAACCCATAAATCTAGGTTGGAGACCTTAGAGTCTAGAGAGGAAACATGGATATGCAAAACAATAAACATGATTCAACTTGATAAATGTTAGACTAGAAAGACAAAGTTCTGTGAAATAGAAGGGAACAAAATTGGACAAGGCAGAAAAATCTTCATGAATAAATGACATTCAGATTTGCTGAGAATTCCACATCATTATACTGATTAATTTTTCACAGATTTATTATATTTTTATTGATTGAAAATTCAGATTTTATTTAACTGTCTAATTATAACCACAATAATGTCCATTTCTTGGTTACTTGCATGCTTTCACTATCTTAGCACTACCATGATCAGACTTAGTTAAAAAAATCTTACCTCTAGGAATTCAGCTGAAAGGAATTGTTTAAATTTAGGGAAAAAATGCAATACGTACACTGATTATACACATTTGTATGAGTGCTGATACATATCACCTTATTATTATTACCTCTATTATAATTATATAGATCCTAATGTCTGTATTTACTTTGTGTTTTTTTAAATTTAAATTTTTTTATTAGCTACACATGACATTACAATGATCTTGGCAATTCATACATTTGAGTCATTGGGGTATAATTTCTCATTTTTCTAATTGTACAGATTTCAGAGTCACACCGATCATAGAGTCACCTTGTATTTACTTTGATCTTTGCTTTATCCTTTGTTGTTTTTACCTTTTGGTCTTTTTGACCTTGGTAATTTCTTCTCTGCTTTTCTGCTCTATCCTGTGACCTAGACAGTGTGGGTGGATACTTTGACTGAAGACGAGGTATTTGAATCAGTAGTGAGAACTGCTTTCAAGAGAACTGCCCTGGACTATTCTTAGTGGTCTTTGACCTCTGTAATGATAAATTAGATTTGAATTGCTTTTCAGTTAAAATAAAACCAATTTATATATGCTATTTTTGAGCGGTGAAAGCCATCACAAACCAAAGAACAAAAAAATCATATATATATATATATATATATATATATATATATATATATATATATATAAACAGTAATATCCTTACATATATGTTTTGTCAGCTTTTCATAATGGTGAACAAAACACCTGATAAAATTAACTTTGGAAAGGAAAGATTTATTTTGGCTCATAGCCTCACAAGTTGCAGTTCATGGTCAACCAGCTCCCTTGCTTTGGGCTTGATGTGAAGCAGACCATCATGCTGGAAGGGCACAGCAGAGGAAAACTGTGCAACTCATGGCAGCCAGGAGAGAGAGAGAGAGAGAGAGAGAGAGAGAGAGAGAGAGAGAGAGAGAGAGAGAGAGAGAGAGAGAAACAGAGACAGAGAGAGAGAGAAACAGAGACAGAGACAGACACACAGAGAAGGACTAGGGACAAGAATTATCCTTCCAGGTCACATCTTTAATAACCTACTTTCTCCAATCATGTGCTACCTCCCACAGTTTCTACCACCTCCCAGTAGCCCATTCCAATGATATGGATTAATCCACTGATGAGGACAGAGCCCTCGTAATTCCATTGCTTTGAAAAGCCCTACCACTGAATATTGATGCATTGGGGACCAAGCCCTTAGGAGACATTCCAGATGAAATGGAATGGAATATAAACACTCCAAAAGATTTATATGAAAATGACAGATAATTCTAGTTAAAAATGAACACTGGCTCTGTAAACATTTCCTAGAATAAGAATTACAATCAAATAATAAGCATATGAAAAAAATTTGCATGAAACCAGAGAAATGTGGTTAAGGCAGTGAGATATCATTCTTTATCCTGTCAGAAATGATTACTATGCAGTGTTGTCAAGGGTGGGAAGGAAAGGCACCCCACAGTGTTAGTGGACATATACTAACATTTAGAAGGCAATTTGTTAGTAATTATAAGCATTTTAAATATTGTATCAGGAAGCATACAACAAACTGTATTCTGGTTTCCTGGATCTTAAAAACTGTAGTCATTGAAATCCATGAGGACTTATTTTTTTTATAAGCCACATCCCCAAACTTTTAAAAAATTTGTTAGTCTGAGACAGGGTCTCGCTAAATTGCTGAGGCTGGCTTTGAACTTGCAATCCTCCTGCCTCAGCTTCCTGAGCAACTGGGATTACCCAGCAGTTATTTTTATCTCACTGCATTATATATTCATTAGAGATCAATTGGCACAGAGTTGGTGAAGCAGCCTAAGGGGCACCTGGGGCAAGGGAAAAGACAAAAAGCTCACTCTGATAATCTAGGATAATCTCATCATCTCAAGATTCATAATTTAATCCCATTTACAAAGATCTTCTGCTATGTAAGGTAACATAGTCTCAGGTTTCAGGGGTTAGGATGTGGACATCTTGGGGAGTCATTGTTCAATCTATCACAAAGAGAATAGTAGCATTTTTGTACACACATGCAGACATACACACTCATGCAACATTTTGCAAAAGAATATTAATATGGGTGCATGATAAAAGTTCTGGAGAGCTACGTCAAAAATTAGTATCATAGTTATCTCTAGGAGACAAGAGTAGAAATATGTTGAAAGTGGAAGATAAGTGCATTTTTTTGTTTGTGTATTTTTATACTCTTTTATTCTTTACTATTCTACTACTTTAATACTTAAAGGGAAATCAGTAAAGTTAAACATGTAATTCACATGCAATTAAATATGTTAAAATTTTGTTTATTGTTTTGATCCAAATAAAATGATGAAACACTTCTAGAAATTTCAAATTTTATATTTTTTATTAAAAATTGTTTATATTTTAGAGCTCTTAATAATGATTAATTATAGTTATGTGAGCTATTTCAATAGTTTGGCCATTTTCCTTTTAGTAGTTTGGGCACTTTGTGGACATTAGTTCAGACATTTTAAATTTAGAGCAGAAACAAGGAACTTAGGTATCTGTCCATTTATTTATTTATTTTTGTGAATCAAGATTCTCTTTTGGAGTTCAATGGCAAGTATAAATTCTCTCCCCAGGGGGGAAAATAGACTTCAAACTTCACATGATTATCATAGAATTTTAGGTGTTCCTGGTACCCATTAATTTCAATTTAAGAACACATTTTCCTAAAGGCATTTGCCCCAAAAATATCTATGATATTTATTGGTAAGGAAAGATTTATCCATAATGAGGCTCTCGGGTCCTGGTTTTTTCTAGAACTCCATTGCACCATACAGTAGAAACTAACCACATGTGTCTATTTGAGTTTAAATTGAAATTAATTAATCACATTTTCATGAATTTGAATAATTAATATTATTAAAATGTCCATACAAACCAAAGCAATGTACACATTCTATGTATAATCCCTATTAAAATACCAATAGTGTTTTTTTGATAGAAATAGCAAAAGAAATCTAAAACTCATGTGAAACCACAAAGTCTCTGAATAAAAGCCAAAACAACATTAAGACAGAAAAACAAAGCTGGAGGCATCAAAATTCCTGATTTCAAATTATAATACAAATTTGTAGTAATTGAAACAGTATTATACTGGCATAAAGATAGACACAACCACAGAACAGAATAGAGATCCCAGAATTAAACCCATGCAAATATATAGTCAATGAATCTTCAAAAATGGTGCCAAAAACACATAGCGGGGAAAGGAGTCTCTTTAATAAGCAGAGTGAGAAAACTGAATATTTACAGACAGGAAAATTATATTAGACATTTTTCTCTTACACCATATACAAGAAGTCAATTCAAATGTTTTAAATACTTAACATAAAACCTGACACTATCTAGAAGAAAACCAGAGAAAAATCTCTTTGAATTGTCTTAGCAGTGATTTTTGTTTGTTTTTGCTATAAACTTCAAAACACAGGAAAACAAAAACAAAACAAAATAAAAAAATAAACAAGTAGAGCATTAAACTAAAAGTCTCTGATAAAAGAAACAATCGAATACAAAGGCAATATATGGAATAGAAGAAAATATTTGCAAAATATATATATCTGCTAATATCAGCATACAAAATATACAATGAACTCATACAACTCAAAGACAAGGAAAAAAAACTCAAATAACACAAATAAAAATGGGAAAATGACATGAAGAAACATTTTGCAAAAGAAGACTTATGAATGGCATATGAATGAACAGGTATATCAAAGACCATAAGGGAAATTTAAATCAAAACCACAATGAGACACCACCCACTCTTGTTGGGATGGCTATTATTAAGCAAACAAAAGACAATAGGTGCTGGTAAGGTTGTGTAGAAATGGTATCCTTCAGTACTGTTTGTGGGATTCTAAATGGGTAAAAGCATTATGGAAAACAGTATGGAGATTCCTCACACAGTTAAAAAATAAAATCACCATAAAATCCAGTAATCTTACTTCTAGCTATATACAAAATAACAAAAATCAGGATCTTGAAGAGACATCTGCATTCCAATGTTCACTATGGTATTATTCACAACAGAGAAACAATCTAAATGCTCATTGATGGATGAGTGGATAAATAAATTGTGGTATATACACACATGGCATATTATTCAATATTAAATATATTCAATCATTTATGACAATAGGGATGAACCTAGAGGATATTATGCTGGATGAAATAAGCCAGGCACACACAAACATGTTATGATATCACTTATATATAGATTCTGTAACAAAGTCATTGAAGCAGAGAGTATAATAATAGTTGCCAGGCCTGGGTGAAAGAGAAAATAGGAACTGTTGATAGAAGGGTAGAAAGTTTTCAGTTATGCAAGGCAATTAATTTCTAGAGATATATTATACAAGTCAGGTGCGGTGGCACACACCTATAATCCCAATGACTCAGGAGACTGAGGCAGGAGGATTCCAAGTTTGAGGCCATCTTCAGCAACATAAGACTCTTTCTGAACATAAAATTCAAAGAGGGCTGGAGATGTAGCTCAGTGGTAGAGCACCCTTGGGTTTAATCCCCAGAACCACATAGAAAAACAAATAAACAAAAAAGAAAAGTCAGGAGATATACTATGCAGCATAGTGACCATGGCTAATACTGAATTGTGGGTGTAAAATTGCTAATAGGGTAGAACTTATGTTGTGTTCCAATAATAATGATAAGAAGAATAAGAATATATGGGGTAGGAGAAAACTTTTGGAGGTGATATTCTATGTCTTTGATGATAGTGATGGCTTCATGGGTTATTCTTATCCTGAAACTCACTGAGACGTACATATTAAATATGTGCAACTTTTTATATGTCAATCACATCTCAGTAAAGTGTTTAGTTTTTTAATATCAATTAATTTAATCACAGCACATATTGCATCCTCTGTAACAACATTCGGCTAGGGGCTCCTATATTAGACAACAAAAATATAGAGTACTTCCATCACTACAGAGAGTTTCATCAGACAGCACTGTTCCAGTTCACACACTCCAGGCTTCAAAGGGAATGAAGATAAAATTCAGATTAAGTGATTTTAAGTAGTAAATTATTTAGAAAGAAGTCATATTTCTTAGGCTGTAGGCACTGTCATGTTGGTTATCTTATTTATTCCTTATAATATTTGTGCAGGAATGATATGAACTTCATTTTACAGATGAAGGCACTAAGGAAGAGAGAGTTTGAATTTAGGTGGCTAACTTTGGCGTAACCTGTGCTTCAAACAAACCTTGACCATGCCTAGAAAGCATTTGTATCTGCTATGAGCTGCCTTTCCTGTTCCAATGCTTCAGGCTCACACATCCCTGGACGATGTAGTTTTAAAGCTTTCCACTCTCAAAGGTCTCATATTCATTTGTTATGCATAGAGTAAGTTTTTTTTTCTGACTTGTTTAGTTATGTGTTTGTATCTACAGTAATGAAACATGTTGCCTGAAGCCTTTCCTAAAGATAGCCAATGTTCGGCAACTTTAAAACTTACTCCTGTGAAGCAGAGTTAGTGTCGGAAAAGATATCCCTCTATTCTGTCTGCCAGTGGTACACCATTGTTTCAGCCTCTTGACTAAGCCATTGTTTGGAATTTGAAATGATAATACTGAGTATTTACAAAATAAAAATACATACAAAAAGCTCTCTTTAAAATCATCCATGGCATAAGAGTAGCTTTAGATTATTGCTTATGCTGGGAATTCTCTTAAAGATGACTTCCAATAGTACCTAGAATAATTTAAACCCATTCTCTTTTTCTAAAATGTCTCTTTATAAGAGTTGTGTTCCAATGATAATGATAAGAAGAATAAGAATAATACACACACACGTATCTATCTATATAGATAGACTAAATAGTCAAGCATCTGTATATATATATATCTATTTATTGATAGATAGATAGATAGATAGAGAGATATAGATATACATTGCACAGTCATGCAAGGTATTCAGTAAATCAAGGCCATGGGAAGGACTGAAACCTAGCCCTGCTCAGCCCACACCGAGGTAGGTCTGGTTTTGTTCTGAGAAAAGTTGACTTTTTCTAATATGTGCAGAGATGCCATTGGCTTGCCAAGCCAGGTTCTCATGGGAACTTCTTCAGTAAGAAGTAGTTCACACAGAGGGAAAGGCTTCTCTGGTTCGCTTAAAGGTATTATGGATGTAGCTTGAAATTCTTTTGAAGGGTACCTTATCATGATTCTTAAGGAAAATAAAGTAGGAAATATTAAAACTCATCATAGAATATGAGTGACTCGCTGTGTAGTACTGACGAAAAGAATATTTTGAATGCTGATGCCCAAAACAGTTCATAACAAGTGAAATAAATTCTAGAGAACCGTACTCTCTAGGACAATTCGTTTGTTTATTCTGTAATTCATTTTGAAGAAAAGCCACTGTTTAAAAGTGCAGTCCTTTTCAGAGCCCTCTAGGGGTCATCTAGGTAGAAGTGTGGTTGGGAGAAAGTGGGGCCATGCAGGTTTCAAGTGCCCCAAACCTATTCTATAAACAGAGCAGCTCAGAGTTAATCCATTTCACATAAGGAGTTTCTAGCATTAGAATAAACTTTCACAGTTAAATTAAATTTGAAAACAACTACCTTAGAAGGTTGATAATGGCTATGCTCTTTGAGTATTCACCACATAATAGATATACACAAGTGTTATCAACAGAATCTTTGCAACAGCCCCATGTAGTCTATAATTCTCTCTCTGTACATCAAGCAGCTTAGAAAGGTTAAGTCATTTCCTTAATATCACCCAGTTGGCAAATGTAGGACTGAAATTTTAATAAAGATCTGACTTTTCTTGAAAGTATTACTATCAACAAATTCTATTTAATATTTAAGCTTGATTGCAATTAAAAGATACTAAAAATATCTGCTTTAAAATATAAAACAACAAAGGGTATAGTTCTCAGTGGTATAGTATTTCCCTAGTATGTGAGAGGCCCTGGATTCTATCTCCAGTATCAAACACACATACACACATACACAGACTAAAACTTTTATTAAAAAGTCATTAATATACATCTTGATATTAATATACTTTCAACTAATATGCTTATAGGGGATTTATTTACATGATAGTTATTAACCTGTATTTTTCACATCACCAAAAACCTGACTCTCTATTCCCATACAAACGTTCAATAATTATGAAACTGTTTTCTTTCACAAGTACACATTTTTTTTTGAATTCCATTGCCTATACTAAAACTCTCTTTTGTCTCTTATTTGTTTCAACTCTTATTTATCTTCAAGGATGTAATTTCCTAAACCTCTCCTGATATCCCTACTCATTTTTCAGTGTCCAATCTTTTCATAGCATTTTAAAATTATTTTCATAATAATTTCAATTATTTTAATCATTTAAATAATTTAAAATTATTTCCATGGCAATTAAAATTATGTGTACACACATACCCACACAAAAAAGACCATGGCGAAAATGACAGCCATCTTTTTATTTGCCTTATAGGGCAAGGATTATATATGGTTCCTCTTTATACACCTCAAAATATACTATATCTGTAATAAAAGTTGGATGAATAAATGAATACATAAATAATTGAAAATTTGAGAAAAATGATTATGGTCTTTTCCTTGCACATTTTCATGTATCGTATTCATGTAATGCCATTACTCTGACCACAGTTTTTTGGATGAAGGATTTAGAACATATTGAAAAGTTGGATCAGTTATCTGTGAGGTGACATAACGAGCATTTTGACCAAGGGTACTGGATGGTGACTGCTTAATTCCATCAGATATTCTTTATTACAGAATTTGAATGAAAGTGACAGAAATAGGGAAAAATAGAAAGTGTCAAAAGTGGTCTAGTAATATTGGAGAAGATGAGAGAAAATTAGAGAAAAGCAGATATAAGGAGATACTGAGGCATAAGTAAGGAGACTGCTTCAGTAAGAATACCGAAAGTCAGCACTGGAATGAATGGACGAGATCCCCAGGTAGAGCTACTCTGGGTAATTGGTGGTGTTGCTGTTATATTCTGAACCGCAATGACAGATAACTCCAGTTCACTGTGAGCACTGACCAGATGTCATGGTTTCCTCTCTATTTTTCCTGTTTCTTTAGTTCCTGTGTTTGTTTCCCCTGTGGTTACCTGAATATCTTAGGCTTTTCCATGATGTTTTAGTTGTTGTTGTTGTTTAAATATGGTACTATCAATGAGTTTTCAAATTGAAGAAAAAGATGTAAAGTTTAATGACCTCAGCTTAATTAGGAATTCACCTTGTAATTAGAGACTTTGCATATGGACTGATTTTGAATTTAAGCAGTCAATGTATCTGACTAGTGTTATGAACCAATATAACTGATACTAGATTGATTATGAATAAAAGTCCTTGTTTGCATTTCTCCTCTCCCCATATACTATTTGCTCCCATTTATATTAAATACAAATAACGAAACTCATATTTAGGGAACGAAGAATACATTCTGGGATTAAGTAATTGTAAGAAGGTGCTAAAGGAGTTGAGAAAGTTGAGTGATCAATCTTGAAAAATAAATTCTGTTATGTGGCTTGGTATGGTAAAGGAGGTATGAATTTTTTAATCCTTCCAAGGGTTATATTCCTGTATATACATATGCAAAATTTGCTCTAGCGTACTCAACTTATAGCACAGTTCAATAAAAAAAAATGGTGATCAAGTACCCATTGTATTTAAGGTGATATGGAGATTCCATGCCTTGTGACTTTTTAAATTGGAATTACAACCATTTACAACCATATGTCTTTGATGGTTTGAATATTCAACTATGTAAGGCAGTGGACTGGAGAAAATTACTTTTTGGAGATCCTCTTCAAAGGTATAATTCTGAGGCTGTTTATATGATTTGTATAGCAGATTATAAAACGTGAATAAATGCAATTTGAACAATGAAAAGTTTGAAAACATTTTATCAATCATTGTGTAGAGTCAGTCATGTTTTAATAGCTTTGTGACATCTAATAAGCACTTTGGAGTATTTGAATACAAATGGTACAATATCATTAGGAATATAGCAATCATAGATGTGATTAAGGAAACCCTGTGTCATGGTTAATAATGATGATCTTAATAAATTATTATTGCCATAAATGTTCCATTCTGCTCAGTTATCCTGCTGTTTTCACTGCATCTGCAGCTGGTTCTAATAATCTGAAACAAGAAGCAGGACCAAGGTTACTTGAATGAAGGGCACTACAAGTACAAACACTTCATAGCAAAAGCAGGAGTCACATTGTCTAAGTCATGTCTTTCCCACATGCAAAAATTGTTCTCTGAAACCCATTTTGGTGCTATCACACTTTGAAAAAAGACTTTAGTAATGTAAATACTTTACTACCTCTGATTTTTCTGGAATAGAACAAAAATCTTAGGCAGGTTTATTACTTCATTCCTCAGGTTCTAAAGCACATGAGGCACATATACAAATGGTGAATATGGTCTGTAGACTTTGGAACATTAGCTGGGTCTTTGGGGACTGTGTACTCACTCTGATTTTCAAAAGGAGGGAGGGATCTATTTCCAAAAATGAGTTGTCGATGAGTATACCTATCACTTAACTCTCACAGTTCATTTAATATACCTTTGTTTGTTCATTCATTCATTTGTTCATTAATTCATTCATTCTTTTGTTCACTAGTTCCAGATTAAGTATATATATATATATATATATATATATATATATATATATATATACATATATACATATAAATATACATATATATATACATATATACATATAAATATACAGAGAATCGTCAGGAATTAGTACTTTTTCATAAATCATCAAGGACAACTTTAAAAAAAACTCATAATGTAAAAGAACTGAGGGGAATTTTTTCAAGATAATTTTTTAAAAAGTTTGTGCATTACCCAGACCAATAGAATATGTTTATTGAATGAAAGACAAATTATATTCTAAGAAATTTAGACTGGGTTCTTATGATCAGAAAACAGAAGTCTGACATAATTTAGATTCTGAATGAGACATCTCCTTTTCTTGGTCTCCATAACATACCAACAAAATTCAACTTAGAAGAAATTTTCTAAGGGTGTTTTCGCCCTTTGTTGCTCTTTGATATAGTCCCATGGGATAAATATATATTATTAATAGGACATTTTTGCTACTGGATTCAGATTATGGATCACTAGTGCCCACACCACTAAAGGCCACTTCTTCTATGCTTGCACTCTGTTAATAGTTCCCTAGTTTGTAGTTGTAATTCTGTGCCACAGGCACTAACCACCATCTCTGAATCAGGCACTGACAGATATGAGAAAGGTAGGAACAAAATCTAAAACCTCATCTAGAGGAAAAACAGGCTTCCCAGAGTCATTAGAACAAAGTAATAGTCCTCACCAACAATAAATAATATTTATTAAAAACAAAATCTATACCAGGCTCTTTGTTGGACACTTTTCATACATTATTTCACTAAATGCTTTCTCTCACCCTATAAGGTAAAAATTATTTCTTCTATTTTACAGAGGAGAAAACAGCTTCAAATTGAGCAGTTTGTTTTATGTCACACAGCGAGTAAATGAATTTAAATGGAGATTTTTCTGACCCCCAAGTCTGAGTTTTTAACTGACCCTCACCTGAAACTAAATATCTCTTGGTGATCAAATACCGAGCTACAATCACTGGTGTTATAAGTCAGAGAAAAAAAAAGAACACAAAATGTAGATGGAAGAAACTTTAGGGAGATAATTCAAGTTCTGGCTGTATTATTTTAAAAAGTCTTTAGAGCTCTGGATTCCTCATCTGTGATCTGGGGACCTCAGTTTCATGTATAGAACTTCTAGGGTAATATAAAATTAAAATGGGTTTGTGCATATTACTACAAATTTAGTGACTTAGAGTAACACACATTGATTATCCTATAGGTCCATAGTTCAGAATTCTGAAATGGTCTTCCTGGCCAAAAGGAAGGTGCCTGCAGGGCTCCACTCCTTCTCCAGGCTTCCAGGGAGAATCTGGTTCCTTGCCTTTCCTATTTCCTGGAAGATTTCCACTTTCCCTTCATCTTCAAGATAGCTTGCTAGATCTTTCATGTATCTTCTCACTCTAACATTGACTCTTCTTTTGCTTCTTGCTTGTGCTGTTAGAGACTCTTTTGATTTCACTGGTCCCTACCGGCATTCCATGGAAATCCCCATATTTTAAAGTCAGCAGATCAGCCATTCATATATGTGGGGTTTTAATTTAATTTTAATTAGCTATACATGTCAATAGAATATATTTTGATACATCAGACATAAATGGAGTATAATTCCTCATTCTTCTGTTTGTATGTGATGTAGAATCATACCAGTCCTGTAATCATACATGCACATTAGGGTATTAATGTCTAATTCATTCTACTCTCATTCCTACCCCCATAACCCCTCCCCTTCCTTTCTCCCTTCTGCCTAATTCAAAATTGCTATAGTCTTCCGTAGCAATGCTACCCTTATTGTGCATTAGCATCTGCATATCAGAGAAAACATTTGACCTTTAGTTTTTGGGGGACTGGCATATTTTACTTAGCATGATAGTCTAAATTTCATCCGTTTACTGACAAATGCCATAATTTCATTCTTAATAAGGTTGAGTACTATTTCATTGTGTATATATATATATATATATATATATATATATATATCACATTTTCTTTATCCATTCATCTGTTGAAGGGCATCTAGATCGGTTCCATACCTTAGCTATTGTGAATTCAGCTGCTATGAAAGTTGATGTAGCTGCATCACTATAGTATGCTGATTTTTAAGTCCTTTGGGTGTAAACTGAGGATTCGGCTGGGATGTAGCTTAGCAGCAAAATGTTCCATCCCCAATTCCAAAAAAAAAAAAAAATTTAAAAAAAGAACCTATCGTATATGTATATTTTTTAACTAAAATGGCATCCTACCAAATATATTGTTTTAACGTTTGCACTTGTCAAGTAATTTTTGCCCCACAATAAATGGCTATCTCTACCTTATTCTCTGCTTTATGGTATTTTTCTAGTTGGAACATGCTGCAATTTATTAACCCACTACTTCCATGGTAAATTTTAAAATTTATGTCACTTTTGTTATAATAAGCAAAGCTACAATAAGCATCTTTGTGCAGTCTTGGAAATGTATCTTTAAAAGCTATTTCTTAGAGTAAAACTGATGTGCAGCTTTAAAATATCATGTAAATTATTTAAAAACAGACAAAATGGAATTCTCATCAATGTACAAGAGCGGTGAAATTGTGTGCTCCCTCCCTCTCTCCTCTATCCATGTCCACAGCCTAATTGCTAAATTATTTCTCTAGCAATGATGCTACAACAGGTTCCATATCTAGTCTACTGCCAGGCTTTTTAGTAAAAAGTATTAAAAATTATTGTTGTTATGACTTGTCTTTCTTTGCCCAGCAGAGATATTAAACAACCTTCCATATGTTTACTGGTCACTTAGTTTTGGGTTTTGGTAAATTATTTTTATTACTTGCCCGTCATTCTATTGGACTGGTTGTTTTCATTATCAATGCAGAAGGACTCTTTATTGTACAGATTAATTCTGTGTCATCTGTGTTCCATAAATATTTTCCCAATCTATCAATTTTTATGGAGTTAATTTCTGATGTATCTTGCAATACATATATTCTTATTTTATGTAGTCAACCGTGTCTTCTTTCTTATTGAGCTGCTGAGTTTTAAGTCCTCATTAAGAAGGTCTCTTGTGCACTTAGATTGCTCATGTAGACTTCTAATTGCTCATAAGATTTTATTCTGTTTATTTTTCATAATCCTTTCTGGAATTGATTTTTGCACATGACATAAAGATCCAAATATATTTTGTATGATTATGTAGGCAATTATGCAAGTACTATTTATCAAATTTTGTATCATTAAACATCTAAATTAAACTACTACTTTTGTCATATATTAAAATTTAAAATATGCTGAGATCTACTTCTGAATTTTCTGTTTTGTGTTACTGATATACTTGTCTGTACCTCTATCAGAACTATAGTTATGTGTGAATGGATTACTAGTATGTTCTCATATTCCAATAAAAGGAACTTTCCAATCTCTTTTTGATGGTTTCCTTAGCTAATCTCAGACTTTTATCTTTCCATAAAATCTTTAAGATCAATTTTTATCCAATTAAAACAAAACAAAGCCACAAGAGAAAACACAAATAGATATCAGCATCCTCTTGGGAATACAAATGTACTTGCATAAAATTAATATATTTGTTTTAGGAAAGATACTTATTTTCCCCTTCTTTCTTAGCAAGATAACCATCAAACTTAAATTGGGATACCTGGAATAAAGTCCGTATTTAATAGACTTCTCTGCACATGTCTGAGTTGTGTGCCTAAGCTCTGGAAATGTTCTCATTATCCTCTGCCAGCACCTTGCCTGGATAAAGAGAAAGGGTTTGAAAAAGTAGGACTATTAACTTAGACCATGTGAATGGGTCTGGAGATGGGGACCCTTAAACTTACGTTTTATATTCATTTGTTTCTTTTTCTCAGTACTTTATTTAAAGTACACAATAGTAGAACATACTTCAAATTTATACCACTCTATAATGACACAGAAGCTGTTGGACTCTATCTCCTATAAAACGGAGACACACTTGTCATCTGGATAAGGGACATCTGTTAAGAGGCACAATTGTGAACTTAATAAATATGTTCTCTCCATTCTTCTGTATCCCATTCCACATTTTTTCTCTCTAACAATTTCACTGGGAGGCTGACTTATCTGCAATATACCAATGAACATCTTTAACCTCTGGTTTCCTGTTTGGTTCACTCTCTGGTGGACACCATCAGGAGATTAGAGGTGGAGAGGACCAGGATTTATCAGGAGGAGATCACTGTAACAGCTGGGCTATTACTCTACTCCCACACTGGAGAAAGGATATCCCATAATGGTGTAGATCACCAAGTCCTCTGCAGAAGGTATAAGCTCTTTAAGGTCCCTCAACTGTGGTGAAAATAGGACTCATGTAGATGAGACTCCATCCACCCTGAATAGCTTTTCTGAGCCTTGAGTATGTGAGATTTGTCTTCTGTTGTTCTTCATCAAAGCCAGGAGGCTCTCTCTTTGGTCTCATATCACCTTTACCATATAGTGTGACCTCATCAATGAGTGATGTTCTATCATAGCCACAAATCCTGCCCACGTTGAAGGGAGGCAAGTACACAGGGTATGTATTCCAGGGATGAGGATCTTGGTGAATCATTTAGGATTCTGCTTACCACAGTGGTGGAGAGGGTTTATGGGTATCCAACTGCTTCAGAAATACCTTCACTGACTTTGCTATTTTCTTCTTTACTGTCCCCTCATATGTGAGATTCCCATGCTTCTATTTCTCAGCCATATGGCAGTTCTTTAATATCAAGTGAACAGTTGATCGTTTTTCTCATCTGTTGTCTCAGATTCAGCTTTCTTGGATCTGATACCACTTAGTGATCTCATTTCTCCAGACTTGAGTTCTCTAACATCCTGCCTGGAGGTAGGGTGTGAAGAAGAAGAATTTAAACCCTATTGTGGCTCTTCTAGAGGTGTTTGGGGAATGAGAGCTGGAGGCTTAGTTATTAAATATACAGATTATAATTTAATCGTTCTATCAGGACATCCCTCACCTTAACTGTCTTTTGATTCTAACTCCCAGTCTGAAAGTCTCTTTGGTTTATTTATTTTTTTTCCTCAAAAAACCAACCCTCTGTTGCCTAAGATGTGTTTGGAAACTGGGATTTTTACCTGCTCTCCTATAATTAGCTAGACCACCTTTTTTTGACTCCCCCTTCAATGTTCCTAATGTCTGTAGTTTCTCAGATTTGTGTTAAATCTGTGAGAAAAAAAAATCTCCTTATTTATCTTCTAATTTATAATCTCCTGTCTTGATAGCTCATTGACTATCTGTTCCTAACAGCTTTCCATTTTCATTAATCATGCTTTTATAGGCTCACAGATATATTCTAGTTAACTGAATATGGCATTTTTACTTCTGTGTCTCTTGTGATTGTTGTTGGAGGATCCGTGATTTTTAGGTAGAAGACACACCTATCTTTATTCTACCATGAAAGCCAAAGGTCAGTGTTATGATAATGACTACTGTCATTATTGTATAATAAACATATTGGCCATTGTATCTGCTTTGATTTGGGGTTTTGTTGTTGTTTGTTTTGTTTTGCTGTGGAAAGAAAGCTTAAGCCGACAGTCTTCCAAGGAATAAGAGTTAACAACTTGGCTCACAAGGCCAGGTGAAATAATTTGCATAGATTTTCCTCTGTTGGTTTGTTACTCTACCTGCCTTCAAACAAAAACCACCCTGTTAAGTTGGTGGAGGCCCATGGAGTTGTTGAAGTAAAGATAAGATGAATTTCTGTCTCCAAATAATTCCTATCAACAATGGATCTGCTAGCTACATTTGTTTTGTCCAAAGTTATCCTTTCTTTTTTTCTTTTTTAAAAATTGAGCTTTAAGCAATAAACACAGGCTTCTGTGGTTTGAATCTTAACTAATATGATATTTTGGGGGAAGAATTCTCACTAAAAATTCCAAAGTGGGCTAGATATTTTTGATAATCTAATATAAATCCATTCTTAGGGAGCTATTTAGCTGATGTAAAGAATAATGAAATATTTCTACTTATTGAATGAAAAGAGTATTTAGTCTCCTGGCTATCACACTGTGAGAGATGCTTACATGGGAAAGGCACAGTAGACCACAAGGAACTCACAGGTGGCATTATTAGCCAAGATTCATGGGTTATTATTTGTTTTTGTTGTAGAGGTAGAAAAATTTGCAGTGGGGTTTTGGGCTAGCCACACTGGATCTCAGATGTGACTATATACTGGGGGGAAAAACGTAGGGATCCTATGCACATGAAAACATGTAGGCACACACCTTTTCCTCAAATCTCCCCAAAGCAATTAAAACAGAACCTGGGAGGAAGGCTTGTGTTCTGGGATTTTATAACACTTCTCAGATAGTTCTAATGTATAGTTTAGTGTTGAGAATCACTTAGCTACACTTACAGGTAACTTTGGAAGAGGAGGTATGTGCAAGGAAACATAGTTACATTTTTCTCTGTGTCATGGTGTCCTACTTTATAATTTCCAAGAAAGCCATTGAAAAAAAATCTCAAAACCTTTTCTTTGCTCAGTAATCCCCCTCTAGGGATGGGAGAGGAAGATGATACTTTCTTTAAATCTCAGTATTCCACATAGAAAATAAAGTTCTCTGCTTAAGAGCTGAGGCACTATCAATTAACATTAGGGGAATGCTCTGTTTCCAAAGGTAGAGTTTCTTCCCCTACCCTTTCACTTTAATCAAACCTCCCATTGTCACTCTGTCAGTTTAGTCACTGACTTCTTTTTGAAGGGTCTGCTGCTGGGAAATTAGTTGCCAAGGTCACTGAACCCCTGTGAGCAGCCTCACCTCTAATGCCAGCAAGTGCTCATTCTCAATTCAAAAGCTTGTCTGCTCAGACCTCTGCTGCAAACCCTAGGATGTAGTCAACCTGCAAAAACATTGCTTGAAAAGGAAGTTATGAGGGCTTGACCAACTCCTGTGAAAGTATTGAGTTCCGCTCTAATTTTTAATCATGTTTAAAGATGAGATCTCTTCCTTTTATTCCTTATAATAAAACCTGTCTTTCATTCTGGAAGGCAAACCAAGGCAAAAACTTAAAGAGAGTGCCATCATCTCCTTGGACAGATTACGTGAAACATGGACATATTTCAGAATCATAGTTATGATCATGAGTATTATTTTTTATTAGTGTGAATTGATTCTAAGGAAGAAGTTCTCTCTTCTGCTTTCAAAGATAAAAAGGTTAGTAACAAGATTCTATCTCACTCAGAACTAGCTTCTCTATCAGTGTTCTTTTTCCTGACATAAGCAGGTTTTAACCTCTTAAGACTTCAGTAGTTTGGCATAAACTGATCTCTGGATTCCATTCTATTTCACAAATCAGTGAACAAAGTGCTCTTCCTGAAAAATTATTACAAACTCTTCATTACCTATGACAATGAAGGAAACTAGAAGAACCAGATGGAGTTCTGAATCCCAAGTGGATTTTCAGCATCAGAATAGGCAGGGGGAAAAAAAACAAAGGCGACTGTGTTTGACTTGCAAATTTGTTATGAAATAAATATGGAATGCTTCAATGCTGGTTTAACCAGCCCTTCTTCTCTGAAATAATATTGCAAATTTATTTAGCTATTTTCCTCTTTGAAAATTCAAAAACATTCTATAAATTATGGGTAGAGATTTTCCCTGGAGAAAGAAGGATAAGACAGGGGAAAGGGGCAGCAAACATTGTCAGTTCTTCAATGATGTTAGAAACTATTTGAATTCAGAACAGTGGCAGCACATCTTCTTCTAATGTGCCTATTAGGCAATTTCCCAGGTTTAATAGTTGAATATTTGGCATTGGAATAGTGAGCCACCATATAATAAAGACTATATTTGAAATTTCTTTATAAAAAAAGGAGAGAAAAAGAGCCTTTAAAGCCATGTACTTACATTATCACAGAAAAGGAGTCACTTTATTTAAAAGCAATTACTAATTAAATTTTCTAAAGAGTTAAATTGATAAAGAGTTCTGAAAACATTTTGGCACATTTTTCTATTTCCATGGGATTAGAAAGGCATCTTTCAGATAGTAAACACATTTACTGCAGATTTTCCTGAGTTGCCTCTCTTTTGCTCTTTTGTTAATTAGGAATCTAAGGGGAAAACACAAATGGCTTTTTTATAATGTCTGTTGGTCCACATTTACAAACCTTCTGTCAGTGGGACTCAGGACTGTTAGCATTTTTGTTGTTGCTGTGAACTAAATACTTGCTTGACAAGAACAATATAAAGGAGAAAAGTTTACTTAGGCCGGCATAATTTCAGAGATCTTAGTTAATGGTCATCTGATTTGGCTCACAATTTCAGAGGTCTTAGTTCATGGTCATTGGGCCTGTGGTATGGCAGAACATCAAGATGGGAGGGTGTGGCAGCTGGCAAGTAGAGAGAGAGAGACACAAAGAAAGATAGAGGCTGGGGAGAATATAAACCCTTCCAGGGTATATCCACAGTGACCCATCTCCTCCACCTAGGTCATACCTCTTAGTAGTCCATTCAGTTATCAAATGGATTAATCCAATGATCAGGTCAGAGAGAGCCCCCATTGCCTAAAATTCCCAGCTCTGAACCTTGCTGCATTGGCGATCATGCTTCCAACACATCAGCATTTGAAGATATTTCAGATCCAATCATAACTTTCCACCCCTGGGTGAAACCAAATCCTATAAAAACATGGGCAAAAACCTCATGTTCATCTCACCATGCAAACTGCATTCAGTACCAGAGTCCCCATAATCTTAACAGGTCCAGATTTTCTCAAAAGTTCAAGTCCACAGTCTCCTCTGAGACAACACAAACCGTTAGCTATAAACTCCTGTAAAAATGAAAATCAAGATATATACCTCTTGGGCTGGGACTGTGGCTCAGTGGTAGAGCACTCGTCTAGCACGGATGGGACCCGGGTTCGATTCTCAGCACCACATAAAAATAAAGGCATTGTGTTGTGGCCATCTATAAAGAAAGATTCTCTCTCTCTCTCTCTCTCTCTCTCTCTCTCTCTCTCTCTCTCTCCTCTCCCTCTCTTTCCTTTTAAAAAACGATATATACATCTAATAAACAATGTTATAGAGTAAGCATTCCTATTCCAAAGGAGGAATAAGAGCCTAAGAAGAAGGGACGCATCCTAAACAAGACAACAATCCAGATAGGCAAATATTAGTCTTGTCACTTCCCGTACAGCATCCAAGGCATGTAGTGGTGAGATGTGGACCCCAAATGGCCTGAGCAGTCCCATCCCTATGTCCTTGCTGTTTATAGCCAATATGGCCTTTCTCTTTGGCTGACTCTGTTTGAAACCTGTAGTTTTCCTCAGCAGATGGTCCACGTTCCTAGCATCTTCCTGGAGTCTCCCTCCCAACTTCAAGTTTGCTCATAGCTTAATGCTGTCACCCTTTCAGACACAGCTTGCAGGGAATCTAATCATGCTATACTTTGTTGGGCCTCATAGACCTTCCTTGGAAATCTCAGTGGAAGCCTCCATTGTTGCCTAACTCCGGCATCCTGCATTCCTGCAGAACTAGCCCCACATGGATGGCACAAAGTCTGCTGCCATCTTGAGCAGTAGCCAGGCCCCCAAGTGCGGTGGCCACACTGGATTCTGAGCACCTGTCCAGCTGAGCACTGTGAACCAAATCCTATAAAAACAACTTTCTAGGTGGTCCAAGGCTCTACCCTAAAAGAAGTGCTTTTCAAACATGTTTTCTTTTTACTCCTTTAAGCCTCTCATAGATGGGGTCTGACTGATTCCAATGTTTCCTGAAGGTATCTTCCCTACAGTCTCTCTGCACAGAGTACTTGGTTTCTCTTTAAGGGTGCCAATCAGCAATAGCACCTTTCTTGATTCTAATTCTCCATGTACTTTTCTGACCAAATTACAATGTTTAAAAATCTTTTCTCTTTGCTTTCAACTTCTAGTTATCATAGTAAACATAGCTAAAACCTGGCTAAAAGTGGCCAGCAATACCCGTGTCATGACCTAAATATTCTGCTACCTTGAAATTTCATCTACCGGATTAATTAGTCCATCACCATTAAATTCAACTTCACAGAAAATCTCAGCACATGGACAAAATGGAGACAAGTTCTTTGCAGGTATGTACCATACATGGCTTCTAGTCTAAATCCCAACTGAGTCCTCATTTCCATCTGAAACCTCCTGTGTTAGACAGCTTTTTTTTTTTTTTTCATTTCTGGGACCAAAATATTCTACAAAAACAACTCAGAGGAGGAAAAAATCATTTGGACTCATGGTTTTAGAAGTTGAGTCCCTGTTTGGCTCACTCATTGCCCTGGGCCCAAGGTGAGGCCGAACATCATGACAGAGGGCATAGCAGAGGAAAGCATCTTAGGACATGGCAACCAGGAACTAGAAGAGAGCTTGAATGCAAGGATCCAGGGATAGTATAATCCCCAAAGGCACATCCCCAGTGAACTACTTCCTCCAGTTGTGCCTTGCCTACAGTCAAAATTAATCCATTCAAATTATTATCCATCAAATGGATTAATGCACTGATCAGGTTAAACCTCTCATTATCTAATTACTTCACTTCTGAATATCCTGCATTGTCTCAGGGGAAAAAAATGAAGAAATAACATTTATTCAGACTACATAATAAAGTTTTAAAATAATTCAGTAACAGTGAATTATGTATTTTTATTGAAAAGAACTCTGGAGTTCAAAAAGTCTAACTTACTGGTCTAGGTAAGCTGTCTGGTGATAGTAACAATATATAATCAGTTCTTTGTAAATAAAATTAAATGCATTTGAAGAAGAGAAAGTAGAAAGAGGAAGAAGAGGTGAGAGGAGAAAAGGGAGTAATAGTGAGACAAAAGATTGGTATTGCCAACATTTTTCTTCATATTCTGTGCTATGCAAAATATCACATGCAAAATGGCATACTTGTAATGTTTCTATGCAATAGTACTAAAGGGAACCAATCCCAGGATCTATATTGCTTAGTGCACTTCAGTATTGCATCTAGCAGAGGGGATAAATGTGAATCATGAGGGCAAGACAAAACAAAATATAACATGACAAATAGCCAGCAATATTTTTTTTTTACCTTTCTATCTCAATCTCTGCTTACCGACATGTGAAACAAAAGGAACAGTTGTAGATTGTATTTCAGGGCTGATGAAGATACAATGATCAGTTGAATTCTATCATTTAGTGGCTTGAGTTTCCCCAAAGCTACACTTAGATATTGTACTACTGCTCAGAAATACACTATTTAGGAGTAGTTCTGAGGCTAAACTTGGGAGAACATATTCCAAGTGTATGGTTTGCCAGCTTTTGGTCATATGGTGCAAAGATCTCCAAAACAGAGCAGGATTTCCTTTTTCTTTATACATATGTGCTATTTAAGACCTGGGAAACATCAGTAACATGAAAACCACTGGACAGGCTTTCCCAAGGTGCTGTATGTGTGCTTCTGGAAGTGTAGGCAGTGTAGATGATTGTTTCTGAGTGGTATCATATATGTATATATATATATATTAAATCAAGAATAGTTCATTATTTTAATAAATAATAAATATGCCTTTGACTTAAAAAAAGAATATTATGTCATAAATCAAGATCAGGTTCATTTAAGTATTGAAAGTATGTGAGCTGAAAATAAATATGAATTGTATATAGGTGATGTCCAGGTTTGAAATAAAATGTATGAAAGTAGTACATTAATGAAATTTGGAAGGAAAAAAAAGCAACTAAGCAATAAGCTACTAGGCATAGGTAACTTGAGAGTTCTTTTCTTGTGTCATATTTATACTTATTCTATAGAACCTAGTGCATGGTAGAAGATTAATAATTTTTGATAAATTAATACTAAAGAAAATTTTAAAAGTCAAATTTGTCTCTTTTACAGGTTTGGAGAAATTACTCTTTCTGAATTGCCAAGCATTAATCTATTGAAAATGATAATTACAGCTCTTAAATATCTCAGAGCTATTGTAAGATACAAATATAATAATACAAATAAAAGCATTTTATAAACTACTGAATATACAAAATCAGGATAATTTTATATTGTTTTTAATTCCCATGTAATACATTAGCAATCTAGCTAAATGAGTTAGCATTTATATCAGTGTTGGAGACCATTCATATGTCATGAAAAAGTTCAATATTCCTAGGGCATGTTAGACCTTTTAACTATGTGCTACAGGAAGTGGAGATATGCGATCTGGCTTTGTTCCTCATACTGTGGTCGGCTGAGCAGTGCCAGTCTCTGGTGTTTTATCACACTATAAGTAGGTTTTCAGTTTCTGAGAAAAAAGAAGTTAAGTAACTAGCCTACATGCATCTTGCAACTATGAAATAGATGATGAGCTATGAGCATTAGAGGAAGTCCTACAAAGCTCAAAATGAGTATTACCATAAAGGTTAGTAGGTGCCCAGGTACTGCCAAGAGTGGCCCAAACTGTTAGCCTTAGTGTGATAGATTAAAGATGACCACAAACTCTTTTTCATTTTTCTCAGTTCCCTTAATCTTGAAAAAGGACTGGCCTTATAGAATACTTATTGAATACTTGGACTAAAATAGCGTGGAGGAAGTGACAACCAGCCAGTTTCTAGGTTGTGGTTTTAAGAGACTATCAACTTCTATATTTCATCTCTAAGAACCTGCCTCTGGGAGTCCAGAACCACCTGCTGTGTAACAAGACCCTGGTTTCCCTGCCATAGCCACATTAGAGCAGCCACCCCATTGATAAGCATACTAAATAGAGAGTCCCTGCAGAGCGCAGCATTCCTACCATCCTTATTGAGTCTCCACTGGAGAGTGAAGTTGCCTTGGATCTTCTAGAGGAACTTTCTGAGAGTTGAATACTGGTTAACATTACACGGAAGTGAAGAGTTCTCCAGCCCTCCTTGACTTCTAACCCACAAAACAGAGAAATAAAATTAAGAGGTTGTTGTATGATTTATTGGAGGTAGTTGGTTATGTGATAATGAATAGCTACACCACTCCACTCGCAGACTGAGAGATTTTTTATTTACCTTAACCAAATTATGTCCATATAATTTGAGTGTTATGTACTTTTGCTAAGAGTTCCTTTTCGCCACTTTTGTGTTTCTTACATCCTTGATTCATACACATTGATCAAAGCATGTATAAAGGTAAGAAAATAGTAATTTTATTGGAAACATTATAACTGAAAAATATCATTAATATGGATTTTGAAGAAATTCCAGAGCAGACATGGGGTGTAATTTTTTATGTACCAAGACAAATGAATCTGTGAATGTGATATGTAATGGGGAAAAAAAGAGGTGAAATTGTAAGTACAGAAGCAAATATTTAAAGATTCTGACTGGCATATTCACTGTTAAGAAATGTTATCAGATGGTAGCATAAAATTTACAGTTTTTCATCTATTTATGAATTAAAGAAACCTCTCCAGTAATCCAAGTTATTTTTTTCTTTAACAGATGGAAAACAGTGCTTTCAAGTAAAAATTGATGCCACTATGGTATCATTCAAAATTGTATTTTTACTAACTGAGATTTAACCCACATTGAAACAGAGAAGCTTATAATATCAGCTGAAAGGTTACTAACAAACATGCTTTGGACCTTATCTCTAAAATTTTATTGCAAATGACAATGATAGACATTACTTAATAGTATTATCATATAGTGTAGAATCCAGTTACTAATGTGTGCATGTCTGTAGCTAGAACAGAAAACTGGGTTTGTATTTGGATGAAATATCTAAAGTGCAAGATGATTTGCTATGATGCTTTGAGTGATAAGTATGCAAAAGAGAGAGCCAACAACTTTGTCCTTTTAATCACTGATAGCACAAGCTACAGGGGAAAATATTTTTGATTTATTTTATGATTGTTTTACAATCCATAATGGGAATTAGTACCCATCCAACAAGCCTAAGACTTAGTGTGCATATTGTATACCTGCTGTGAATGGTGTGTATTGTGCAGGAATAAACACTTCTTTACTCACCTCAAGGTGTGATGGTCAATCATACACTTTCTGATGTACATTTAGGGTGAACTCAAACACCAAGCATTAGGAATAGGTTGAATTCTTAGCTATTAAGAGTTAAGGCTTTCATCATGTCATTCAAAGAAATATTTCACAGTTTTGACACATTGACTGTCTAGGAAATAATGGCTACATATGATTTAAAAATTAATAGATGATGGAAAATATATATTAAATGTTTTATTCAATAAAGAATAGTTTTATTATTTCAGCAGCTGGAGCAGGTGGCAATATTTGGCAGATCTCAAATTATCTAAGTGATCATTTACAGGGAAAATACAACAAATTTTTAACTTTGAGACAATATAAGAATGTAAGAAAACTTTACAGGCATTGTTGCAGCATCCTGTAATCCCAGCAACTCAGGAGCCTAATGCAGGAAGACCCCCGTTTGAGGCCAGCTGTCTCAAAGTATAAAAGTAAGTACATCAATAAATAGCTCATTGGTAGAGCACCTCTGCGTTCAATCCCCAGTACCAAAACTAAACAAAGTAAAACAAACAAACAAATATGAGAAGACTGAATCATTGTGGAAGCAACTGAGTTAATTTTATTTTGATAGTTTTATTTAGTCAATACAGAAAAATATGTAATTCATGGTATAGTAAAGATGTCTTTTTTCAATTTTGTCCCAATTGACTCACTCACAGTTTGTAAGCAAATGCTTGTGGTATTTCCATGCAACTGGGTACTGAAAATAGACTATGTGGAGAAACTCTTTCAAATGCAAGGACTATTTCAAAACAAATATTCAGAATTATCTCTCAGAGATATCAAAAGCTTGCTTCCATTCTAATGTTCCATAATTATGCTTTTTTAAAATTTTTTTAAAATATAGTAAGAACAGAAACTAGATTTGGTATCTGACCAAGTATCACCTGTTCATTATTGAGTTAGGTATTGTACAGATCATTTAGTGAAAGTTTGTAAACAATGTCATGCTTTCACTGAAACAGAATAAAAAATTTACTCATTTAAAATGTTGTATTCTCTTTATGATAAGTAGGTTTATTTATATTTGGGAAAAGGTAAAATATAAGACTCATCAGGTCAGTAGCCAGCAAAGACTGAGTTGGGAGAAGTTCATATGTGAAAAAGCAGTATGAAGAATTTTGGGGAGTGTTGAAAAGTGTTGAACATCCTGTCTGTGATGGTTATAAAGATCTGCAAGAGTGTGAAAACTCATGGAACTACATGCCCCAAATGGGTGCATATTGTTCTTTATAAATTTAAAAAAAACAAGATAATCTATTTTAAAGTGATACAAAATTAGATATTCAGATTTGCACTAAAATCTCATATTTGAAATATAGAGAAACATTTTTCCTTGTTTTACAGAATATTTTTAAAAATGAGTCAATCTTTATTCAGATCACTGTGAAGTCTAGAGTTGGGTAAAAGGGAATAAGAAAGACAATAGAAACAATAAAAACAAAGCTCAGTCATGTAGCAGATAGAAGAATTGGGTCTGTATTCCTAATGCTAAATATAGCAAAGTTCTCAGCACTGATGCAACAGGTGCAAATGAACACATCTGGATTAAACAATAGCATGCTCACAGACAGAAACCAAGAGGCAACCAAAAATATATTCTGTTATTATACAAAGGTCCTTACATTAAAGTTGGCTAATGTTTCTTCCTGGAATCACATTTTCTATAGTATATTCTGTTTAAGGTATTTAACTTCTTTAGATTGAAAAAGTAACTAAATAATTAAATACTCTTTGTTAATTATTCTTCTCTCATTACTCTTCTCATCAAAAAGTGTTTATTTAAAAAAATGCATCAGGTACTAAAAAGCATTTGGTCAGATCTTTGGATTACTTCCCTTGAAACTGAGTTCAAAGCAGCCTTTTCAAGGAACTTAACAATTTCCAAAGTAAAAAAAAAAGGGGGCTCTGAGTAGATCAGGAGATTAAGAATCCTAAAGTTTGGATTCCAAACCTACTTTTCATTTAAGGGATGACCTTGGATGACAATGATTATGCGATGATCACAGCACTGATCATTTCTTAGTCCCAGATCCAAGAAGGCTATGACTGGGCTTAAAGATACTGGGCCTGAAAATAACAGACTCTGCTCAGTTCAATGCACAAGATTATTAAGCATCAAAAAGATATGGGTTCTGGAAATGGAGAGCTGTGATGATCACACAACTTTGTAAATGTACCGAATGCCACTGAATCATACACTTTAAAATGGCTCAAATGGTAAATTTTATGTTATATGTATTTTACTACAATAATTTTGAAAGGACATGAGAATAAAATAGACAAACAATACATCTAAACCAATCTGTTTTCCAGACAAACCCCTGCAATTTTTTTTTTCCTTAATGAGAATTCACTCAGGGTGGAACTAAAGTCATGGTCAGTGAGCTGTTTTGGCGTGAGGAATCTGCCACATGTAAGAAGCCCTTCTAAAATCATCCATCTGCTTAAGAGCCATATCAATGTCCAAACACAATTTTAACAGATAAAACACTAACATTGCCATTAAGAAAGCCATGTGGCCCAGGCCTAAAGTCCTGGTAAACAATGCCTGAAAATCCCTGCTGTACCAACACTGTGCACTCTCACTTTCTTCTGTGTTGCATACTAAGAAATCTCCTTTTGCTTACATCTATGTTGCAAGACCTTGGGATATTCATTTATTTTTATAAATGTTTGTCCATAATCAGGCCTGGTAGATACCCACAATCAAATACATTAATCACAATAGAATTAATTTATTTTTCCTGGTATTTTCTTCAACGTGAAGGGAACTTCATTGTTGTAACTGGAAGTCTCTCATTATCTCTTCACCCTCTTCTTTCCAAGAGAAGTAACTTAATCAGCTTATTGTAGTTGGAAAGATAAATGAAGTATGCATACTGCAGTTTCTGGCTCACTCCTTTCTCTTAGAAGCAGCTTTTCCCACATAGATTATGCATTGTCTTCTGCTTCTGTTTCAGACCAGATAAGTCCGTCTAGTTTCAGGTTTAATTCTATGAAAGAGAGTGGGCTTTTGTCCTCCCAACTCCATTTGCTTTATTTCATAGTTTGTTTTGAGCTTAGGTAGACAAGAGGGATGCTACTTGTTGAGTTTACAAAAACAAACCAACATCTGCTATATGGATTGATGAGTTTGAAAAGAAACAGTGAGTAAAATTCAGAGGACTTGAATATAGGAAAAATGATAGAAGTTTCTTGCATTCTTAGAGCAAGTGAGTTTTGGAGATGTTCCATTAGATCAAATTTAATAATTAGTAGGCAATGAATAGAACTTGTTCTTCTTGAATAAAGGTGAACAGGCATCAGGAAAAGCATAGGCTTCAATAAGGATGATGGTCTTAGTAAAATGTTGGGCCATACTGAACTGTGAGTGTATTAGTTAGATCCTAATTATTGTAACAAAATACCTAAGGCAGGCTACTTAGGAAGAAAAGAGGTTTATTGAATTTTGGAGGCTTAAAGTTCAAAACTGGTCATTCTCATTGTTTTGGCCTCTGGGGAAGGCAGTGGGTGACATCACATTATGGCAAGAGTGCATGTGGAAGCAAGCAGTCAACTTGAATCAGGAAGCAGAGAGTGGAGGGATGGGCCAGTTTGCTCCATTTATAAAAACTCTCTTGCAAGAACTATCAAGGAGCTGTGGGAAAACTACCTTAATCTCTATCAAGAACAGCATCCCTAATAACAATGGCCTCTCTAGTCATCACCTATTAAGAGCTCAAGCTCTTCCTAATAGCACCTTCATGGTGACAAAGCTTCCAACACATGGGCTCTTGGGAGACCTTCAATCCAAACCACAGAAGTGAGCAAGACTCGGCAAGGGATTAGCCTTCAACAAAGATTGTTAAGTGCATGCCTCAGCAAAAAGGCAGGCTGCAGGCAGTGGGTGGGGGACATTATTCAAACACCAACCGGCCTGACTGTCAGCAGAGGCCTGGTCATTGACATGGGATGAGTGGGGTGTTCTAGCAAAGTTCTATGGGAGAGGTGTTGCCCATCTCTCTACTCTGCACAGAGGCTTTAGAATGTGGGCTTACATATACAAGTCTTCAGTTAGTCAGAAAAGAAATCTTTGCTGGTCTTTTTAACATTGAAGGAGGGAAAATGTTTGCTACTTTTAATCTATAAATCAGCTGACTTCTCAGAATACTACTGACATGTTAGTGACAATTGGAGTATTTATAAATGATATGACAAGATTTTTAATTTTGTTTTGTTTTCAAATAAACAGTGACATTAGCAGAAGAAACTGGAGGAGGCATTTATGAAAGTGGATTGGAAAAAAGTGTTGATAATTGTAAAAGTGAACAGATTGATGAATGGACGTTAACATTATGATTGTCTCAGGCGAATTTTCACACCATGAATAGGCGGGCAGTACGAGACCTTATGCCCCAATTTCCTTTCTGCATTTAGAACCAAAGAGAGCATTGAGGTCAGTATACTTGGATTCAAATACCGTGTTTACCTGATCTCACATTTGATCTCTATAGATTTGGTACATGAGACTTAAAATGAGAAAAAAGGCTATTCACAGGAGTATTTAAATCTATTACTGAATAGAGTCCAGCCTCAATATGTCACAGGGTTTACCAAACCATGATGCTGAGAGGAGAAACTGAAATTTGAATATGCTGAATAGAAAAAGAAATATACCTAAAATGCTTTATTGGTCATGCATCTGAACATAATGTCAGAATATTAAATAAGAATTAAGTTTTCAGGTTTGAGACGGATGCTAATTTAATAAACGTATTGTTTTTGTAGACAATTCAACCCTTTTTGTAAATTAAAATTGATACTGCCTACCAATAACCCAGGAAATCATCCAAAGGATTTGCATTTTGCGGGGGTTTGTAGGGGCAACAGCTTCAGCAAGGTGGAATCAGCTCTGATAGGACACGGATGTCCCCCATAAAGGAGGAACCACTAACTATTATGCAGATTCAGGGTGTCACCTTGACTAGCTATAAAGCATTCTTTATATTCAATGCTTTAGAATTGGGCTTATCCATCCTCTACTGAAAGGGAAAGCTAGGTAATTTTGCTTTTGACTACAATGGTTCAGCTGCCCCAGTGGTCTGTGAGTTGGTGAACTAGCAGGAAGATCCCCTCTCAATGCCCATAGGCAACCTCCAGTTGGCTGGGAGATGGATGGAACAAAAAAGCAGAGAAAAGGCAAATCCTCTCTCTTCCAGACCTAAGGTGCCTTTCTTCCCCTTCCCTTGGACATCAGAACTCCAGGATCTCTAACCCTCAGACTTGGGAACACTTACCCATCAGCCACAGGCTCTTGGGCCCTTAACTTTCAGACTAAGGTTACGTTACCGTATCCCTAGGTTCTAAAGCCTGGGTTCTGAAGCCTTTGGAATTGGACTGAGTTATGCTATCAGGTGTCCTCATTTTGCAACTCACAGATGGCCGGTGTGGGACTGTTCAGCTCCCATAATCCAGTGAGCCAATGCCCTTAAAAAAAAATCTATTTTCATAGGTCTTCCTATTTATCTTATTAGTTTTATCTCTAGAGAACTTTTTCAAAACCACCAGGAATTTAATGGTTGAAATTAATGGGCTAAAATAACAAATAGTCAAATTCTTTGGGGGGAAAGATGACTTCTTTTCCAGTTCTCAGGCCTCTTATCACGTGGCAGTGTCTCTGTTGGCATAGCACTCCGCACCTTTCTTTGTTCATTCATTTCTTCCCAGGGGGACAGACATAAACCCTTCCGCAAGTTGGAAGAAGAACTTAACGATTAGAAGGTATGAAGTCATGAGTAGCATTCTCATCTTTCAGGCATGTGATAGGATTTTGTTCTCTACTCAAGTAAAGTTAGGGTAATGACTCCTCCTGCCATAAGGAAAGGATAGGGCCCGCTCTAGCAGCCTGGACTATTCCGTGGGATGGTGCTTAGCATGTCACATGAGTGCCTGTGTTTGAAGAGAGCTGCTACTAAGACTGTAGTATAGCCTATCTTCACCAGTACAGAACATAACTTCTAGAAATGGGGTTCTGTCATAACAAAAAATTTTTAACTATGTCACATGTTTTAATGGTCAGGAAATGGAGAATCATGGTGATAATGCTGGGGCCTAGAAATATGGTGAACTGTATTGATCAATGTTGTAATATTTGGTTTAAAAAAAAGAATCACCTATAATAACCTAGAAGCAGATAATGTACCCAATGTTGGGCCTCAGTGAACAACTTAGAGAAAAAGAACATCATACAATGTGTTGGTAATGGTTTGCTGCACTTCAAAAAGTACTACAGTCTTAGAAAACACTATTTTGGGGAAAAAAAATTAAAACAGAGAAGGAACCCATGGAATTTGAATAGGCAATTACTTGTTCCACCAAAAGGCAAAACATAAGACAGAAGCTCCTTGAGTTACAAATATGAAAGGCTGATAAAAACTCAGCCTTGATGTTTAGGATAAATTCAAGGATTTTCACCCTTATGAGTACTGTTAAAACCTGAAAAAAAATGTAGCTTAATGTAGTACTCAGTGATTACCTTCAGTTGAAGGTGTAGAAAATTAGTCAAAGCTGTGGCTCAATGAGCTCAATGAGTTCAGGGGAAAAAGGTATTTTTAAATTTTTGCTATTGGCATGTGGTTCTTACCAGAAGCAAGTAGAAAAAAAAAGATATTTTACCTAGAGTACTTTCTCATAAGCTAAAAAAATACCAAAAAATTATGACTTTAAGAATTATCCACAATTGCTCTTGGAATGCTACCCTTCCATGAATAGGAAGCAAGCTAAAGAGCTATTCTTTATCCTGAGAGGTTATATCCTCCAATGTTCTCTACAAAGGTGGTCAAGATGATAATACAGAGAGTCTTTTCCAAAAACAGAGCCAATTGCCATAGTTATGATTGAACCATTCCTGTTCCAGGAATTAGAATTTAGGTCTAAGGAAAGAATACCATCTTTGCCAGGGAAAAGGGTCCGCATAAAGTCTGCTCAGTAAGATTTAGAACTGTGATGAAGTAGTGACTGCACAATGACTCCTCTTCACCAGCCCACCACTTTCTCAGTGGTAATGTTAAGATGGTCCTGTTTATGTTTCATCCTTATATATTGTATACGTGATGGTGATGGTGGTTGAGTAAGGACATGGGAAGAAAATAACTTGTTTTTTATTTTACAGATGTCTATATCAAGAAGAGTCATACCTGGACCTGATAAAAATGTTCTTTCCATTACTTTCTGGTACACAGACTACAATTTTTATTGTTTATAGTGCTGAGGATGCACTTCAGAGCCTTGCACCTGCTGGGCAAGTACTCAGTCACTGAGCTACACCCCCAGCTCTTGGAGACTACCATTTTTCCCAAGGATTCTAGATTTTGACTTACAGGGGTGAATAGGCATCAAAAATATCTACTTTTCCATGGAAAGAAATGAGCCTATTTTGTGTAGGAAAGAGAATAAATCAAACATTTAGTGCAAAAAAGTAAGAATTACAAGAGTTATTAAGCCTGTTCACAAAAACACTACTTGTCTTACCCTGATTAACTGCAGACTTAACTTCCCTATCTTCTTAAATTCAAGTTTGAATGTACGGTTTGTTTTTATCAATAAAATATGAGAAGAACTTGTTGTGTAATCTTTGTATAGGAAAGAGTTAACCAGCCCATGTATGCTTCACCAAGCTCTTGTTACCATCATCCCAGTTTTCATCCAAGTTCCAGATGCCAACTACTCCATCAGCCTGAGTCTTAGAGTGAGATGCATGGGCAACGTATCCCTAAGGCTAATCATTGTTCAGAATGTTGACGAGCCAAAAATAAATCAATTTTTGCTTGATGTAATAGCATGGATATTTCCTTCTATATGCCTTAGGAACAAGCTTGCCTATGGAGAATATGTGTTTACTTCTGCTGTTTTATGCCATAAGCCTTCCAGGATTAATGACAAATGGGAGATATGTATCAGAGGGCCCAGTGGTGTGCAGATGTAAGCTAAATCTTTCAGCCCTGACTATATAGATGATTAAAGTGATTTTGACCCCTCCCAGTGAAATGTTTTTCTTATTTTCCATTGTTGGAAACTCAGGTTTACAAGAAAAGGATTTCTTTGGGAAGAAAGTCTACAGTTTTCTTACAAATTTTCAAACTAACTTGTTAAGAAGGCTTTGTGTCAAAACAATCCTGGTTTATGCCTGTTTATATCCTTGCACTATCAAAAGTGTCCTGGTATAAACAATTGACTAGAAGTCACCCAAAATGTATGCATATTTTGATTTGAATGTATAAAGCCCATAATTGTTATGGATTGAAAAATTGTGTTGTTATATTCCATTATGTTAAAATCCTAATTCCCCATAAGATAGTAAGGACTTTAGAAACTAATTAGGGTTAGATTAGATCATGAGGGTGGAGCCATCCTTTGTGGGATTAGTGCCCTTATAGAGAGATAAAGGGACCCACATGTGCCCTCTCTCCTCACCAGACAGTAGATCTACCAGCATTTTACTCTTGGACTTTCCAGCTCTTCAGAACTATGAGAAAATAATGTCTACTCTTTAAGCAGCCTATTCTATGATATTCTTTTATAGCAGCCTGAATTGACCAAGACAACATTTTCCTGATATTCAAAATCCTGTACTATGGAAAAACAAGGGAATAATTATCAGCTAAAAGAGAAACATAGAATTTCATTTCACAATACATTGTCCATCAATGTAATTCTTTTTTAATGCACAATATAGGTGTGATTCTTGTGGCAAAAATGAAAAAGTTTTAGATCTGGCTCTGGTGTAGTTTCCAAGAGTATATAAAAATGCATTTGAGCCACTAACTGAATGTTAATACAAGGTTAGTGTGTTGTAGGCTGGGGTAGAGGTTCTTGATGCCTGTTCACCTCTGTATTTTTGGTAAGACAAAATAAAGCTCATTTACACTATCTACATAGTGTAAAGCAAACTCACGTTTAGTTTGGATATATAGTTGATTAAGAATTTCATGAGCACTTAAGCCCTCAAAACATGTATCATCACATTTTCATGTAGAACAGCTTTACTCACACAAGTTTCCTCTCCAAATACATTCACTTTGTAACCTTATTTTTCAGTGTAAGTTGAATTGGTCTGGAGCCAGAACTTCTGACAGGTAAAGTCAGGCGACTAATGAAGTTAGTGCTCCAGCTGCATTTGCTCCTCAGGAAATAACCCCATTACGTTACATTAGGCAAGGGAGAATCTTCAACATAAAAAGGTTAGGAAAAGAAATGCAATTAAATAGGTGGGTGAAGTTCAACGTATTTTAAGAGTTTTCATTGTTAAAAATTTCTATCCTTACATAATTTTGTCTTAGAGCTTTCTAAATAGTTTATCTTTGAGTACATTTTTTATTGCTAATTAGAACAGTATCCTTAGATCTTGACCCCCATCCAATCAATATCTTCTTGCTAAATCAAACATGAACAAACACCAATCATTTTAATAGTAGAACACTATATATTTTATGTATTTTCATTAATGTTCACAAAAATCTTTTAAAGGATGAGAGGTCTCATATGTATTTCAACCCTAAAGTGTTCTATGGTATATATCAGTAATTTAATTTTTCAATAATGAAGGTACAGACATTAAAAGATTCTACCACTAAAGAGCATATTTGAGAAAAACAATTTCCCTGATCATGAAGGAACAACTCATAGTCACCTTTCTATTTCAGGTTGTTTCCAATATTTAAAGTCATTTAGATTAGTTATCTGGGGATAGGTAAAGAAATAGGTCTCCAGTCAAGCCACTGTTAATCCCTTATAATTATAAGGTGTCTACATTTTTTTCCAAAGATCTTTTATATACATTAAGTCATCTGATCCTTGATACAATAGGTAGAATGATATCAGGTCTTCATTTTGTATATAAAAATGTTCGGGATCAAAATCATAGTCCAAAATCACATAGTTATACAATGACAGATCCAAGGTGTTTTACTTCCAAATTCAGTATTCCTTTCAGAAGAGCATTGGTCTGTGTTAGTTGTGATAAGTGTTCATAAAATTCAATGAGGACACATGTTTGGCTTTAAGCAGAGTTTTGATGTTTCCTCTTAAGTCATGAAGAAATTTAGAATAGCTGACACACATTGATTTTTTAAAAATCCATGTCAGTTTCTATAGACTGATCATGAGGGTACACTGAAACTAGCATACTTTTTCCATATAAACCAGAGGAGATTCCATGGTAACACTGGAAATGCAATTATTGACCTATCTGATTTACTCATTCGAGGGAATGAATGCCTGTTCTTCATGACTGCAGATCACAGAATGGCACCATTACAGTCCAGCACCAGTGCAAGCACCTATTAAGGTCCTCAGATCTTGTGCTTTCCTGTTCATGGCTGGTATCCTAAACTCTCTGCCTTGGTCTACTGAAAATAAAATTTTCTGAACTCTTTCCTTTTCTGGATTGCTTCTGGCCCTACTTATGGTTAGTACTGCACTTTAAAGTCATCTCTCTCTCTCTCTCTCTCTCTCTCTCTCTCTCTCTCTCTCTCTTTTATTTGTTCTAACTAGCTATACATGACAATAGAATGCATTTTGACACATCAAACATAAATGGAGTATAACTTCTTATTCTTCTGGTTGGACGTGATTTAGAGTCACATTGATTATGTCATAATATATGCAAATAGGGTAATGATGTCTGATTCATTCTACTATCATTCCTATCCCCATACCCTCTCCCCTCCTTTAATTCCCCTGTGTCTAATCCATAGTACTTCTATTCTTCCCTAGCCACCCACCCTTATTGTGAATTAGCATCTGTATATCAGAGAAAATATTCAGCCTCTGGTTTTTGGGGGATTGACTTATTTCACTTAGCATGATATCCTCTAGTTCTCTCCAATTACTGGCAAATGCCATAATTTCATTCTTCTTTAAGGCTGATTAATATTCGATTGTGTATATGTACCACATTTTCTTTATCTGTTGAAGAGCACCTAGGTTGATTCCATAGTTCCGTTATTGTGAATTAAGCTACTATAACATTGAAGTGGCCACATCACTTTAGTATGCTGATTTTAAGTCCTTTGGGTATAAACCGAGGAGTGGGATTAAGTGGGTCAAATGGTAGTTCCATTTCAAGTTTTCTGAGGCATCTCCACATTGCTATCCACAGTGGTTGCTGTTGATCAGTCTCAACAGCAATGCAAGAGTGTACCTTTCTCCTCCATCCTCACCAACATTTATTGTTGCTTATATTCTTGATATTTCCATTCTGACTAGAGATGAAATTTGAGTGTACTTTGACTTGCATTTCTCTAATTTCTAGAGATGTTGAACAGTTTTTCAAATACTTGGTGACCAATTATATTTCTTCTTCTGTGAAATGTCTGTTCAGATCCTTAGCCAATTTATTCAGTTGGTTATTTGGGTTGATTTTTTTTTTGGTGTTTTTTATATATCCTAGTGATTAATGCTTTATCTGAGGTGAGTATGGTAAAGATTTTCTCCAATTCTGTAGGCTTTCTTTTTATGTTCTTGATTGTGCCCTTTGCTGTTAAGAAACATTTTAGTTTGATTTCATCCCATTTATTGATTCTTCATTTTACTTCTTGTGTCTCAGGGGTCTCATTATGGAAGTCAGATCAAAAGCCAACATGATGAAGATTTGGGCCAACTTTATCTTCTATTAGATGCAGGGTCTCTGTTCCAGTGTCTAACTACTTGATTCACTTTGAGTTGAGTTTTGTGCAGGGCAAGAGGGATTTAATTTCATTTTCTACATAGGGATTTCCCAGTACTATTTGTTGAAGAGGCTATATTTTTTCCAATGCGTGTTTTTAGCACCTTTGTCTAGTATGAGATAACTGTATTTATGTGGTTTGTCTCTGTATCTTGCATTCTGTAGTATAGGTCTACATGTCTGTTTTGGTGCCAATATCTTGCTGTTTTTGTTACGGTGTCTCTGTAGTATAGTTTAAGATCTGGTATTGTGAGGCCTTCTGCTTCACTTTTCTGCTAAAAATTTCTTTAACTATTCTGTGTCTCTTATTTTTCCAAATGAATTTCATTATTTCCTTTCCATTTCTATGAGGAATGTTATTGGGATTTTAATAAGAATTACATTAAATCTGTATAGAACTTTTGGTAGTATGGCCATTTTGACAATGTTAATTCTGCCTATCTAAGAATATGGGAGATCTTTCCATTTTCTAAAATCTTCTTCAATTTCTTTCTTTAGTGTTCTGTTGTTTTCATTGTAGAACTTTCACTTCTTTTGTTAGATTGATTCCCAAATATTTTATTTTTTGAAGCTATTGTGAATGTAGTTTTTCTAATTTCTCTTTCAGTGGAATTATCACTAATGTATAGAAACACATTAGATTTATGGATGTTAATTTTATATTCTGCTACTTTGTTGAATTAATTTACTAGTTCTAGAAGTTTTCTGGTGAAATTTTTTGGGTATTCTAAATATAGAATTATGTTATCAGTAAATAGTGATAGTTTGAGTTCTTTTTCTTTTTCCTTTTTCCTGTCTCTTTGATTTTTTTTTCTTCTAATTGCTGTGGCTAAATTTTCAAGGATGGTGCTGAATAAAAGGTAGAAAGAGGGTGTCTTTGTCTTGTTCCAGTTTTTAGGAGGAATTCTTTCAATTTTTCTCCATTTAGAAAGCTATTGACCTTGGGTTTAGCATAGATAGCTTTGGCAGGTTTGATGTATATTCCTACTATCCATAGTTTTTCTATGGTTTTGAACATGAAGGGGTGCTATATTTTGTCAAATCCCTTCTTTGTATCTACTGAGATGATCATATCATTCTTGTATTTTAGTCTATTGATGTGATGAATTATGTTTATCGATTTCCTAATGTTGAACCAACCTTGAAGCCCTGGGATGAAACCCACTCATCATGATGCTCTATATTTTTAATATGTGTTTGTATGCAATTTGCCAAATTTTATTGAGAATTTTGGCATCTATGTTCATTAAGAATATTGGTCTGAAGTTTTATTTCCTTGGTGTGTCTCAGTCTGGTTTTGGTATCAGGGTGATCTTAACTTCATAGAATGAATTTGGAAGGGTTTTCTGTGTTTTCCTATTTAATGTAATAATTTGAGAAGTATTGGTGTTAATTTTTCTGAAGATCTATAGATCTGTCTGGTCCTGGGCTTTTCTAAATTGGTAGGCTTTTTATGGTGTCTTCTATTTTATTGTTTGAAACTCACGTGTTTAAATCATGTGTTCAGGTCATATGTCTTTAGAAATTTGTTGATGTTTTCAAGATTTTAAATTTTATTAGAGTATAAATATGAAAATCAAAACTACTCTAAGATATCATTTCACTCCAGTAAGAATGGCAGCTATTATGAAGACAAACAACAATAAGTGTTGGCGAGGATGTGGGGAAAAAGGTACACTTATACATTTCTGGTGGGGTTGCAAATTGGTGCAGCCAATATGGAAGGCAATATGGAGATTCCTTGGAAATCTTGGAATGGAATCACCATTTGACCAAGCTATCCCTCTCCTCCATCTATACACAAAGGACTTAAAAACAGCATACTACAGGGACACAGCCACATCAATGTTTATAGCAGCACAATTCACAAAAGCTAAACTGTGGAGCCAACCTAGATGCCCTTAGTGGATGAATGGATTAAAAAATGTGGCATATATACACAAGGGAATTTTACTCAGCAATAAAAGAGAATAAAATCATGGCATTTGCAGGTAAATTGGATGGCATTGGAGAAAATAATGCTAAGTGAAATTAGCCAATCCCCAAAAAACAAATGGCGAATGTTTTCTCTGATATAAGGAGGCTGACTCATAGTGGGGTAGAGAGGGTGGAGCATGGGAGGAATAGATAAATTCTAGATAGGGAAGAGGGGTGGGAGAGAAAGGGAGGGGGCAGGGGATTAGCAAGGATGGTGGTGGAATGTGATAGACATCATTATCCAAAGTACATGTATGATGATACAAATTGGGGTCAACATATTTTATATACTATCAGAGATATGAAAAATTGTGCTGTATACATGTAATAAGAATTGTAATGCATTATGCTGTCATTTATTTAAAAAAAACAAAAATAATTAATTAAAAAATCAAAATTGTTTCTGATTATATTCTGTATTTCTGTAGTGTCCCTCATGATAATTCCTTTTTCATCATGAATTTCAGTAATTTGAGTATTCTCTCTGTTTCTCTTCATTAACATGGCTAAGGGTTTACCAATTTTATTTATTTTTTCAGAGAACCAACTTTTTATTTTATCAATTTTCTGAATTGTTTCTTTTGTTTAATTTAATTGATTTCAGCTCTGATTTTAATTATTTCCTGTCTTCTACTGGTTTGGGTGTTGATTTGTTGTTTTTCTAGGGCTTTGGGATATAATGTTAGGTCTTGTGTTCATTGACTTTCTAGTCTTTGAATGAAAGAGCTCAATGCAGTGAACTTTCCTCTTAGCACGGATTTCATAGTGTCCCAGAGGTTTGATATGCTTTATCACTATTCTAATTTACCATTAAGTAGTTTTTAAGTCTTTTTAAGTCTGATTTCTTCTGCTTTCCATTCTTTATTTAATAGCATGTTATTTAGTCTCTACATGTTAAAGTAACTTCTATTTTTTATCTTATTGTTGATTTCTAATTTCATATGTGTCTTAACTACAGGAATAATTTCTGAGAAATGGGCCATTAGATGATTTTATTATGTCAATATCACAGACTGTATTTACAGAACCTAAGGCATCACTAGGTGTCAAAACCTAAGGCATCACTAGGTGTCATAACTTTGTGCATATGTTGTCAGTTATAGACAGAAACATTGTGATGCATTGTTTGAATTCTGTCTTTTTACCTCAACTATCACTCACTTCTAACCCTGTTGGCATTACTTCTGTGTGCTCTAGATAAAAATTCTTGCTATCTGCTCCAGAATTTACTCAAGTGTCATCCCAGGTCCACAAAATGCATAAGAAAAAAAAATGGGAAATAAAATCCTGGTAACTTATACAAATAAAGAAATGTAGTTCACAATGAACTGTTTAAATCCTCACTTAAATACACAAGCAGATTTCAGAAGCCTAATTCAGCTTACATTACATACAGTCTTCATCTCTGGCCCTTTAACAGAATAGTAGCTATTCAGCTGTTGCTTTCCATTTTGAAAATGGCTGTCATTGAGGCCGTCGATGAATTAGGATTTTATGTATGTATATCACTTTAAGATTGAGATGAAAATGTTCTATGTAAATGCAGGTTATTAACAACCATTTGCAGGACTAAAGACTTCTCCAATATAGATGGATGCCAAATATATTAATAGTTTTGAAGAAGCCATTGCAGTTTATGGTGTCAGTGATCTGATGAGAAAATGTAATAGGGACATCATCTCTCTGACCCAGCAAAATGCCGTTTATGCCTTCGATGAAATGGAATAAAAGACATTAAACTTATGAGATATCTTAAAGTACAAAGAACGGTAGGAGAATGTTAGGTGACCTTGTGAATCAAGTGTGACACTGTTTTCAGAGATAGCAATGAAAGAGAAGATGGCAGATATATTTACTTATTTATGAAGTCTTTCTAAAGTATCTGGGAAGCTGCACAGATAATTAAAACAAAATAATCATAAATCATAGTAAGGTAGTAACCAACCACAGCATTAATAACCATACTAACAGAATTTCTTAAAATCCCTAAGCTAACTATCCAGTCATAATTTCTTTTTGTTTTGGATCACACTGCAAAAAATGGTCCCTTATTCCTCCAATTCCTAGTCTCAGAAGATTAGCTATACAAACAACCATTTTGCATAATGTAAGTCTGAAGCTTATTTGTATATGAGTTTTATGTGTGTTTTTTAAAACATCCTCTGAATACTTACATTTGCATGCAACTATCCACCCGACAAACAGAATCCATGAATGCAAAGCTGTTGGGGAACTCTTCATTGTACCTCTGCCTCAATTGTGTTTATTTTTTTCTCCTTTACTCCCAACAGTTTTCTTTTAGCTGCTATGAATCTTTTGTTGATTTCGCTCACTTTTGGGAATCATTTTTGCATTTCTCTTGATCTATTTGAGCTGTACCTCCAAAGACACCAGAGGGGAGTCAGAATCAATATACTTAAGCAGCAGCACTGATAGGGAAATTAGGTCTTAGTGTAAGTAAGGAACAATTTGAAAGAAAATAAAGGAAAATACATTTAATGGGAGAAAAATCCCTCCCATTGCTACATGTTTCCTACTGAATTTATATTTATTTCCACAGGACCAGGAAACACAGCGTGAAATGCCCTAGTAGAGCAAATATGTTATCTAAATAGGTGGTTCAGAATGCCCACAATACCGAGGAGGGATGAAAATTTAATATCTGTTAAATGGCAATAGCAATGCTCTGCGCAGCCATGTGGTATTATTGTCATCATCATATTTGTTTCCTGTGGTCTATCAAAACCTTAAGCTTTTGTAGAAAATTATAAATATTTCGTGTGCATTAACTCATTAGAATCTCAAAACACCCACTTAAGGTAGGAAGAAGTTACTATCTATATCTTTTGAATGAGGATATTAGGCCACAAAGATATTATGTAACTTGTCCATGGTTAGATAATTTGAGTCAGAGAAAAAAATGGAAATCAAGATCTGTTTGAAGTACAAACTTGTCACTACTTCCTACTGGCTCCATAGACAGTGTGTGATTAAGAGTTGGTTCAAGAGAATGTTGCTCCTCAACAAGGATCTCAGAACTAGCCGTTCTGGCCTTGTCTTAAGATGACTAAATGCTATAGAAGGTACCACTTTAAGCAGTACGAATATTCTGTAAACAGAGAGTTCTGTTACTTGGGGAAGGTGTAAGTTAAGGGGCCCAGAAAATTATAAATTATCAAAGGGTAAAAGCAAGTCTATTTTAAAAGTTTGTACATGCATTACATGATCTTCTCAAAATTTCTATAGCTTCATAAGTTTACTTCAATCCCAATAGTCTCGATAGCTGCTAAGAGAGGGGAAAATTAGCTATGATCCCAAGGTCATGTTCCTATTACATATTCTCATGGAATCTGAGTGGGGATCCCGGTAGCAGGAAAAATAATTGCTACCTCGATACATCAGTGGTATGAAATAGTTCTCCATCAGTGCACATCAACTGTACCCATTCACATATGCACATACATAGAGGTGGTAAGATGGCAAGTTCCTGTAGGCTGCCCTTCTCACCTTCTTCCAGCAACTTCAGGTGAACACTCAGCACTGCTTTCGTGTACACAGACGGAGCTGATATCTTATGACTTCTCACCTTTGGATAGGCAGATAGGAGACTGGGAAATGGCGGAAGGTGGAGGCCTGTCAGATCTTGCTATTTGATATAAAACAAACCCAATTCTACATCCACATGTCTCTTAAGTCTCATCTTCTACATACCTCTTTATTCTTTACCTCTTTAGGGAAGCAGTTCTTCTCTTATCTATATCTCTTGTAGTTGTTATTATCTCTCTCTCTCTCTCCTTAGATTTTTTTTTAAATTTTAAAATAGGCTTAAAGTTACAACATCATTTAGAAAGTTTCTATATACATGTCACCTTATTTCCCCTATTGATAACACCTTGCCATAATATAGTAAATTTGTCACCACAAGTATAAAACCAACACTTGTATGCTACAATTACAATCAAAATTTTATTCTGATTTTACTAGTTTTTACTCAATGACATTTTGTTGTTGTTGTTCTAGGATCCTCTCCAGGAGACAACGTTGCATTTTGACACAATGCTGTATGAGTTTTGTCGGACTTATGACAGTTTCTCGGTTGTTCCTTATGTTTGATTGCGCGTTATGATGGTAGGCCATTATGCAGATGATTCATCAATTTGTGTTTGTGAGATGTCTTTCTCCTAGTTAGACTTGAGTATGGATTTTGGAAGGAAGACCACAGGGCTGAAGTGTCATTCTCATGGCATATCAAGGCATGCTATCAGTGTCACTCATCTTTAACATTCACCTTCATTATCTGAGCAAGGTACTGTTTTATAGATTTTTCCATTGGAAAACTGCAAATGTTCTTTTCCCCTTTTTTTCGATCTTTTCTTTTTTTGGAGGCAAGTCATTTAGTACAACCCAAATTGAAACTTAGGAGAAGGGAAGTTAAGCTCTATCTCCTGTGCATTAAATTATCCACAAAAATTATTCAGAATTTCTTCAGTTTGAAGGAATTTCTTTGATTCATTGGTAGTAAAAGTCTGCTGGCAAAAAAAACAAAAATCCTCTTCTTTATCTGAAAATGTCTCTGCCTCATTTTTAAAGGATATCTTTGCTGAATACAGAATTCCAAGTTAACAGGTTTGTGTTTTAAATAGTTTATTCCACTCTTTTCTAACTTGCATTGTTCCTAATGACGTTAGCAGTTATTCTTGACATAATTCCCTCCTAAGGAATGGCAGTTTCACTTTTAACAAATTGACTATGCTATGTCTAGGTGTGGCTTCCTGTGTATTTTAGATCATTTGACTTTTCCCTGTTACTTAAGACATTGGTTTCCAGAAGCCTTAATTGTAATGTATAAAGAGTTAGTTTACATCATTACCTTTGTTCACTGAATAGCAAACTGGAAAGAATGAAAAAGAGAAAAGTCAAAGTTTGATAGAAAAAGAAGTTGGAGAGTTCTAAAGAGTGATGCATGATTGGCACGAGGAGACTTGCAATGGAGAAGTGGTCGGAAAAGTAAGGAAAATCAGAATGAAAAATGGAAAGAAAGGATCTTGAAGAAGCACTGCTCTCTGCACTTTGATTTAGAATTCCTATTCATAGAAGTTTTGTTTTGTTTTTTAAAAAAGACTCAATCTCTCAATCTCTGAAACACACCACATGTTAACAAAAATAGTTGTACAAAAGAAAAAGATATTAGAGAATCCTAGAGATAATCTAATTTTAGTTTGGAGATTAATGTCTTTTTTTTAAGTATTGTCATCAAAGATCATAAAATGATTTGTTTTCTGTCTCAGAGCTTGTCAGTACTAGTTTCAAGTCAGGGTTCAAGGCCCTTGGATCTTAGTACTTTGTTCTTTCCACCTCTTGAGAACACCTTTTTTTCCCACTGGTTATGGGCACTATAAGTAAGAACAATGCTTACCTTCAGTCACATCACTAACCAAACAGGCTAGATTAAAAATCTTCCAAGATTTGTAAATGCTCCTACTTTTACCTGTTTCCAAAATTTTTTAAGGTTCCTCTAGTAAAGTTTGGAGATAAATATAAATGTATGTTTCTATCAACAGTGATGTGTTCTTAGTGTATGTCATTGTTCCCCATATTCCTACATGACATTGTCATTGCCCAAGAGGTTGAAAAGATTGATGTATTAACTGAATCTTTTTTTTCACCTCAAGGATAAATACATGTTGTAAACTTGTCTTCTGCTTTGAGTCATCCCCAAAGCCTGTGCAATCTAGAGAATTGCACAGCATAGCAACTAGCACCCTTTGAAGACTATAAACTCAAACCTCTAAGGAATGAGTAATTATGTATTAGGGGGAAATCTGGGATGTGGAGTGGAAAGCCAACACCTCAGATTCATCTTCTTCATGTCTAAGAGCAAGATTATCTGGGAATTAATCTCAACTCACAGTTTAACTCATAAACATAGAATAAAAAAAATTTTGACAGTTCAACTTCCCTTTTACAAATGAGATAATATAGATACTAAAAGTAAAATGCCTCAGCTAAGGACATACAGATAATTTGTAGCAAAGCTACAATGGAATGAATATGTGTCCAATGGTCAGGGTTTCACCAGGGACTAATACTATTCCAATGGAAAAAAGCTAATTCTGGAAAATACCTTGAAGAATTTCCCTCCTTCTAACTTTTCAATAAGAATGAAACAATAGACCATTTCTCAATAATCTGTCAGAACATGTGTCTTTTATTGGGTATGACACTCACAACCAGACATTCAGAGACACATATACACACTTACTCAAAAACAATCTGTAAGAAAACTCTGTGAAATTCCCTGAGTTGCTGCTATGCAAGGCACTGGCATCATCAAGTATTTTTAATCTCTTTTCTGAGCACAACTCAGATATTCAACAGTTGGGAATAAATAAGCAATATAAATCTCTGTTTCTTGAAAGGAGAAATGAAGTCTATACCTTTCAGATAACTTAATAACCTCTAACATCAGTAATAAATATCCAGCTTTCTGTATAAATTACACTGGGTCTTAGAATATTGTACTCAGTCCTGAGTTATTTGTTTCATATAACATATCTCTAGATATACAAATTAAAAATAAACTCTTTGAAGTGTGATTAAATTATGATTGAAGAGAGATGTGTGCTGACAATATAACTCTGAGAAATGACATCTATTAGATCCTTGTTCTTTGTTATAATTGCATTTAATTAAATAAATGCTCTAGAATTTCAGAATAAGGCATGCTGGCATTAAGAGGAACCAGCTAGGTAACCTAATGTTGAAACAGTCCAATCTTATCCTTGATAGTGAGGGCTCGACATCTGGTAGTCACAAACTCTCATTAGTTATTCTAGCCTTTGCAGAGAGTCAAGGTCAGAGACAAGTTTGGCAAAGTTCTAGCTTTTCTATGGTTCAGGTTGAACTGTGGAGCTTTGTTTATGTTCACCTAGTGACTAGGCCTACTGCAATCTGATCTGTTTACCTGTTGTCAAGGTGAATATTGAACTCTACAACCATGCTGAGGTCAAAGCCAATCTTAATCAGGGGCCATTCTTCCATGCTCTCTATCAGCACTAAACAACATATTATTACAGAGTTAGAGGTGGTAGGTGGGCCTCCTCAGAAAAGCTTTGGAAAATTGAAATGGATTATTATTGTGAAATCAATAAACTTGAGACACTGACTAAGCTAAACTCCTATGTTCTAGAAGAAACCGGGGAAGATTATTTGGGCAGCTCATTTATTATCAGTTCACTTTATTTGAATCAGAACACATTCTTAAGCAGCTTACATTTGATATGCAGAACAATGAATTTATATCTTCCTGTGCACAGACCTGGGCATCAAAGGAAAACACCCACAGGAAGAATTGTATCACACCTTATCCGTGCAAATCCCTGACTACTAGAGTCAAAGATAATATTATGTAAAACATATTTTTTTATGAAGTTTGCTTGGATCATTGAGTTCTTGACCTCTTTGGTTGTTTTATTAGCAAAAATAATAAATTCAACATACCGATATTTTATAAAATACATGAGAGATGTTTGAGAGAAAATTAAGTGTGTTGCATATATGTATAAACAAATAAATTGAATCAAATGTGTTTGTTATGTTTTTTTTCTATAAATTTTTGATGAGGTTCATAATAACTCAGAGGGCTGTAAGTCAAAATGTTGAATCTTTAGTTTTGTAGATAGAGAAAATAATCTCTGCATGGTACAAAAGACATGCTCATACTTCAAGTTTGCAATAACAATAACAGTCAATGGCTTAAGTTACCCTGGCCGGGCATGTTAGGCACGGTGAAAAAGTGGGGCTGGCAGAGGCTCTAAAAATTTTTTGGGCAAACTCCTTTGGGAGAAGGAAAGAAAACAACTAACTATTGCTTGCTTTGTCCTTGTCCTCTGGGTTCATCAAGGTATTAGGAATAGATACTGTTTGAGAGAATTAAATTATTTTTTTTCCAATTATTGTAACACATTGAGGCACAGATGTACTGTTTTGAGGACCCCTCTAACAGTGTCACAAAAATGGACATTTCATTAAAAAAAATTTTTTTTAGTTGTAGATGGACAGCAGGCCTTTATTTTATTTGTTTATTTTTATGTGATACTAAGGATCGAACCCAGTGCCTCACATGTGGTAGGCAGGATCTCTGCCACTGAGCTACAGTCCCAGCCCCACACTTCTCTTCCTTAATGTTGTCATAGATCACCTGTTTCAGCTTTGATACCTTTTGTTATGGCTTTAGGAAAGAAGACCAGAATGTCTAGTTATGGATACCATCGTAACAGTATCTTACTGTCCATCTTATTAGATATTCCTTTCCTAAGGGAGGGATATTGGAATAAAAGAAACAGAATAGGAAAAAAGAAGACCTATGAGTTCCAGTTTGGCTTCCAATTTCCCCAGCCATTAACCATTTGGACTTTGGATTATTCATTCCCATTACTCACATTTCCAATGAGAAAACTAAAGTTCCTGTTTACTTCTTTTATACCATGTTTCCACATTCCTCACTAGAGTGACTGTGACATGTAAGCAACAGACTTATTAGTAATATCACTACAATGGATAATGATCCTTAAGGTTCACTTTTGATTCTTATATGGCATAAAGCTGATATCGTGCTGTAATTTGATAAGTATTATATACTATTAATGTTTAATAATATAGTTTTGGAAGCTAAAAATCCTATGATTGTAATTAAGATTCTTAAATTTATTAGCTAACTGATCAAAGGCCAACTTCTCTGTGGCTTAATTTCATGAGGTCTATTTTGTAAAATAGTTCCATTGGGGGTTGAATGGTTAATACTTTTGAAACAATAATAGTGGTATTTAACATAAAGAAAATATTAATAAATATTATATCCTAATGTCATTTCTTTTATAAAAAATTAAAAAAATAGAATTCTGAGCATGATAGTTCCTGAGGAATGCTGATTCATATGAGATCTCTATGTTTACACTTTTGGAAACTACCAAACTAGCTGTGAATGGTGCGGTTAATCCCTACTGCTTAAGATGCTGAGGCAGGGGGATAACAAGTTCAAAGTCAGCCTCAGCACTTAGTGAGGCTCTAAGCAACTTAGTAAGACCCTGTTAAGAGATGAAAAATAAATATGGGATTAGTGGGGGATGGGATGTGGCAAGTGCCCCTGGGTTCAATCCCTAGTACCGGGATACACACACACACATACACACACACATTTGTTTCTTTTTATTCTTGATGGTATATATATATATATATATATATATATATATATATATATATATATACTTGCCGTGTGTGTGTGTGTGTGTGTTTAATAGAGAGAGAGAGAGAGAGAGAGAGAGAGAGAGAGAGAGAGAGAGAGAGAAACTATCAAACTATATTCCACAGTAGATACAACATTTTGCATTTCTACAAATAGTGTTTTAGGGTCCTCATTTGCCATCATCCTCACCAACACTATTGTCTTTGTTTTTTTTTTAACTGTAGTCATCCTAGGGGGGTGTATAATTTTATTTTACTATAGTTCTGATTTGTATTTCCCCAATAACTAAGTCTGTTGAGAATTTTTTAATATGATTTAACCATTTGCATATTTTAGAAGAAATTTTTATTCAAATACTTTGTCCATATTTCAAATGGATTATTTATCTTTTTATTATTGAGTTATTTGAGCATTTCATATATTCTAGATACAGGAACTTCATCAGATATGATATGTTGATATTTTTTCTCTTCTGTTCTTTCTTTGTATCTTTATAACATCTTGAAGTACAGATGTATTTCATTTTTATTATGTTCAATTTATTTATCTTGTCTTTTAGTTACTTGTATTTTAAGTATTGCATGTAAGGAATAATAACCTAACCCAGCATCATACAGATTCATATTTGTTTTCCTACAAGAGTTTTACATTTTATCTGTTCCTTTTATGTCTTCAATCCATTATAAGCTCATTTGGGAACATGGCATGAAGCAGTAGTCCAAGTTCACTTTTTTTTTGCATGTGAATATACAGTTAGCACTATTTGTTGAAATGATTGATCTTTCTTTTGAATTGCCTTGGCACAATTGTAGAAAAAACAATCATCAAAAATCAAATATATGGCTTAATCTCTACACTTTCAATTCTATTCCACTGATTTATTTGTCCAACCTAATGTGAGTGCCACATGTATCTTGATATCTATAGCTCTTTACTCAGTTTCAAAATTAGGAAGTGAAAGTCCCTCAACTTTGTTCCTATTTTTCAAAATTGTTTTAATTATTCTTTGTATTTTCATATAAATTTTAAATTAAATTTGTTAATATCTGCAAAAGTCAGCAGGATTTTATTAGTGTTTGTTTGAAAGTATAGATGAATTGGTGAAATATCACATATAAGCAGTGCTAAATTTTCTAATCCTTGAATATTTATTTAGATTTTTAAAATTTCTTTGAATGACATTGTAATTTTATATTTCTTTTTAAAAATATTTCTAAGTATTTTACTTTCTTAAATACTACTATAAGTAGAATTATTCTTAAAAGTTTATTTTTCAGATTCTTTATTGCTAGTGTATAGAAATACAGCTGACTTTTTATATGACCTTGTGTCCTGAAACTTTGCTGAACTTGCTTATGAAGTCTAATAATTTTTATTAATGAATTCCTTAGAATTTTAGATATTCAAGATCACATCAGCTGAGTATGGTGGCGATGCCTGTAATCCTAGCTACTAGGGAGGGAGAGGCAGGAGAATCACAACTTTGTGGTCAACTTAGACACTTAGTAAGACTGTCTCACAATAAAAATTTAAAGAAGGCTGAAGATGTATCTCTGTGGTGGAGCACACCTGGATACCACTCCTTTCCCCCTGACATACACAATCAATTGTCAAATGAAAAGATATATAATTTTATTTCTTCCAATATAATCTGGATGGTATTTATTTCTTTTCATTGACTATTTTCCCTCAATATAATATTCCATTATAGTTTTGTATAGAAGTGTGAAAAGTGGAATTTATATTTTGTTTTGAATCTCATAAGTGAAAACTTTGATTATTTTGTGTTTATGATCATGGTCTTTTTTTTTCCTTTGGGTGGGGCTGTGTTTTGTTTATTTATTTATTTATTTGGTACTGGAGATTGAACCCAAGGGCACTTTTCCCCAGAATTACATCCTCAGCTTTTCAAAATTTTGTTTTGAGACAAGGTCTTGCTTATTTTTGGAGGGTCTTGCTAAATTGCTGAGGTTGGCCTTGAAACTGAGATTCTGCTGCCTCAACTTCCCAAATTGCTAGGAATACAAGCATGTGGAGTCATGCTTGGCTTCCTACAGTTTTAAAAATAGATTACAATCCATTGCATGAATAGAATTTTTGTTCATTGAACTAACATTGTGCTCCTTGAATAAATTTCAGTGTTAGTCATCAAGAATTTTTATTAATCTGCAAATATTGATCTGCAATTTTCTCATGATCTCTTTGTCTGATTTTGCAATTAGTTTATAACTGGTCTCAGAATGTTCTGGGCTGTATTTCTTCTATTTCTATTTTTTTTCCTTTTTGAAAGAGTTTATAAACTATTGTTGTTAACTATTCTTTAAATATTTGGTGAACCCATCAATGGATCCATCTGTTCCTTGGCTTTTCTTTGTGGAAAGTGCTTTTATTGTTGAATTATTGGATAATCATCTTTCAGCCCATTGTATCTATTATCCAATCAATTGTTGGCCTATATCACCAATTATAGATCCCCTGAATAGCATGGGTCACTTCTTGCTTGCTACATTGAAATTTTCTTTTCTTTTAAATATTTTTTTTTTAGTTGTAGATGGACAGAGTATTTTTACTGCTATAAACCAAGGAGTTGGGTAGCAGGGTGAAATGGTGGTTCCATTCCCAGTTTTCTGAGGAATCTCCATACTGCTGCTGTCCATAGTGGTTGCACCAATTTGCAGTCCCACCAGCAATGTATAAGTGTACCTTTTCTATCACATCCTTACCAACATTTATTATTGCCTGTATTCTTGATGATTGTCATTCTGACAGGAGTGAGGTAAAATACTGGAGTAGTTTTGATTTGCATTTCTCTAATTGCTAAAGATGTTGAACAATTTTTCATATATTTGTTAATCAATTGTATTTCTTCTTCTGTGAAATGTCTGTTCAGTTCCTTAGCCCATTTATTGATTGGGTTATTTGGATTTTTGGTGTTAAGTTTTTTGAGTTCTTTATATATCCTAGAGATTAATGCTTTATGGGAGGTGCATGTGGTAAAGATTTTCTCCCAATCTGTAGGCTCATGTTATTGTTTCCTTTGCTAAGAAGAAGCTTTTTAGTTTGAATCCATCCCACTTATTGATTCTTGATTTTATTTCTTGCACTTTAGGAGTCTTATTAAGGAAGTCAGATCCTAGGCCAAAGTGGTAAAGATTTGGGCCTATTTTTTCTTCTATTAGGTGCAGGGTCTCTGTTCTAGTGCCTAAATCTTTGATCCACTTTGAGTTGATTTATGTGCAAGGTGAGATATAGAAGATTAATTTCATTTTGCTACATATGGATTTCCAGTTTTGCCAGCACCATTTGTTGAAGAGGTTATCTTTTCTCCAGTAAATGTTTTTGGCACCCTTGTCTAGTATGAGATAACCATATTTATGTGGGTTTGTCTCTGTGTCCTCTATTCTGTATCATTGGTATACAAGCCTATGTTGGTGCCAATACCATGCTGTTTTTATTACTATACCTCTGTAGTATAGTTTAAAGTCTGTATTGTGATGCCTTCTGCTTCACTTTTGTTGCTAAGGATTGCTTTGGCTATTCTGGGTCTCTTATTTTCCACATAAATTTCATGATTACTTTTTTTTTATTTTTATGAAGAATGTCATTTGGATTTTAATAGGAATTGCATTAAATCTGTATAACGCTTTTGGTAGTATGGTCAATTTGACAATATTAATTCTGCCTATCCAGGACCATGGGAGATCTTTCCATCTTCTGAGTTTTCTTCCATTTTTTTCTTTAGTGTTCTGTGTTTTCATTGTAGAGATCTTTCACCTCTTTTGTTAGATTGATTTCCAGGTATGTATGTACATATGTATGTATGTATTTATTTATTGAGACTATTGTGAATGGAGTAGTTTTCCTAATTTCTCTTTCGGTGGATTCAAGGCTGATCTAGTGTATTTTGATGTTGCTGTATGTTATATTGATTATTTAGTTAGCAACTTCTCTGAACTATTCCTATAGTGTCCTTTGTCATGTTTGGGCATTGAAAACTTAATGATTGGGTTGGGATTCTTTAATGCCTGGATCCAATTAGTCTTTCAGTCTTTTCTGAGCTCTGTTTTCACATGTCTCCCACATTCAGACAGAAAGTATACAAGTCTACATTAGCCTTCATTTCCTGCTTCTACAAAGCCTCACGTTTACCAACATGTAAAAGCTTAGGTCCTTCTCTGGCCTATTTTGGTTGAGGGCACAGCCCTATACACACACATAAGGCCTTCCAGATTCCTGGGCAGATGCTGCAACTTTTCACAGCCTTCTGTAGATTTGTTAGTTAGATTTTTGTCACAATGACCAAAATACCCAACAAGAACAACTTAGAGGAATAAAAGTTTATTTGGGCTCCTGTTTCAGAGATTCTGTCTGCTGTTGGCCACGTCCATTGCTTTGGGCCAGGAGGAAGCAGAACATCATGTCAGAAGGGAATGGTGAGGGAGTGTTGTTTTGTTCTGCTTATGGAAGCCAGGAAGCATCAAAGAGGAAGAGGTCTTGGGGAAGATGGACCCTCAGTGATCCACCTCCTCCAGGCATACCCCATCTGCCTATAGCTACCATTCCATTAGTCCATTCAAAATAGAATAGGCCAATTAGATTATTGTTCTCAGAATCTAATCTTTTCACCTTTAAATAGTACTGAATTAACACAGGAGCTTTGGGGAAACACCCCAGATACCAACCATAACAAAATACATCTCATTCTTCAGCTATTCTTTTTAAGCTCTTTGGAAAGGCTATTCTTTGTTCATTGTTACTTAGTACTTCAGATAACCAAAAGGTTAAGTAAGTTCCTCTGATAGACTTTGACAAAGCACTGAGATAAAAGGGGTTTCACGCTGGGAAGCAATAAGTTAGATCAAATTAAGACAGCCTTCTGATTGAGGTTTTCCAGACATGCATAAAATAATGGCAATTATCTAGAAATGTGGTATTGAAAAAGAAAACAAACCCAAACCAATCCCAATGTGCTTCCAAGACTGGCAAGCCCCTAGTTAGTGACTGTAAACTGTTGTTTTTGAGAATAAAAAGGAGTGAGAAACAATATTGGATTAAGGCAAGTTAAAATATCACAAAAGTTTACTTATTTTCCTGAGATTGTATTTATTATGAATCAAGATTCTCCTAGGTGCTGCAAGCTTTTGGTTAGTTCCCAGAGTTCTAAAATACTTGGTTCTCATAATGTTTACTACCTTATATGAAAAAGAGGTTTTTAGGTCCTTAATCCACCAGATTCACTGATTTCAAGCATAGACTGTTCACATTTGATATAGCTATTGACCTATCAGGGTCCAACTCTGATATTTCATTATTATTTTTTAATTAATTTTATTTTATAAATACACCACAACAGAATGCATTACAATTCTTGTTACACATATACAGCACAATTTCTCATATCTTTGTATATAAAGTATGTTCATGCCAATTCATGTCTTCATACATGTATTCTGTTTTTTTTGCATTACAATTCTTATTACACACATATACCACAATTTTTTCATATCTCTGTTTGTGTATAAAGGATATTGACACCAATTCCTGTCTTCATACATGTACTTTGGATAATGATGTCTATCACATTCCACCATTCTTGTTAATCCCCTGATCCCTCCTTTTCCCTCCCACCCTCTTCCCTAACTAGAATTTATCTATTCCTCCCATGATTCCCCTCCCTACACCTCTGTGAGTCAGCCTCCTTATATCAGAGAAATCATTCAACATTTGTTTGTTTGGGATTGGAAAACTTTACTTAGCATTATCTTTTCCCCTCACACATCAGATAGAGCACTAATCTCTAGGGTATATAAAGAACTCAAAAAGCTAAGCACCAAAAATGAAATAAAAACAAAAAAACAAAAATAACCCAATTAACAAATGGGCCAAGGACCTGAACACACACCTCTCAGAAGAGGATATACAATCAATCAACAAATATATAAAAAAATGCTCAACAGCTTTAACAATTAGAGAAATGCAAATCAAAACTACTCTAAGATATCATCTCACTCCAGTCAGAATGGCAGCTATTATGCATACAAACAACAACAAGTGTTGGCGAGCATGTGGGAAAAAATGTTACACATGTATACATTGCTGGTGGGACTGCAAATTGGTGCAGCCAATATGGAAAGCAGTATGGAGATTCCTTGGAATGGAACTACCATTTGACCCAGCTATCCCTCTCCTCGGACTATACCCAAAGGACTTAAAAACAGCATACTACAGGGACACAGCCACATCAATGTTTATAGCAGCAAAATTTACAATAGCTAAACTGTGGAGCCAACCTAGATGCCCTTCAATGGATGAATGGGTAAAAAAAATGTGGCATATATACACAATGGAATTTTATTAAGCAATAAAAGAGAATAAAATTATTATTCTTTTATATTTTTCTCTGTTCTTAATTTTTTTAGTTTTTATGTGTTCCTTTTGTTTATCTTGGATTAGATTTTTATTTTGTATTTTTTTCTGTTTTGGTGAGTTACTTATGCATAATAGTGCAGTTCACTTTGACATATGCATAAATACATATAACATAGTTTTATCCATTTCAATCCCCAGTATTTATTTTTTCTTTCCCTCTTCCTTCCCTATGTCTTATTTGTCTTTTCCATTAATCTTACTTCTATTTATTTTTAAAATTGGTGCATTAGAGCTATGCATATAATTAAAATATTCTGTGATGTATTCTTATGTGTACATAGCCTAATTTGGTCAATTTATTTTCCCAGCTTTCCCTTTCACTCCCTTTTCCCTCCCCCTTGGTCCTCTGCTTCTAATCTACTGATGTCTCTTCTGTTTTCACAAGAGTCCCTTTTCTAAATTCATTTTAACTTTTTAGCTTCTGTATATGAGAGAAAATAATTGATGCTTGACTTTCTGATCCTGGTTTATTTCATTTAGTATGATGTTCTCCAGTTCCATCCTTTACAAGCAAATGACATAATTTAATTCTTCTATGTGACCCAATAAAATTTCATTGTGTATATTTACCACGTATTTTTATTCATTCATCCATTGATGGGTATCTAGGTTGGTTCTATAACTTGGCTATTGTGGATTGTGCTGCTATAAAAATTGGTATGCATGCATTGCTGTATTATGCTGATTTTAGTTCTTTTGGATAAATACCAAAGAGTAGGATGGCTTGGTCTTATGATGGTTCTCTTTCTGATCTTTTAGGAATCTTCACGCTACTTTTCAAAGTGGTACTAATTTGCAGCTCCACCAACAACATATCAGTGTAACTTTTTTTCTACATCCTTTCAAGCAATTGTTTTTCTGTGTTCTTTATTATGACTATTAAATCCCAGGAAAGTTTTGATTTGCATGTCCTCAACTGCTAAGGATATTGAATGAATATATATATTGTGGTGAGCCGTTTCTGTGAACTGTGGCCGCCATTACAAGATGGCGCTGGTTTCCCCTGTAGTCTGTGACAAACAACTCCTTATCAGAATGAGTTGGCACGCTGTGACTTGGCACCCTATGAGAAAAGTCCACGTGGCAGTTGTGCATTGGGGCTTTATCTGCTTTATTAAGGCTGGGGCACACGGGAGTAGTAGTAGTGGCAGTAGGAGTAGCAGTAGTAGTAGTGGCAGTAGGAGTAGCAGTAGAAGTAGTAGTAGGAGTAGCAGTAGAAGCTAAAAGACATGTCAAAACAAAGGCCTAAATAAACAGCTGAAAGAAGAAAAAGTATCAAGGACCTGAATAAACTGCTGAAAGAAGATTCCTGAGTTGCGTCTTCCTTGCGGGCAAGGGGTCGCGACAATATATATATATATATTTGTATTTTATATTCTGGTCATTATCCCCTGTCAGATATTTGGCAAATATTTTCTCCCATTCTATATGCTCTTTCTTTATACTCTTATTTTGTTGTGGTTGTTGTGCAGAGACTTTTAAATTTACTGTTTATTGGTTCTTAGTTTTATTTTTTATAACATAAACCATTTATTAACCATTTATATTAGCCAAAATTTCCAACTTGCTAGTTGGAAAATTTAATATTCATTTATCAAAGACATAATTTATAATTTTGAGGGGGAAATGCATCAAAGGCATATCTACAATTATAGAAGTTCTCATTTATACGTAACATGGAAGATACACTTTATTACTCTTCACATATTCTGGAAGACATTCAAATAAAGATAAATAAATCCAGACTCATTGATCAAGTATTCTGGAGGTTGAGGTCCTTCACTTTATTATCTTGTGATAACAAAATCCAAAATTGTCCATGTTAATTCTCTCATCATACATTCATGTAAAAACAGTTTTTAAAAAACTTATAAAGGAAGCCTGTAGATTGGCTAGTTTAGGTGTTTTATAATGATTTAGTAATTTGCTGTTGGGCTTATCTGCTAGAGAAGGATAAAAATAATTGGAGGAAATTCTTCCAGCTATTTAGATAGGAGATATTTAGACCTAGAAAAAAAAAGCAAAGTAGAAACAAAAGATAAAATAGTTGTGAAGCTACATGATGCTATTTTTGGCCTAGTCTGTTACTTCCTGATGATTGTTACAAGTGTTTTCTTTTTTATAAAGTAAAAATATGAAAAGAAATACACAGTGTATATATTTTTGTAAAAAATATATACATATAAAAGCTAAAATTATATAAAACCAATGAAAAAAGCCACCAGAATTGACTAAGTGGGTGTAGCATACAGATTATAAAATGTCCCCAGTACAGTTTGGGAGTTTCCTCTCCTTTTATCTATTTTATGATTTATAGTCTCACTTATTGTCAATCCTATAAAAAAAAACGGTCCTACTGATAACAGGGCAAAGATCTGTGTTATTTCTTAAGGATAAAATACTTTAAATGAGTAAAGGAATATGCCTAATGGTACCTTTTTTTTTTTTTTTTGCAACTTATTTCAGCGTTAAAGCTTAACCAAAAAATCTAAATATACAGATGCAGCTCAGAAACATTTATGCAAATATGAAAAATAATGGCATAATTTAAAGTTTCTTAAATAAGGTATCATAAGAGGAGGGCTTGTTTTATAAGGTTTCTCTAGGAAAATAAATGTAACAGCATCTGGTGCCATGTTTTAAAACTTAAAAATCAGGGAAACAAAATTAAAGGTGAAATCTTACCTACTAAATATTTATTTATTATTCCAACTTATAAGGAGAGACTAAAGCGTGATTTGTTGAGGACCAAAATATTTTCTTAGACTTCTCTATATGGGTCAAAATAACATGAGTTTTCCTGATGTCTTTGCATGCATTGTGGATGTTAACTTGCTTAAATGCTAGTGCATCTCTGAAAGCCCATTCTGCACTCAAAGCCTCATCAGCAGGTCCAGTTATCATTGCAGTTGGTTGCCCAGTGCTTGAATGTATCTCACCGATGCATGCCATGGTGCATGGAATCCAGAGGGTCCTCATATTTCTGTGCCTGGATGGGACAACCCTCTGTGTTGTGAAGATGGAAGCAGTCACAAATGTCACAGAAGAGGTGGGGCTTCTTTTTGGATGGTTTCTTTTGGTCAGCCCTATGGTAATTGTTTGAGTCATCCCCATAGCCATTAAGAGCTGCTTTTGACATCATCTCCACCTTCATCTTGATTCAAGGTCTTGATTCTTTCTTTGAAGGTCCACTGTTACTGAAGTCAATGGGATCTCCTGGGCTTTCTCATTCTCTTGTGCCTGAATATCTGTGTCCATATTCTAAGGAGTGGCTGAGCTGCCGCAGCCAAGCTACACCTTATCAGACTCCAGAATCTGAACAACTGGACAAGGATGTAGCACAGGCACTTTCTCTCTTGAACGCTGTAACCTCATTTCTCAGCCTTTCCGTTGCTGCCTCTTTCTCTGTAAGTCATTAGTAATACTGATGGATTTCTGCAAGAAAGTTTATTTTACCTGTGTATTTTATGCACTGGGAATCTTTCCTTTTCATTTCTAATAGCTGATTATTGAGCACAGATTTTTCTTCCCAATTTTGATGACTTGTGGCCTCATCTGTGCTTCTCTTCAGCTCCTCAGCAAGTTTGACGCTCTCTTCTTACAATGCTGCAATCTGAGGGGAATTCTGAGCTGATGTCTGCCTCGGGTTTACATTTCTTTCTTGAATCCTTCCATGTTTTTATTGTCTCTAGTAAGAAGTTCTTTTGGTTTCTTCAGCTCTTCCACATTTTCCCATTTTTCCTTTGCCTTTATTAACTGCTCTTCTCTTTCATTTCTCTCTCTAAATTTTGCCTCCATATCCGATGAATTTTATCTTAACTTCTTCAATTAGGAAGACAGCAAGTGTGAGATGATGCAAGAAGGTTCAAGGATAAATGATTGGGTTATGAGAGTCTTAACCCAATCAGTGAATTAATACCCTGATAAGGATCAAAGAGAGAGAGAGAGAGAGAGAGAGAGAGAGAGAGAGAATTTTTTTAATATTTATTTTTTAGTTTTTGGTGGAACAACATCTTTATTTTATTTTTATGTGGTGCTGAGGATGGAATCCAATGCCCTGCGCATGCCAGGCAAGCGCACTACCACTTGAGCCACATCTCCAGCCCAATTTCTTGCATTTTTGAAAAAAATGTCTTCCATTTCTCCTAAACTCTGGTCTTATGCTCTTACCAGTTTCAATTTGGTGAATTCCAGGATGTTCTCTTTGTCTTAAATAAAGAGTCCTTAGGACCTCTATCTCTTTAGCATGAACAGACTGTTTAGAATCTTGTCTGTTCTGTAAATTTTATGAACAGACTGTTTAGAATCTTGTCTGTTCTGTAAATTTTTTGTTTTGTGCTAGAAATCTAACTCAGTTTTTCTATTTGCATCTTTAACTCAATGTAAACTCTGCCATTTCCATCCCAACTCCTTTGTTAACGGACACCTTCAGCACCTTCATATCGCCTGCTGACTGACGGTATGTAATGGTGGTATCTAGTTTGGACTTCCATAGGACTATCGCATCTGAATTCTGATTAACATGGTCAATCTTGCTGCTTAAGGACTTATTATCTTTGGAAAGCTTCTCTGTGGCTGTGTGCTGAGATTTTATCCCCTAATATGTCTCTTCTCAAGCCTCAAAATGCTCTGTTAGAAAAGTTATTTCTCACCGGTGATCAGTATGAGTGATTTCTACATTTTCTTGCAAAGAGCTTATCTTTTTCAAAAGGGGAAGTGCCATATCCACATCCTCAGCAGGCTCACTGGACTCCAGCCTTTATCTGAGTTTAGCTGCATTCTGCATTCTCAGTGCTAGCTCTTTCGCTAATTCCATTGTACATGACTTTTCTGACAGTGTAGCCACCTCAAGATCACTTTTGGTAATTGACTCTCCTTCAACCTGGAACTGCAGGCCCTCAACCTTCCTACTCTACCTTCTCCCTGTCAGCTACTCCCACCATTGTTCGTTGCTGGTCCAACTTGGCTTCCAAGTTTAGGATATGTACTCCTGTCAAACTGGGCATGCTACGCACAGAGGAGGTTATGGAACTCCTCATGAAGCTGAGGGAGGAGGCAGATGGTCTGTACTTTAGGCTGGTGGAAACAGTGGCCCTCAGCATCTCATAGTGGCAGCCATGTCTTTGACTGATATAGTGGAAGGGAAATCAATCTTGGTAACTTTGGGGAACTAGAGCAAAAAACATATTTAGGTTGGCACTGAAAATATCTTGTTTTAGCAACTATACCATCATTCTTCATCTACCTCCAAACCATACCATTCCCCTTTGGCAGAATTGGTCTCCCCAAGGAACTGGACTACACTAGGCTTGGTGCCACCAATCCATACTTGGTCTCCAATTCTGAGCCCCCATTCTCCTTTCTTGACTGAGCCAGCCTCAGAAAGATTAGAGATCGATCCATTAGCAGTTTTCGTAAGATTGCTGAACTGAGATGTGGTTGAATGTTCCTTTGCTATTGGCTGGGATGACTTATGGTAAATAATTGAAGGGGGTGGCTGGGGAAAAGGACACAAAGTTGGCTGCAGAAGTGGAGAGAAGAGAAACAGCTTTATATGTTTGAGCCATCTGCAGGCTGTTGGTTTCATCTTTGGTTTGTACCTTCTTTGTTAATCTTAAGGGTCAGGTAAATATTCCCTTTAAAGTTCCCAATTCCAACAGAATTTGGAAATGCCAAATTCCTGCCACCAAATCATTGTTCTTGCCAATGGGTTCACCTAAAATAATCCAAGTTCATTGGCATGCATAGGTTTCTCCAAGTAATGGATAAGTCCAGGCTTATTCCCATTCACCCAAACATGTTGCACAATTTAAAAGTCATCCACAGATTCCTCTTGAGTATTTGAGGATGAAAAGTTGAGATTCTTTTTACAGATATTGCTTTTTCTACTGCTACTGCAACAGAGACCACTTCCTCTGAAACATGAGCAAATTTTTCTTTCAAAATCTGAAGGTCTTTGTCCAAAGCCTCTTTCACATAACTGACTTCACTCAAATTTTCCTGAGGCTTACTAAGCTTTAGCTCTTTCCTCTGGAACTCTCTGGTAATGCTACCAGGCTTTATTTTGGCTTCCCACATTAAAAAAAAAAAAGTCTTCCATTTCTACTAAACTCTGATGTTCTGCTCTTTCCAGTTTCAATTTGGTGAATTCCAGGATGTTCTCTTTTTCTTAAATAGAGTCCTTAGGACCTCTATCTCTTTAGCATGAACAGACTGTTTAGAATCTTGTCTGTTCTGTGAATTTTTTTATTTTGTGCTAGAAATCTAACTCTTTTAGCTAACTCTTAAATTTGGTCTCTTAATGTTGTCACAGAGTTCTTGTATATTCTGATCATGATCTTTATTATTATTTTTACTGTGTACTGAGTGTACCAGCTTCAATATACTTTATATGAGACCCAAGGTTCTGTTTTCTATGTAATCTGGTCTGTTAGTAAAACTTTTAAATGAAATTTTTATTTGATTTATTGAATCTTTCATTTCTAGAAATTTGGTTTCTTTTCAGGATGTCTCTCTTTATTGAAATGGTCTTTTACTTCCGGTAATTGCTCTCTTAATTCACCCCATAATTTTTTTTTATTAAATCTTATTTTAGATTTTAATCATGTTAATAATCAAAATTTAAAAGACTTTCTCAATAATTTCATCCCCATCAATGTCTGTATCTTTGTTGTATGATTATAAATTTTGAGGGGAGGTTTTATCTTCCTGTTTTCTCATGTTTCTAGAGATCTTGAACTTGGACATGTTGAACTTGTTGAGATAGATTTCTCTTCCTTTCTTTCTGAGGATATCCTTTAATGTGTAGTTACTTCTTTTATGATAAATACTGTATTGTTATCTCTTAGCTTCAATATGAGTGCTCAGAGTAATCTATGAGTTATTTTTAATCACTAATACCACTTAGCTTGACATTGCAGAATTCTTGAATTAATTCACAAGAGAGGTTATAGCACTGTGGGTTTTTCAGAGCCATCATTTTGGAATTTTTTATGATTTTGTTAGAGAAGTAGATAACCAAGAGTGGATCTAATATCCCCTTCCAATCATTCCCACTTAGGGCACAGTCATTGGTTTGGAGTTTTTGTCCCCCTTATTTTATGTGTTAAAGTTTCATTGAAACTCAAGTGGGTTTAGTTTGTGTGTGAAGGAAGGTACACTGTCACTTTGCTGAATTATGTGTGTTGTTCAGCCACAAAGTCACTACCCTAAGAACTTATAGTATACCAGTCACTTCCAAGACCCTCTCAGAAAAGGGGGAAAAAGTAACATTAATGATATTAGTGACCAATGTACATTAATAGAAAAAAAATATTTGGTGCCTACTGTCTCATTAGTTACTACCGAAAAAGGAATGGCAGGGTCAGTATTTAACAACAGCAATAACAGTAAAGAGCCATGCACTAGATCTAGCACTAGAATATATAATGGCTGTCAATTGTACTAATTAGTGCAACAATATGAAAAGTAGGGACAGTAATTTTATATATTAAATTGATCTTAAACATAGTAAAATTAGAGTTAATTAAGGGGAAAAATGACTTAAAAAGGTAAATAAAAGTTTAAAAAATTCAAAAGGTGAACAGGGATATAGCAGGAGAGAGGTAGCAAGCAATTGCTTTATGGATGGAGTATTAAAAATAAAGCCAATAAAATAAAAAAATGAAAGAGAGAAAGAGAAAACAAATTTGGTCACTGAAGAGAGAAGAGAGGAGATAAGGAGTAGTAAGAGAAATAGAAACAAAGCCAAAACAAATTAACACACATAAAAAAACAAACCTCTCTAAATCTAAAACAAGATTTTAAAAAGTCAATAAAAGAAAAATAAATAACTAAAAAATAAAAATAAGGTGAAAAGTTAATAAAAAGGAAGTAAAAAAGTAAGTATGTGCATAGGCATATGTATCCATATATAATACAGACACACACATATGTGTGAGCCAATTAACACAGCTAGAAAACACACACACACACACACACACACACGCACACACACACATTCACAACTCAATGAAAAAAGGAAAAGAAAAGAAAAAAAAATCTTTGGAAACAAAATTGCAGGGATTGTTTCCATTGATGGGGGTCAAAACTTTTGTCAAGAATGGATATTCACTGCTTCTATGCCATACTGCCCTTCTTTCTATTTCTTCTTGGGCTTTGTTTATATTCCTTAGGGAGATTAAGGGATGGAGGTGATCAAACTTGTTGTCTTTGAGTTGCTTACTAAGTTGTGAGCTGGGGTGGTCTGGAACTGAAGCTGTCCATAATAGCTCTCAGTGTGCCTTCTCATCAATTTAATCTAGGACATAAAGAGAAGTAGTGACAAAGTCTTGTCCATGTGCACTAGGTGTGTGCACTCCCAGGCCAGGGATGAAGCAGAGTTCTAAATGTAAAAGATCAGGCTGCTGGCTTTTAGATGCGAGCATCCTTTTGAGTTTTGTAATGAGGTATCTGCTCTAGAGGAAAGAGCTCCATGCACTCTACAGATGGGCAGATGCCAATCTAAGCTGGGCATCTGAATCTGGGGAAATGGCTACTAATAACTCTACTCTTAGGGCAAAGCAACCAACTCTCCACTCTTCTACACAGTCACTGCCCACAAATATTGTCTTCCCAGGATAATATCCTAAGTGAGAATATACGTGCCTTTCCAGTTTCTGGGTTCTCTCCAGAAATTCCAAAGGCTAAAGGGAAAGTGATCAGCACTCTGCTCCATATTCCCGGTCTGAATCTTCTGGTTCTAAACTCCTCTGTGCCCACTTCATTCATGCCCTCCAGGATGAATCCAGATCTCATGGTAGGCACATGAAAGGGAAGTTGGCAAATGCTCCTGAGTCCTGCAGCAGAAAGTCACATGCACTTACCCCCAGGTGGCTCAGCTCTCTGCCATCTGTCATAGAAGTACAGAGTACTCCTCACACACTTACTCTTCATGCTTCCCTGTGCCACTCAAATTCAGACCATCCTCTGTTTCATGGGTTCCCCATGCCAAATTTTCTTCACAGATTCAATCTTTCTGCCTGGGTTGTCCCTTCCCTCCATGGTGGACTGCACCTGGGCATTTTTGACTGGATTTATGAGATATTCTTTCCTGCTCCATGTTCAAAGAAATTAAATTTCCATCTCTATAATTCCCACATGGAAGTTTAGTGTTTTCCCTCTGTTACCTACTTCATTGGGAAGCTGCTTGAATCCAAAGCCACAGAGCAACCAGATATTGTACTCTACTCTCTGTCTCATTTTTGGGGGGTGTGTGTTCTTTATTTTGCCTCCCTGTTATACTAGAGCATGCTTTCCATTTCATTTATCTCTATAATTTCATTTTATTTTTATATTATGTTTCATTATTATTTTTTTTGTTTGAAACAAGATCTTGCTATGTTGCCTAGGCTGGTCTGGAACGTGCGAGCGCAAGCCATCTTCCTGCCTCAGCCTTCCCAGTACTTGGGACTAAAGGCCTGCATCACTACTCTTAGCTTTCAATAGTAATTTTAGTGTCTCTGTTTTTGTAGCCTGTGTGTGTGTGTGTGTGTGTGTGTGTGTGTGTTTTCTCTGTTGCATTATATATCTTTTACTAGTTTCATCATTTTTTCCAGTTCAAGCAGAGTTAGGAGCCTCCAATTTTCCTCATTTATAAAATGATTATCTTAAATATTTCCTCTATAATATGTTCAGAAAAAATAAAACATTGCTACAATTTGTTTCAATTGCCAAACATAATTTAGAAACTTTATAACAGAACATTTTATTAAATTTATAAAACATAAGAATATAAATGCTTAACATGTTTCTTCCTAATGCTCTAAAATTCCCTATTAATTTATTTCTTTTAACGTTCATTTAACCCTTCAGAGAGTTTGGTGACAGATTCTCTTTGTTTTCCATGTTCTTCTAAAAAATATCTTAACTTTGGATTAATTCATGAAAGATATTTTCACTGGCTATAAAATTTTTGAACTGATAGTTTTTTTTGGTCTTGTCTCAGCACCTGGGAAATCTTGTGCCATTTCCTTCTACTTTTCATAGTTTTTCATAATAAATTCACTGTCATTTAAGTCTTTCAATTGGGTTTCCCTCTATATTTGTTTTGATATTTTTTATTTAGTTTTAGTTCTTGTAAATTTTACATGAAATTTCTTGGTGTGCATGTCTTCATGTTTATCTTGTTGAGAGGTTTCTCACATAATTTCATCTGTAGGTTTACATCTTTTGCTATATTTGATATGGTTTTTGCCATTTTTTTCAAGATCTTTTAAAATCAGACCTTTTTTTCCTATTTCTTGAACTGTGAACATATATATATTTTCTTGAACTTGAACATATATAATATAAATGTTCAATCTTTTTTTGTAGTTTTAGCAGTCTTTGTGGCTAGTTTTCTTTATTTTTTATACTATTTTCTTGTTGTTTTTTAAAATATGCAATTTCTGTTTTTTCTTTTGCAGGTCATTGATTCTTTCCACTCACTGCTTCCTCTGTCCCATTGTGAGTCATGTCATTTTTTCCCCCTTTTGGTTATTGTATTTTTCAATTCTAAACTTTCCATTTGATTTTTCCTCCTAACTTATTTCCTTCCTTCCTTCCTTCCTTCCTTCCTTCCTTCCTTCCTTCCTTCCTTCCTTCTTTCTTTCTTTCTTTCTTTCTTTCTTTCTTTCTTCTTTTCTTTTTGATGAGGCATTTTATTTTAGTCACTAGTCCTCTGTGACCCCAAAAGGTAAAGGTGTGAAGTCATCTATCTGATCTGTAAGTTTGTTAGAGGCTAAAGATTGGCTTGGATCCCAAACCGATAGTTAGTCTTTGCCATGAAATACTTTTAAAAAGAGGGATAATGATCTTTTAATGCAAGTAGGATTAGAAACCAATAGACCTGGGAAACTACCTAGTGTAATAGTATGGAAATAGGACTAAATCAAGAGCATAAAGACCTGGACTTGATGCTTGGCCTCTCATTCAACTGTGGAATCTTGCTCTATGGTTGTCAGAGAGTTGAATGACCTTATCCACCAAGTGAATCTGATATTATGCTTTGTATTTACAATCTAGGGAATTTATCTTGATATATATCCTAGTCTATAGAATCAGTATTATTTTGGAAGTTTTCATTTGTTTAGTTTTAGGATGCTGCAAGTTACAGATATCCAGGTTAAAAAGGAACATCAAAGGCCATCTTGGTAAATTTCTATAGATCATTGATTCGTAAATGTGGCTGCACAATAGAATTACCCTGGGAACTTTTTAAAAGCTTCAACATTTTTCTTATCTCACAATTATTTTGATTTAATTGACTTGGGGTGATGTCTGATCATTAGTACCTTTGCACCCACCAAGTGGCAAATGTTTGCAGGGTTAATACTGCAATTTAGGTAAACAGTTCCAGTCTTAACTCAGGATATTGTCTGGCTGAGTAATTCAAGTGATCATACAATGTACCATTGTTCTAGTAATGTTCAAAATGGGATTAAGAAGACTAGTTTGTCTTCTGACTCCTTCTCCTATACCCCCTTAACAATTACAGTTTGAAAATGTTTCCTAGTAATTTGGGAACATGTCTTGCACTTTAATATCCTCATCTCATGTCCATTTTTTCTTATCTCCTTCTGCCCTTTCTTATCTCCTTCAGGGGTTGGTCTGGTATAACTGTACCTTCAAAGCCTAATGCTCTCTGCAACATTAACACCAGCTTTTTGATTACCTAAGTGAAAGCTTGATAATTTTTTGGTACCTACTTTTGAGTCTTCAATAAAGATGTAAAGGCACCAAGAAGAGAGATTTTATATCATGATAAAGAAGACTGTGTGATAATTTAAAAACAGATTGTGATGTCATTAGTGTCTCTTGAGGATAGCTAACTTAAAAAAAAAGAATACCAGATTTTATTCACTAAGAATTTTGCATCAAAACAATCCTGTAAGATGTTACAATTATCTCCAGTTTTGAAAAAATAAAAATAAATTTTCTTAGTAGTTGTAGAAGAAAAAGCTGAGGTGTATGGGAAATGTAAATGGACAGGCAGCCAGTCTACGGTCAAGAGAAATTTAAGCTGTAGTATTGTTCCTGTAGCTGCATTCCAACATAATATGTCCATCCATGAATAGGTATTTTGGGGTTTTGTTTAATTTTCCCCCCTACAAATGTGAAATGGCATTATTTTATTAATATATACAAAACATAATTTTCCTTTTTTGGTGGGGGGGTGGGAGGGTGCCAGGGATTGAACTCAGGGGCACTCAACCATCCAGCCACATCTCCAGCCCTATTGTGTATTTTATTTAGATACAAGATCTCACCGAGTTGCTTACTGCCTTGCTGTTGCTGAGGCTGGTTTAGAATTCACTGTCCTTCCATCTGAGCCTCTCAGGTTACTGGAATTACAGACATGTGCCACCAAGCCCAGAAAAATATATTTTCAAGACAGGCCCATGTATATGAAGAAAGATTAGACACATGAAAAAGGAGAAGGGGCACAGTTGTTGCCAACATTCAAGAACAGGTTGCAGACAGGACCCTTGGAATCAATCTGAGAGTCGTTTTACCAACTGCAGTATCAGTGAAGGCGACACGAACTGACCTTGCTCACTCGTTCCCTGGCTGTTGCTTGTGAAATGTGAACTCAGGTCAGTTCTTGCATTTAAAGCCAAAACCTGTCACTCCAAAAAAGAGCTCTCTGTACTGACGGGTTTGCTAATTCATTGCTGACTGGGCTTGTCTAGTAAGGGAACATATTAAATATTTAAACCTTGTCCTTCCTCCAATGCAGAGCAGCAAAGATGATTTTCCATGGAATTTAGCATTAAACTCAGGCAATTTGTACAGCTGTGCATATGAATGACTTTTCACATAATCTCTAGAGGCCAGGGTCAATGTTCCTCGTACATTTTAATACTGTAGATGACATAGCGACATCCTTCCAATTTATGTCCCTTCATAATTGAAAGGGGCTTAATAAAAGTGAGGAAGAGGCAGTATGTACACAGCAACATCGATTTCTGCTGACAGTTGAGCGGAAGTTAATTGTAATTTTAATGTAATTTGTTCCTTGGTTGATGTTGAGCCCTGGAACACACCTAAATCCATTTGAAAGGAAATTATGTGTTTGTGTGTGTGTGCGTTATAATATTAGAATGACCCAATTATATAACTGTCATGGAGACACCAAATATAACTTCCCCAGATGAATACTTTAATGATTTTTCTCACAGATATGTTTGTTTAAATAAATTGAAGCCTAGCCTTGATTATTGTCAGAGAGTTTTATCCAATCAGATTCCAGGGTGACACAGATATTATGTTGCTTGAAATAAATGCCCACATAATTTGCCAAAGTATGAGCACAACACAGAACTAACTGCTAAAGTTAAGCTTATCTGCGTGAACTGTATTTAATATTTATTCTGGGTGAAGCAGTTTTTTTTTATTAAGTTATTTTTTCATTTAGTGGAGCTAATAGTTTTGTTGGTAATTCAAACATTTCCTGCTGTGGGTAGAAACAAATGTAAAACTGAAGAATGATCGTGTTCTCTGGCTCTGAAATTTGCTAATTGCAGAGCTATTCAATTATAGGTAATATCCTTTTATTGCTAATAAGATTACCGTGTGTCAACACTACTGCAATTCTGAAATGGAATTTGCCCAATTTGCCTTGTATGGAATTTAAAACTGTTCTGTGTAAAAGATTTTAGAAAATAAGCATTGAAATATGAATGACAAGGAGAAGAAATCAGTAAAATACCTAATTCAAGAATTTTTTTCTCATCCAGATGCTTTTTTTCTTGGGAAAGTTTCAAAATGGATATTTTTCTCACTAATGAACAACAAACAGCAGCAACAACAACAAAACGGACATATGATTGAATTCATTGTCATCTAGGTAAAAACATTCTTTATTCAATTTAAACTTACTTCTGTACAATTTGCTATTATCTAAACCTCCCTCCCTCAGCCAGGGTCACGTGTCATGTTGGGTACAGAACAAGTAGAGAATTAATATAAGACTATGGATAAGATCAGGCAATCAAGAAGACCTCAAAAATCACCTGGTCCAAGAAAAAAAGTTATGCAAAATGCACATTCCTGCATCTTAACTCAGACAGTTGAATCAGAGCACAAGGATGTGCATGCTGCCCTTGACACTTATGTGATTCTTATAAACAAGAAGTTTGAGAACTATTGGGCTGAAAGGGTCATTCTGTAGCCTACGTCATGGCTATAGTGCATATCTAGTGTTCCTCAACCTTGGCCTTTGGTTGCAAAAGTTAGAGAATGGGTTTCCACCTTCCCTTATAGAAAAGGCTAGTTATCCACTTACTGCCTAACATAGCTGCACACAGGCCTCCCCAGGAGAGTGATGATCTTTCAATCAGATATTACTAATAATTCTGGCAGATACAGATGTTCAGGCCCTATGAATATTGTAGGAGTCTTTAAGAATATAAAAGATAGCCTTCTTGAGAAATCAGATCTCTTTGATTTTTATTCTCATTTTTTGGATATTTCTAAAAATATGATCTATGGATAATGGAAAACAGAATAATTTAGAAAGATATTAACAGTGTATATTCTGGGGTCTCATACCAAACTCTTCTAATCAAAATCAGATGGAATGGTCCCAGAAATCTGTATGTATTAGCATACTATATCTCAAACCCACACTGAGTTCCCAATTTAATCATTGGCATTTGGTGAACCCGAGGAAGAAATTTCTTCACCTTTTCCTGGATTCGGAAATGACCAGGGTCTAGAAACCAACATAATGTGCCAGGAATTTCCCAGCTTTAACAGAGGAAGGCCCATGATGGGAAAATCCTCAGCCCTAGGCTAATCAGAACAGTTGGTCCCCTAAGACCTAATTTCAAATCTTGTTTTACCATACATCAACTACAGGACTTTAAGCATGGCACTAAACCATTTTGAGATCCAATTTCCTCATCTGTTAAGTAGTGGTAATGTCCATTTCACAGAGATATTGTGTGGATTAAATGAAATTAGATGTGATTACACATATGAAGCACCTACCAAGCAGACGCTCTGCAAATGTTATTTCCTTTTCCTAGCATTGGCAAAATCATATTTTTAGGCCCAAAGGGAGGATCCTGTTACACACAACAAGAAGGTAGATGCCATTTAATTTATTTCACCTGCCAAAAAAAAAAAATAGTACATTTCTTTGACAGTAAATAACAGATTGTCATAAGCTGTTTTCAGGCAAGATTTGTTTTTTTAAATTTTTTTTCAATTTGCAAATATGCAAATTGAGAGTCATGATTCACTTCATCTCCATGTAAAATTAATTAACTATAAAATGCTGGATATAAACAAAAAATGAAGGAAAAATGGTACATTCGAAAATATGGAATTGAGTCCTAGAATTTAGACAATAGTTTTAGAGTCATATTCACCAAAGCAGGTGTTACTTCTACAATTAGAGAAAATAGTGGACAAAGCCCTCAGGCCAGGTTATGTCTCTATTGTTGACTTTAATAAGCATATGGATTTAGATAGGTCTCAATTATTCTGGATCTCAGATTCCATACTTATAAAAAGATGAGGTTGGGATAGAATATGAAATTGATTTCTAAAGTTCCCTTCAAGCTTTATGATTCTATTCCAGATAAACTATTTTGCTTCAGTTTGAATTCTCTTAGTAAATGGGAGCTGGCTACTTTGAGTCAGTTGAAGGCATAGCAGGGAGATTAATCTTAGATTGTTCTCCTTTATTTTGAATCAAAGTCTTCTTTCTATAATTTATTCCTATTGGCCATAAATCTATATTTTAAAGTAAACTCAGAATAACCCTATTTTCTTTTGCATGGGTTAAGTTCTTTAATTCTTTGAAAGAAATGATCATTCTTAAAGCAATGACAAATCTTATTTCCACTTTTGCCAGAAGTGATCATATTTGGCCATGACAGACTGGATCCAATCCCAAGGACTTCTCAGAGCAGGTGACACTATCCTAATCAATTTATTGTTGAATATTTAAAATCCAGTCTGGTAAGTTGGATAAGCATGTATAATAGCATCAGGGTTGGATAACTGGATGAAAGGGCTTACCTTTCTTGGTCAGTGAGTTTCCAATAAAGGTCAGAAATTAAAATTATGAAGGAATTAAGGGAAGGTTAAGTGGACAGAAGTCAATCCTAGAGAAACTCTGAAGCAGATAACTTTAGTAAGTCTGTGGCTAGAAGACACTGATAAACATATTTCTGATCAATATCAATATTGTAGGTTGGAGTTCAGGCAAAAGAGGGCTTAAATGACAATTCCAGAAAATTTCCATTCCATCCGTCATTTATTCATCAAATATTTCTTGTGTATCCACTGTGTGTCAGATATTATATGGGCCTCAAGATATGTCCAAGAGCCATTATAAACCCAGATAGTGCTCAATATGTCATAGTGCATCAAACTTAAAACCTTTCAATTGTCTCCTATTTACATATTAATGATCTGAGTCTTCGTGAGACTAAACTGTGGAAGAAGTTGTGATAAAATGTTAAAACATACAGATTTGTGGATCCAAGCTCAGTGACTTTGATTGAATGGGTCTGGCATAAGACCCAGGGACACAAACTTTAAATAACCTTCTTAGTTTACTCTGAAACATAAGGCCCACAGACTACATTTTTAGAAAGATCACTAGAAGTAGAGAGAAAACTTCCCAAACAATCCATCTTTAAACTTTTAAAACGTCCTAGTATATACAGAAATGTCCAAACTTGTGTATTTACTGAGTTGGTACTTTCTATATATTTATACGTGGTTTGTTTAATTCCTCAGCAACCTCTTTATCATTTTACATATCCATGACCCCCTACTACACAAATCAGCAATCTCACTTACTAATGTAAGAATAAGGCCCAGAGTTAGCCATGCTGGTCTGAATTCATTCAACTAGTCAGTGAGTTTATTTACATTTTCTGGACAGTAAATGTCTATTGATAAAGGCAAATAATGCATTTTTTTGTTCATTTGTTTTAGTGAAGTGACATTTCAACTTTTATTCATCTGGTAGTGAGAACTTCACATCTTTTGTGCATTTGTCAAATGAAATTGCCTCATCCAATAACCTATGTGCTTTTTAGAGGTGTTCCCTTTGCTCAGGGCAAAACTCAATTCTCAGTCCCTACTTATACTTATGCTAAGTTGACTATTCCCCAAAGGATCATGAGTAAATGCTTCATGGTCTTTAATCATTTTAATGACTTTCAGAAGTACTCCATTGTGCTTATGTCCTTGGACATCAACAGAAACCCAAGTTTCAATACCTTATAGCACAATATAAATGATTATACCAATACAATTGTCATAGTTCCTGATCTGATCTTAACTCCCAACCCTTTCACCTATTCAAATTCTTTTTTTTTTTTGGTGAATGTATGATTTATTTCAACATTCTCTTATAATTGCTTAAAAATATTTTTTTCTCTTGTAGATAATATACACATATATCTGGAGATTTTCTTATGACTAAAATTTAAATCTGTGGTATGAGGATAGTAAACTGAATATTAGAAGTATAATTAATCCTATTGGTAAAGTCAACACCTGCTCAAATTCTTTATCCTCTTGCTTAACTGAACTGGGACTGCATAGAAGAAACCAAATATCTGAAATCCATTAAGTGGACACTGTTTGCTTGTCTTTTCGTCTATATTACACATAACTCAAAACCATTGAAAATCATCTCTTTTCTCTTAAAAGCACTATCTTTTGTCAGATTCAGCTAAACATCCTTTTTAAGATTTCTCATCTATCACAATCACTGCCATTTGCTATCATTTATTTCTGCCCTTCATAGAGCATCATTCTCTTGTCTTCTGCTCATGAGTTATGATTTTTCCAGAATTTCTCATGTAAGTAGATGATACATCCAACTCTTAGAATCCTAGTTGTTTCCAAAACTTTCCTTCAACTACATTGGGCCACTTGTTTTCATGATGTATTTTTAGTCCTTGTCATCCCCTATAGCTATACTCCTCCCAAAATGTTAATTTCAAATATTTAATTTTACTTATCAGCCTCTCTTCCACAACTAACTTAATATAATGTTTTCATTTCAACAATTCTTCAATCTCATGAAAAACCTGCAATTCATGTATCTTAATACCTTTTTCCATCCATCAAATATTCCAGATTTCACTTTTATAGAAGTCCAGAGTCTCCAGTTCAGCCCCGTGAAACCTTGCAGACTTTTGAAATTCTCTTTCAACTCTCTTCTGACATTCTTTTCACCTGGAATACCCCTCACTCTGATAAAGCTGAACTGCCTTTTTATTTTGTACCTGTAAACAAGTACCTCAACATAGAAGTTTCACCAATTGGACTCAAATTTAAATCCACAGTATCAGAAGGAAACTCAGCATTGACTTTCCTATTAAATGTTTCTGCTAAATTTTCTTTCTTTCTTTTATTATTTATCATAATTATTAGTGTATACTTATTGTAAAAGTAATGGGTTTCCTTTCTTTCCCATTATATTCACTTAGTCATTTTATAAAGTGACGATACATGTCTTTATTTCGAATCTTTAATATCCATTCCCACAAACTGTTGACCTTGAATGCAAAGAGAATTATTTTATCTTCAGCAAAAAATTTCATTATCCTCTGGTATTCCCCCCTTTTTAAGGTTTGTATATTATAGTTTCCCATATTATTGTAAAAATTATATCCATACTCAGGATAAAGTTCATTTGTGCCCTAAATTCCATTTACTATTACAATCTTAAAAGTTGAATTTCTCTGAATAAACAATTTCTCTCTTAATTCACCAAATTTTCATTGTTTGCTGGTTCTTTCAAAACATCATAGCAAATATTGTCTCTTACACTCACGTAACTTTGCATTTGGAATTCTACTCTCCAACTTCTATTCATGGAAAACAATCATGAAAGTAGTTCTTTATATTTGTGGCTTCTACATACACACCTCACATTTTATTTCCCAGCTATTCCTATTGGACCTTTGACCCTATACATAGTTCTTAACAAGATCATTAAAATCTATATCTTCTGATGGCCAATGGCAAGTTCTCTATCATCTTGATAGTGTTACCTACAGTTTCAAATGTAAGTGTTCATGCCATCCATCCTGAAACATGTTTTTCTTTTGCTTCTAGGATACATGCTTTCTTAGTGTTCCTTTTACTTCACTAGCTGCATGGTTCCAATCTTTCATAAATCCATGTTACCTATTAAATCTCTAATTGATAGAATGCCCTAGGACTCTGGCCTCTTCCCTCAGCCTCCTAATCTTCTTTTTTTTTTTTTTTTAAATATTGAGACAGGGTCTTGTTGTTTGCCTCTTCCCATCTTCCAAAAAATAAAGGGTTTTATTTGTTTTTTTCCCTCTGTCACTTACCCATCTACTGGTTTGAAAATTATACATTATTTTTATTCTTTTAGTAATTAGCCTTGAAATTTTAATCATCTTGCATGTTTTTAACAAAGACGAAAAAGTTAATGCTATAAATCTCTTCTTTAGAACTCTTTTTCTCTTATAGCCTCACTTTCATGGTTTATACTGTTATTTAGTGATTACAATTAATCCCATTCTTTCAAATACTACTTGTATTCAGTTGAACTTCTAAAATATCTCCATCCAAAAGTTTCGCCAGTGCTATGATATAGCCAACTAACATAGCCAAATGATCATTATTAGAACAGTTTTTCAGGTTTCTCAGATTGAATATGGCCAAAACAGATGTATCGATTTTATAGTCTTCCAATTTAGTTCGTGGTATTTCATCATCTCAAGAAATGATAACACCATTGCCACTTAAAATCTCAGGCTACAAATTTAGTAGTTAGTAAATTTTAATGCTTTTTCTTTCTTTTGTATTTTAAACCCAATCTATTAATTAAGTCCTATAACCTGTCCTACCAAAGGATATCTAAAATTTGACTCCTACTATCTTCACTACTGTATGATAGTCTCAGTAGCTTCATTCCATTTGAAATCCTATCAAGCACCTCTTTCTGTAGATCATTTTCCACAAAGCAGCTATAGTGAGTTTTTCAAAGGTAAATCAATGTTAAGACCCACAATGATGTTTCTTTACGTCTAGAATGAAATCTTACTGTGACCTACAAGGCCCTACATGATCTGGTCTGTGTTTATGTCTACTAATTTAAGTATATTCATTTTCTCCGTTGCTTATGCTACAACATCCACACTGCCTCTCTATCTGTTCCTTGAACATAACAAAGTATTTTTTATTTCAGTGTCTGTGCTACTACAATTTCTTCTGATTGGACTATTTTCTTCCTTCTACATATTTTCATGACTGGCTCCTTCTTATTTATGGATTCAGTGCAAATATTACCTCCCCATCAAGGGCCTTCCCTGGTTTTTCTAGCTAAAGAAACTCTTTCAGTCACTTTTTACCCATTACCTTTTTGATCTATTATATTTTTAATTAATCATATATAGCTTATTTTTGCTGTTGTTGTTTTATATGTTTATCACATTTCTCACCTTCATACCAAAATATATTCCTATAAATATTATATGCTATACTCCCAAAACCTGCAAAACACCTGACCAATATTAAATATTCAGTACTTTTTGAATGACCAAAGGTCATATTGATATTTTTTTATCCAGTATTTCTGCATCATTTGAACAACTGCCTAAATGTAGATTTACATAGTAGGTCAACATTTCTTTCTGTTCATTTGGGTCAATTAATCTGACCCACTGAGGCTTCTTTGTGTCATGAACCTCTTACTCTTTTCTATTCCCTTATCCCTACTGTTAGATTTGTACAAAAATTTATTATGTTTCCTAGCTTTTGTTTGTTTAAAATATTTTTAGAAGAATTCATGCATTTTGAAAAGAAGAATTTGTAAAATAATACTATTTGAGAAGGTGTTAAGAGGCATGTTTTGGATTTTTTCTAGTACTGAGGATTGAACACAGTAGCACTCTATCACTGAATTACATCCCCTGTCCTTATTTTATTTATTTTGAGAAAGGGTCTTGCTAAATTGCTTATGCTGATCTCAAATCCATGAAACTCCTGCTTTGTTTTTCCAGGATACTTGGATTACAGGTATGCACAATTGCTTTGTCATGTTTTGAAAATTAAAAAAAAGTAAAACAAAACAAATAGAATGTCAATTTTGTTTCCATCTTATTCTTGTTTTTTTTTTCAAAAAGTAACAGATTTTAATCTTCTAAATCAGTTTCCTTGTAAATTAATTGGAGATTGGAATATTTGCTTGGAAGATTATTTTGAGGCTCAGTAGAATAAGGTATTGAGTTACTCAGTGCAAAGACTGGCATGAAAAGTTGTATAAAAAAGAAGAATGAGTGACTTTCAGTTTACATGGATTAGGAAAAGTAAGGTTAAGCTTATAAAAGAGGTAAAGAAAGTCAAATTATCCTTAAACTTATTATTTTACACATTTTAAGTTTACTATCTTATTACTAAATTACTTTTTAGTGTTTTTCTAGTTGCTTTTCTTCTTAAATATGGGATTTGACCACATGGTCTTTATAAATACTCCTAGCTCTGATCAGGTTAATGGAGTTCACATAGGAGACCTGCAGAGGTGAAACGTTTTGCCTCAAGCCACCAAGAAAGCTCAATTTTCTAGCTGTAGTTCTTTAAATATTCAGTCCAACACTCTGATCAGTTGACCAGAATCAACAGAAAGAATCGTTGACTCACCAGGTGTTGCAGCATCTTGATGGAGGAATGAATGCAAGTCTGGAGAGGCTAATATTGGAGCCTGAGACCTTCAAGAGGAAGGAAGGTCCTTACAGTAAATTGCAATACAACATGTGTCAGGCAACCAGAGGTCTCCAGAAATCTTTGCAAGAAATGTGATAACAGGTAATGATAGAGGACCTCAGTGAATGAGGATAGAAGGTTATTTTTTACTTTCTTATTTGGTCAGAGCTTTATCCTGACTAGCAACTATGTGTCCAGTCATGTCAGAAGCAGTTTAGCATTTGGTAGAGAAGTATTGAAAAATGGAGTCAGGACAATAATATCATTTTAATTTTATAAGTTTATGAGGTACAGTGTGATGATTGATATATGTAATGATCAAATTAGGGAACTTAACATTTCCATTTCCTGAAGCATTTAATTTTTTATTAACATGTAATTTTGCTTTTAAACTATATGACCTTCACCAAGGTATTAAATGCCGCTGTCAGTTTGCTCATTTGTAATAATTGTCATATCTTCTACTTTCTTACTTCAGATAGCTGCTCAGACAAATTTTAAAGAAAACAGTCAATATTTTCAATCTTTCCTGATAACTAGGATCAATTTTTGTCAAACACACAAGTTACAGTTATTTACCCTGAGAAATTCTGGTATCATAGATGGTGTTTGGTAGCTAGTGTTTGTTTTTAACAATAACCAAAATTACTTTTTTCTTTGGGCAAATTTGGAAACTGGTAGAGTTATAATGATGCTTGTAATGGCAATGTTAATGTTAGTCAATATCAGGAGCACCCAGGAGTCCTGACTTTAACAAGCCAGCCTAAGAGAAGGGGCTGAAAAAGAATTTTCCTCTCGATTTGGTTCTCATTTGTGTGAGAAAGAAATTAGTCATCCAATGGTATTGCTATAGGGAGGTAGAGATGGAGAAACTTGTTTTCATATATCTATTCATCTTATCATTTATCTACTTATTGGCCCTCAGGAGTTTATATTTTATTATAATATGATACTCATGTTGGTAACTAGCTAGCATCTTTATATTTCTACCTACTAACATATTATTTACCTAGCTACCTGCCCATCTACTTTCCCATCATCTACTTATTAGTTTTTACTGTGTTTGGGAACCTAAAACAATCCTGGTACTGTACCACAAATGTAGACATTCAAATACCGAAAGAGTTAAGTCAGCCTCCTAGGATCAGAATTCTGATAGTTCTAGATTGTTCTATTTTCATTATACTTGAGTATAATAAACTACAATACTAAGAGAAAAAGAGAAAGGCGTATGGCAATTCATATTATAGCACAATAATGTTAAAAGGACAGGTGTGTCAGAATAATAACTACTTGAAGACAATATTATCTTGTCTAACCGTTTAAAACCACAAAATTACAAAGATATCTGCTTAAGTTATAGCACATAGGAAAGATACAAAACCTTGTGGACTATTAAAAACAGTTGGTCAGGTCCAGCAACTAGCGGAGTCACAGAACAGCTACACGCGCCTGCAGGGAACGCGGACAGGTCCCACCAATAGGACAGGGCCGGCGGCCTGCTGAGGGGCAGTCCCGTCCCCTCCCCCAGTGTCTGCAAGGTAGGCGGGACTGTGACCACCGGCAGATCCGGGCCGAGCTGCCTGCTGAGGGGTGGAACCGGCCCCTCCCCCAGTGCTTGCAAGCTAGGCGAACCTGCAACCCAGGGGCGGGTCAGGTCCAGCAACCAGCGGAGTCACAGAACAGCTACACGCGCCTGCAGGGAAGGCGGAGAGGACCCACCAATAGGACAGGGCCGGAGGCCTGCTGAGGGGCAGGCCCGTCCCCTCCCCCAGTGTCTGCAAGGTAGGCGAGACTGTGACCACAGGCAGATCGGGCCGAGCTGCCTGCTGAGGGGCGGAACCGGCCCCTCCCCCAGTGCCTGCAAGCTAGGCGAACCTGCAACCCACGGGCGGGCGGGTCAGGCCCAGCAACCTGCGGAGTCACAGAACAGCCACAGGCGCCTGCAGGGAACGCGGACAGGACCCACCAGTAGGACAGGGCCGGTGGCCTGCTGAGGGGCAGGCCCGTCCCCTCCCCCAGTGTCTGCAAGGTAGGCGGGACTGTGACCACCGGCAGATCGGGCCGAGCGGCCTGCTGAGGGGCGGAACCGCCCCCCCCCCAGTGCCTGCAAGCTAGGCGAACCTGCGACCCATCGGGAGGTTAGGCCCAGCAACCTGTGGAGTGACAGAGGTGCCCCTCGCGCCTGCTGGGTAGGCGGACCTTTGACAGACCAGCAGAGCAGACCTAGGGCCTGCCAGTGTGGTAGACGGATCACACCAATTGGAGGAGGATCACAGCCACTACCTACCCTGCAAGGGTGATTTTTCAACTATACAAGAGCAATATAAATAAATAGAGGGAAAATTTCAAAAACACAACAGTTTCACCAAGCAGAAAGAAACGCCAGCAGTATGAAAAGACAAGGAAAGAAAGGACCACAGGCAATGCAGGTCAACTCAACTTTAGAAGAGGTAATAGGTGCAACAGATGGAATGTCAGATAGAGAGGTCAGGATATACATGCTTCAGATGATCTGGAGTCTCAAGGAAGACATGAGACAGCAAAATCAGACAATGAAAGATCACATTGACAAACAAATCCAGGAAGTAAAAGATCAATTTCACAGGGAGATAGAGGTAATAAAAAACAAACAAATAGAAATCCTCGAAATGCAGGAAACAATAAACCAACTTAAAAACTCAATTGAGAATACTACCAGCAGAGTAGATCACTTAGAAGAGAGAACATCAGACAATGAAGACAAAGTATTTCAACTGGAAAAGAACATAGACAGCTCAGCAAGTCTGCTAAGAAATCATGAGCAGAACATCCAAGAATTATGGGACAACATCAAAAGACCAAATTTAAGAGTCATTGGGATACAGGAAGGCACAGAGCTCCATACCAAAGGAATAAACAGTCTATTCAGTAATAGGAGAAAACTTCCCAGACTTGAAGAATGAGACAGAATCCCAAATCCTAGAAGCCTACAGGACGCCGAATGTGCAAAATCATAAGAGATCCACACCTAGACACATTATAATGAAGATGTCCAACATACAGAATAAGGAGAGAATTTTAAAAGCTGCAAGAGAAAGAAAGCAGATTACATTTAGGGGTAAACCAATCAGGATAACAGCTGATCTCTCAACACAGACTCTGAAAGCTAGAAGATCCTGGAATAACATATTTCAAACACTGAAAGAAAATGGGTTCCAACCAAGAATCGTGTATCCGGCGAAATTAAGCTTCAGGTTAGAAGATGAAATTAAAACCTTCCACGATAAACAAAAGTTAAAAGAATTCGCAGCTAGAAAACCATCTCTTCAAAAAATCCTTGGCAAAACACTACAGGAAGAGGAAATGGAAAATAACATTGAAAACCAACAATGGGAGGTAGGACAGTAAAGGGGGGAAAGTAGTCAAAGAGGATAACAAATCAGGTTTAGTAACATCAATAAACAAATATGGATAGAAGAACAAACCATATCTCAATAATAACCCTAAATGTTAATGGCTTAAACTCACCAATCAAGAGACACAGGCTAGTAGAATGGATCAGAAAACAAGACCCAACAATATGCTGCCTACAGGAGACACATCTGATAGGAAAAGATATTCATAGACTGAAGGTGAAAGGTTGGGAAAAATCATACCACTCATATGGACTGCGGAAACAAGCAGGAGTGTCCATACTCATATCTAATAAAATAGATTTCAAGCCAAAGTTAATCAAAAGGGATAAAGAAGGACACTTCATACTGCTCAAGGGAACCATACACCAACAAGACATAACAATCATAAATATATATGCCCCAAATAATGGTGCGGCTGTGTTCATCAAGCAAACTCTTCTCAAGTTCAAGAGTCTAATAGACCACCATACAATAATCATGGGAGACTTCAACACACCTCTCTCACCACTGGACAGATCTACCAAACAAAAGTTAAATAAGGAAACTGTAGAACTCAATAACACAATTAACAACCTAGACTTAATTGACATATATAGACTATACCACCCAACATCAAGTAGTTACACTTTTTTTCTAAGCAGCACATGGAACCTTCTCAAAAATAGACCATATATTATGTCACAGGGCAACTCTTAGACAATATAAATGGGTAGAGATAATACCATGCATCTTATCTGATCATAATGGAATGAAACTGAAAATCAATGATAAAAGAAGGAAGGAAAAATCAAGCATCACTTGGAGAATGAACAATAGGTTGCTGAATGATCAATGGGTTTTAGAAGACATTAAGGAGGAAATTAAAAACTTCCTAGAGTTAAATGAAAACACAGACACAACATATCGGAATCTATGGGACACATTGAAAGCAGTTCTAAGAGGAAAATACATCTTGCAAATAAAATTGCCTAAACAAACAGATAAATGAACAATGAATTGTTTCATTGAACCTCCCCATTCTGTAAAAGCTGACTTTGTACTTCAGGAATTTATGTTATGTTAGGGATAACATAAGCCTAGACATTATATGCAATAAATATTTGTAATAAAGTATATAAGAGGTGCAAATAAAATGATATGGAGTTCTAATGATGCTGAGACCACTGAGACCATTCTTATAATGAAAGGTATATTCCTGGATGCAGAGATGTACAAATATTCAAAAATCAAAAATGTCCTTTAGCCTCCTTTATTGGCAACATTCAATACTCCTTTTCTTCTTCGTCTCTCTCCATGAGTGCTCAATTTTCACAATCTAGTTCCTCTTAACAGGAGTAAAGCACTGATAGATTATGAAAACACTGGTAAAATAAATGTTTTTATCCTCTCAGAGGTATTTATGTTTTAAAAGAGGAAAACTTAATGATTTCTTTCTATCAGTAGAATTTCATACCCCAATGCATCTGAGCAGAAGATGATTTGAAGTGGGAGGGTGAGCAAATTTTCTCGTGAAACATGACAGAGGACACTGCCAATTGTTTCTCAGTGCATGTGACCATAGTCCCAGAAGAACATGAGAGGGACATTGAGGCATCTACTGTTTTAAGACTTATTTGCAAAACTATACCTGTGCCCTCTCCACTCATATTGACACTGACTTATCCTTTTCTAATCTTCAGTTTATTCTCCTGTTCTGCTAGACAGTATGCAGAGCAGGCTTAACTTTCAAAAACCAATTAATGCAATTTATCATATTGACAAGCTAAAGATCAGAAATATGATCTGATCAATAGATGTGCAAAAGACGTTTAACAAAATCCTATACCCATTCATGACAAATCTCTCAGCATACTGGGAATAGCAGGAAACTTCCTCAAATTAATAAAGACCATGCATTAAACACACACTTAACATATTCAATACTGAGAAACTAGATTTTCAACTAAGATTAAGGCAATGATGTCCCCACTCACCTTTTTTTTAACACTGTACTGGAAATTCTATCTAATAATTTAGATAAGAAAAAGAAGTAAAAACTATAGGACTGAATGGAAGAAATAAAACTGCTTTTTTTTCACAGATGACTGATTGTCAATGTAGAAAATTGGAAAGGATAGACAAAGCAAACAACTCCAGGAACTAATAAGCAATTATCATAATTGTAAGATTGTAGGATATAAGATTAATTTACAAAAGTCAATTGCCTTCCTATATACCAGCAATAAACAAGTAGAATTTGAAATTAAAAGCACAGTGCCATTTACATTTGCATCATTAAATTAAAAAAAATAATTAGGTATACATCCAAAAAATGTACAAGATCCCTAGGAGGAAAACCAGAAAATTCTGATGAAAACAATCCAAGAAAATATAAATAAATGGAGAGATAATCCATGCACATGGATAGGAAGGATCAACATTACAAAAATATTAGTTCTTCCCAAACCAAATTGATATGTAGATTCAACATGTTTCTATTCAAAATTCCAGCAAATAAATTTGTGGATATCAGCAAATATATTCTAAGTTTTATATGGAAAAGCAAAAACCCAGAATAGCCCAAACAATATTGAAGGAGACAGAAAAAAATATCAAAGTACTGATGTTTTCCAACTTCAACACTTGACATAAAGTTACAATAATCAAGTCATTTTTGTGAAAGAATGGCCAAATTGTGGAATGGAAATAATTAAATATCCAGATATATTAACACATAAATATAGTTGACTTATATTTGACAAAGGAGAAGAAAAAAATGGAATGGAAAAAGTATGGTTTTTGTTTAATAAATATTGCTAGAACAACTGGACATCCACATGTAAGAAAATGAGTCTAAATAAAATTTTACACATTCTGAAAAAAATAACTAAATTGATTGTGGACCTAGCTCTGAGATACCAAATTATAAAATCTCTAGGGGATAGCAAAGACAAATATCTAAGTGATTTTAGGTTTGCATTACAATGACGAAAACACAATCCATGAAAAAAAAATAAGTGGTCTTCATTAAAACTAAATGCTTTCCCTTTGGAAAAGTCTCTACTGGAGAATGAGAAGAAAAGCTATAGGCAAAGAAAAAGTTTTTGCAACATTTATATCTAATAAATAACTACAATCCAGAATACACAAAGGACTCGTGGCTCATGCCTGTTATCCCGGTGGCTTGGGAGGCTGAGGAAGAAGTATTGTGAATTCAAAGCCAGCCTTAGAAAAAGTGAGGCAGTAAGTAACTCAGTGAGACCCTGTCTCTAAATATAATACAAAATAGGAAATAGAGCTGGGGGGTGTGGCTCAATGGTTGAGTGCCCCTGAGTTCAAGTACCCAAAAATAAAAATAAAAATAAAGAAAACAATGAGCAACTCAACAAAGTTCACAAAGGACATGAACATACTCTTCAACAAAGAAGATAAACAGATACCAAAAAGCATGTGAAGATATATGTAGCATTCTAAGTCAATAGGTGGTTGTAAATTAATACAAATGGAATACCATTATATTCCTATTAGAATAACTAAAACTCCAAATACTGACAACACCAAGGGATACAAACAATGTGGAACAACAGGAATTCTCATTTATTATTGGTGTGAATGCAAAATGACATATATCTATTTTGGAAGACAGTTCAACAGCTTAGTACAAAGCTAAGCAGACTTTTGGTTCAATAATTGCATTTCTTATACTTATCTAAATGAGTAGAAACCTGTGTTCACACAGAAAGCTACACACAAATATTTATTGTATCTTTATGCATAATTGTCAAATTCTATGAGTCTAGTAGGATATACTTTACTAGAATAAAGTACTGAATGGACAAATAAATTGTTGTGCACTTTATAATGGATATTATTCAGTGATAAAATAATGAACTATACAGTCTCTGAAAGATATGAAGAAACTTTTAAATGAATATTTGTTTATTTACTTTTGTGGTACTGGGATTTGAACTTAGGGCCTTATGCATCCTAGGCAAACACTTTACCACTGAGCTACATTCCCAGCCCTCAAATGTATATTTCTAAGTGAATGAAGCCTATCTGAAAGAATACAGCTTGTATTTATTTCCAATTATATGATGTTCTACAAAAGACAAAGTTGTAGAGACAATGAAAAGATCACTAGTTATCATAGGTTCAAAGGGATAGGTAAATGGATGGAGCAGGGGTTTTTTAAGGCAATGAAAGTATTCCGTATGATAATGCAATGGTGAATACAGATCAGCATTTATTTGCCATAGTCATAGAATGTATAACACAAAGTAAATCCTGTAGAAAACTACTCCCACTGACAGCAGAGTATTCACGTGGCCTTATTGATAGTCACATATGTAGTTTGGTAAGGGAAGATGCTAATAGCAGTGGAAACTGAGTCAGGTAGCAGAGAGGAGGTAAAGGGAGTCTCTAGAATTTCTAGTAAAATTTTAAAACCTAAACAGCAACAGGTACCTTTTTTTGGTTCATATGACTACAAATTTCTTGGCTGATAGGTTAAAAAAGAGGGTCTATCCTGTCTTTTGCCTCAGCGTAATGATATGTACACGGCACATGGCTTCCTTTGTTCCCTCTCAATAGTGGGTTGAACCTATGCCCTGGCAGTTTCAGAACCTCCAAACATCCCCAAAGAGAACAATAGGAAGTGAAAAGTCACCAAGCCACCATGCAAGCTCTGTAGTATTCTTGCCAAAAAAATATATTTTGCCACGTTTTAAGTAGCCAATTTTAGTCTGCCGTGACTTCTGGCTGGCCTCCATTATGGAGAAAGGTCACACATGTACCTTGCCTTGCTAGAATTGCTGGTTACCAGATTGTTCTCTGTATTCTTGAATGTATTATTCTTTGCTGCTATAACTAAGTGCCACAGACTAGGAGTCTTATAAACAACAGAAATTTGTTTCTCACAATTCTTGATGTTGGAGGTCCAAGAACAAAGTGCTGGTAGATTTGGTGATTGTCTTCTCATTATAATTTCATATGGCAGAAAGGGAAGCGATGTCTCTGAGGTCTTTTTTATGATGCCACTAATCTCATTCACAAGGACTCTGTCCTCATCACCAATTACTTCCAAATTGCCCCACCTCTTAATAAGACCACCCTAAGGAGGAGGATTTCAACATTGGAATGTCAAGAGAACATAAACATGTAGTCCACTGCACTCTCTCAGCTTCAATTTCTTCCACCCTGCCTACTCTTCTAGGTTCCCAACTTCCTGCTTCTTACCATGGTCTTTGAACTAGCTAGTTTGTTCCTGGTAGGGTATTTCCATGCATTATTCAAAAACATTACCTGAAACAGGGATTCAGTCAACCTGTAAACATCCTGGTACACAGTGCTGATTATATGATAACATAATCATGTGCTTCTTTTCTATTTCCACACCAGCTTAAGTTAGGTATCATTATCGATTCCTACTTCACAAATTACTCAAAAGGTTTAAAACAACATTTATTGTCTTGTAATTTTTGTGGGTCAGGTATTCAGCCGTTGCTTAGTTGTGTGGTTCTGGGGCAGAGTCTTTTCATGCGATTATATTCAAGAACTTGGACCAAGCTGCAGTCATCCGAAGTCCTGAGTCATGTGAAGAAACATACTTTCAAGATTCTTAGTAGCGTGGTTATTTGTAGGATGTGTTTGCCCTGGTCAGTTACTCTCAGGAGGCCTCAGTTTGCTGCTGAATGGGTCTCTGTGTGTTTCCTCACAACATGTGCTTAGTTTCCCCCAGAATGATCTAAGGAAGGGCAAGGCAGAAGCCGTGATGTCTTTTATGTATCTACTCTTAGTCATCATACTGTATCATTTGTATAACCTTCTACTGGTTGTATATGTCTGTGCCATTTATTATGGAAGGGGACTAACTATAAAAGGCCATAAAACACCAGGAGATGAGTATCATGGGGTGGGATCATCAGAGAGGATAGCTTCCATAGTAAGGCACTCACATATACTTATAAAAGTTATAAAATGTCAAATTGACTTCTTTTCCCCAAAGAAACCAATTGATTATAGCTAACATATTTTGAAAGAATTTTCCTTACAATTATTTGATTAATCTTTACAAGCATGTTTTTTTTTTTGGGGGGGGATAGATTCCAATTTTATAATTGAAGAAGATAATTTTTAGTAATGTATCCAATATTCCCCAACAAGTTGTAAAGTGAAATTTTGAATCCAATCAGGTCAATGCTGAACCTGTTTGAATTTCTATAGAATAATACAGAGCATTCTTTTGTATTGACTTTTCCTGATGACCCAATGTCCTAAACTTGGATCCTCATCAGATGACATTATTTAGGCTCTGCAGTGATAATTCAGGCTGAAAACTATGTTCCATATCTGCCATTTTCATACATTAGCCTTTCCTCCCTTTTCCCTTAGTAGACACGGTAACTTGTTAGTGGAAAATCCCCATGGTGAAATATCTAGCTCTCCAAAGAATAAAGATAGACATTTGATAAACTTTACTACCATCATTACAAATGATTTTAATTCTATAATTATTATGTTTAATATCACTCTTGGAAATCACCCATGAAGAAGCCCCTGTTCCATTTGAACATCAGTTTTTGTCCTACAGATGAAAAAGGACATTTTATCTTCTCTTCCCGAGTCTCTGTAACTGTTTCTTCTTTTCCAGATTCATCTTCCCTTGGGGAATAAGTGCGTATAATAACTGCAATTTTCATTCCCACCACACGTCTCAGGGCACAGAGCCCTGAAGATATGTTCTGTCTTAGTCTTGATTCATGACTGTTTTAATGCCGACAGTTAGTATTTAGTGCACAGGGTTTCAACTCCAGTAAAATTACTGACACTACTGCCAAAGAGGTAGAATGGCAGAGAAAGATGCTCACACAACAGAGGATGCTCAATATATTTTGACAAAAATATCTAAGATTCATATTGTAGTGTATTATAAAGTTTGGAATTTCATGTGCAAGAATCACTTTCTTAGATGTAAAATGTGTCATTTTTCTTTCTGTTTTACTGGCTCTATCACAATCTCTGTCTCTGTCTTTGCATCCTTAGTCTCCTGAACTCCAGTGGTGGGACTGAGTTATGATACCTGTTCACCCCCAAATACATTCAAAGCACCTTCTTTTTAACCTCCCAGTCCTGGAATGATAGAGCAAAACAGAGGCTGCTAAATGGGTCACTGCTACTCTAAAATATTACTAAGAATGGAACAAGATGGAGATGGTCCCATGAGCCATCCTCTCTCAGGAGAAGCACAATGATATTCTTGAGAGACAACTTTGAGAAGCTTAAGTTGACTTTAGAGGGGGAGTAACAATCAGGATTCAGGTTTGAATGGATAGGAGATCCGTCTATAAGTCACCATCTAAGCAAACTGCATCTGATTAAATGCAGGGTGTTCCATTAAAAAGTAAATTTTAACCATCTTAAAAATAATTGTGTTTTCACAAGAAAATTCCCTTATTTTATGAACATTCACATTTAGGTACATAGAACTGAAATTGCCTATTGTCTATAATTTACTGTAAGCTTCATCAGCAAATAAAATAGACGAGGCAAGTGTGGAAAATGTTAACAGTTGTTAAATGCAGGTAATGAATATTTGGGCATGTAATACATGCTACTTTTCTGTAATAAAAAATAAAATGAAGGCATAAGAGTATACAAAATTTATGGGGCAAATTTCATAGATCAAGACAGTACCAGAAAAAAATGAGTCTTGCTACCAGCAGTCTTTCTTATCCATCCTACTCTAGGGAACTCTTCAGGTTGTGTCTAAATAAATATTGAACAAGTACTTAAAGACTACATTTTAAGAAATATTGTTATATGCCTGCATGGAAATTTGGCCTATGTAATAATTCTTCACATATATGTGAGTCAGAAATACAGTCACTGGAAAAGTTTCAAGACCTAAGAAGCCAAAAAGATGTAAAGACATCACCATAAGGCCAAGAGACTTATCTAAGGGAAATGAGTTTAGATAAATAGAAAAGTACCACCTCTGCATATCTCACATATGAGGACTTCAAAATACAGGAGTCTGGGACAATTTTTAAATAGTACCAAATATATTATTGCCTGACTGCATATTCATAGTGACCATTCAAAATGTTAAACAGCATAAAAAAGTCATTGTTTAAAACACAATTTATTTAAGAAATAAGAACGTAAAGTACACTTTCTACGGATTTTATTGAAAACAATTGATTTTTTTAAGTGTGGTAATCTTGGCCATCGTTAATGATCTGAAGAATGTTCATTATCTAATTGCATCATTGTGTAAAATATATAAAGTATATATCATAAGGATTCTGGGTAGTGTGGTTGAGGAACTGATGAGCTATTTTAAACTTTCTTTATTTCCTTTCAGTGATGTGGTGTGTGTGTGTGTCTACCTCCGAGGATTCATGTTTATTTCTCATTTGTTCATGTATTTTTTTAAAAAATTTCCCATGGCCACTATCACTTCGTTGATTATTAGGTTTGGCATATGCATTCTAAAAATAAATAAATAAATTTTAAAAAAAGGGCTAACTGTAGAAACATATGGTGTTTCCACACAGATCAAGCTACATATGTTAAAAGAAATGAAAACTAATTTTTCCTTTTCCTTTTTACTTTGTACAATTTGCAAGGAAGCAAATGGTCTACAACAAGGATTACCATAGAAAATAACCTAATTAGCTATACAAATATGAATCAGAGAATCCAAAGGTGGAAAACCTCATACCAGCTGGGTGATTTATTTTTCATTAGTGATAATAAATGCTTTTTCTTCAAAATAATCCTAAAATATGATCATGGAGAACATTAATAATCTTGATTATTTTAACCTGGATTAGATGTTTATTTTTCTTCTATTCTTATGAATGTGTTTAAAATTATTGATTTATTCTCTGACAAAATATTGGTTAAAGTAACATAAATTGATAAAAATGGACGATTAAATTTGAAACTAGGCATAGTACCTTTATTGTTAGTTATTTAAAACAGAATATTAAACTTGAATCCTTATGAGAAAACTTTAGTACATATTTTTCTTTATAAGTAATTATATGTTCAGTCTTTTTTTATAAATTATAATTTTGAAAACATTTCCTCTATATTTATAATTTTAAATAATTTTTTCCTTTTCACATTTTTTCAAATGTGAAATGTTTCACACTAGGAATGTTAACATGTGAATATTCCAAATGTTCAAAAAAATGGAATTTAACTTGTGAACATTTGACTCTATAAAGACAAAAATATGTTGACAACAAGTATATTTTTCAATCAATAGAAAATAATATTTTCATGGTGTTAAGAGAGAAAAGTCACAAAATACCTAGCTTTCCATACTCCTGATTTGAAAGAAATTGTCATGAACTCGACAGCACATTTTGTTCTGAGTTTTTCATAGCACTTAATTGAAAGATAATTTTTCCTTAAGCCATAATAGCATTGGCTCAACAATTGACATCTTTGTTGGTTGACATACCCCCCCCTATGTAAAAACATGCCAAGATTTCTTACAAGATAATTAGGAGAATAAAAGAAATAATACTAACAGTATCCTTACCATAGAAATATTTTATAGTATCTATACCAAACTTCAGATTAAACTTTTAAAAATCACATATAAAAAAGGGAGGAATTAAGCATTAAGAAAGCAAATGGTGTTATTTGTGTATCAACCCATCTGTCTTTCTCTATATATTTACCATCAGATACACATAAACACATACACTATTCTTTTAATAGTGAGACGAAATTAGAAAGATGAAAGAAACTATGGGAAATAATGTACCAGATGGTTGGAGACAAGTTCTCTCACCTCAGTGGTGAGATTATATGTCTCAACAAACCCTCAACACATATGCTTTTAAAATGTGATACCATATACAGACTTTTGAATATAAGAAACAAAATTTTCCTGGGAGTAAGATGAAAAAGAGTCAATACCCATTTGGATTTGATCCAGTTCTCACAAGGGCAAATTCCCAAACTGCCATTTTCTTTTCCCATTATAGATTCTGGCACCAGGGCAAGATATTAGGATTTTAATACCTTAATATATTCTATGAAATATACTCATGTACTTTACTGTTTTGACCTTTTGGCACATCATATTTTGATTCCGATGGCCATTTCACTCTTTGCTCTCCAGATCAGGGAAGCTATAAAAGAGCAAAATGAATGGATTGACTATAGCTAGTCACAATACAGAATACTGAAAAGGTCATTGTATCTCATCGACTGTGCTATTATTCATGGAATATACAGGATCTTAAATATTTGATACCACAGTCTTGTGACAAAGAAATCCCAAGGAAAAAAAATGGAACCAAGAATCAGTTCTCATGGCAAAATTGTACCATAATTCAAGAATGAAAATTAGCAGAAGTCTGGTACAAGGAAAAAATCATTTTAACTTCTGTCCATCCTTTCATTTTTGGTAAAATATATCTGTGAGCCCACACTCTTGAAGGGAAAAGGAGTCATAGAGACAATAGGAAAATGTTAAGGGAACAGCTTGACACAAACAGAATTCAAGAATTTGAAGTTATAATATGTTTTTTCCAAGTATTTCCACATCATATGTTCTGCTTTTGTGAATAGAAGATTGATAGCTACTCCTGCAGTGGAAATGCAAGGAAATTAGCACAATTTAAGTTATACAAAGCCTAAACAAATTTTCCTCTTATTAAAATTTTAAAATGTTTCTTTTTACTAATAGATGATATTAAGTAGTTAGAGGAGTCTCAAATTCCTCATTTTCAGGTAAAAAGTAAGTTTTGAAGCAGTTCATTTACCAACAAGTTTTATAGACCTATATTTATTACTGTAAATGCAAATATTTGGCCAGTAAACTTGAATAAAATCAACCAAAAAGTGTCAAGTTGAGAAGAAGAGGCAACTCATCAGAAAAGAAATGCAGGTCATCAAAAACATTTTTTTTTTTTTTTACAAACAAAACTCAATCTTACCAGTAATTCTTGAAATGCAGTTTAAACAACAATTATGTCCACTTTTAACTATCCATTATTCAAGAATAAAAAAAGAAAATATCTGGTGTTTGTGAGAGTGAGAAAAATGATATTCTAAATTTTGTTATGAATCTAGATTAATAAATGCACATAGCTTCAATTCAACTTCCGAGTTTCATCCTAAGGAATAAACTTGATGTGGGCAATATCTTATCTTGAGAATGTTAATCACAATGACATTAATGGTAATGGAATACTAAAGACAAGAGGAGGCTAAAGAAATGGTATTCTGTTCACATCATTCAGCTTTAGAAAAACCTTAAGGATTCCAGAACATGTTTATGATGTTGTAAGTGGAAAAATATAAGTAGCAGTTTAATATCTTGAGTATGTTTCCAATTTTGTGAAGTGTGTGTGTGTGTGTGTGTGTGTGTGTGCATGCAGAATTGAAAAACAAAGATAAAACAACAACAACAAAAAAACAACTTTCTATATCTTTAACAGTGGTTAAGTCCATGACAATACAATGCAATGGAGGAAAAAAGATCCAAGAAAATAAGCACTAAAATGCTAACATTGGTTCATCCTGAAAGATCATTTGCAACTATGCAACATATATATATATCTGCTTCTACAAGTTTTCTCAGTACTTTATGGTCAATAAGTATTATTTCTTTGAAAACTGAAAAAAAATACTAGTTTTAAAAGGAAAGAAAAGAAAAAGTAGCCAGAAGATATGTATTCAAACAATGGTTTGGTTAAGAAACTAAACACAGAGATCTGAATTACAGGAATGCTTCAGAGAAGCATCGAATCTTTCCTGTTTATGGCATTACTCCTCTTCCAGACCTGGCATAGCATTTTCTGGGACCAAGTCCCTGGTGTCCGTGGGAAGCAGAAAAGGGAGCTACAAATTAGGAAATTTTTAAAAGCAAAAATAAGAGGGGAAATTTAATGATTGTTATAACAATTAATTCAAATATTTATTCATTCAAAATTTTCTAGAGGATGGGATTAGGGATTATATAATGTAGCCTGAATGTGAGGCTTTAGTACTTAGCAAGCCATGTGATTCTTGTCTAATATCATGCAATTCCTTTCACAAAATTGCATAAACACCAAACAGCAGAGCTTTCTCCTGGAATATCCTTTATACCTTTCCAAGGATTGTTTTAAACTATCAGAAAATAAGCCTGGATTGCAGAAGTATGGTTTGCTCCTATTGGTATTAAGAGAAAACTTAGCTACTCATTCCCAGGTATACAACTTTCTCGTGCCTTAACAGAAATTTGGGTCTGGCTAGATTATTTCACCTGTGGGGCTCTCATCAGTGCAACATTTTCATCTATTAAAAAGCTATAAACATATAAACCATTCTACCTCAGAGAATTTTTTTTTAATTATGAAAATAATTGTCCTTTGGGATATATTGTCCTATCTTGGTTTTATTTTATGAAATATGATTACATGGCAAATATCAAAAAGAACTCACTGCCATTAATTTTGTTTTACAAAATATGACACATTAATCTGTAGTTTTCTTGTTTGTTTGTTTTCCTGCCATCGTTTTGTAGAGGCTACCCTTTACAAATGCTGGTCAGATAATCTCGTATCTACATTTTAAATTATATAGTATAGGGCCCCAGAGAAAAGCAAATAATTTGAAGGCAGCAAGAGAATGGAGAGTTTTTTTTCAAATTTTCAGTGAGTTTGTACAACCACTTATAGGAAAGAAAGTACAACCTATTTCCTGGTCATTCCCTGGCTTCTTATGGCGACTGACACCTAGGCACCAGGTCTCCTAGTCTTCGAAAAGATTTTCTGTTCTAAGGAGCATAAAAACCACAGGACTGTTAGAACGGAAAGAAATAATATAGACACTTCTTTTTAAAATACTCACTTTGGCTCAATAACTTGAGCTTTTGCTCATCCCTGGGTGAAAAGAACAGGCTAATATAGGAATGAGGTTTTCAAAACCTCTTTCATATCTAACAGAATGAAATTTTAGCACCAAATAACATTTGCTTTAAAAAAAAAAAGTAATATTTTTTTACATACCCAAACATGTGGTTACAAATTTATACATACTGCAAAAGTCTGGGGATCATAGGTGATCTTCTTTAACAGAATCCGGTGTGGAAATCATTGATTTTTATATTTGCATCATCCTGTTTTCAGCAATGCCCCCAAAAATGCTTTTCCATACCTTAATTCCTTCGGTATTCTTCAGTTTTCTTCAATTATGATGAACTTTTAAAAGCCCTACGAAGCCTCCACTTCCTTTATGATACTTTCCTGGCACTCCTGGGCAGAGCTATTCTTTTCTCCCGCTAAGCAGGATTCTACTAGGAAGATCCAATTCTTGTAGACTAATAATAATAGTGCAGAAGTATTTCCCCAGGAGGCACTAAGTTTTTTTCAGTCCAGGCCAGGCAGCACCTTGTTTCATCTTTTATTTTGTGTACCTTCTATTTACCATGCATTATACTTCCCGGGGACACAGAACAATAGATATTTTACATAGTTTACCATAATCACTATGAATTAGAGTATAATACATCTAACGATTTTCATCTAGTTAAATGAGTCCCTTGTTTGGTAGATGAGGAAACTGAGTCAGCTTCTGTTTCTTCATGGTCCTCAGATATTAGCATTCCATCAGCAGTTGTTAAATCCAGATTTTAGGACCCAACAAACATTTTCTGATTCTTTAGGTCCAGAAGCTGAAAAATTGTGTTGAATGCTGCTGGTTGGGGGCCCACGTGCTGGGAAACACCAGTGTGATGCTCAAAGTTTAGGTTCCCAGTCTCTCAACTGCCACACCCAGGTTGCTTTTGATAGATATTTATGAAAGCTTTGCTATTTATAATAGTAACACGAGTATACCTAAATAAAAAAAAATATTTGAGAGATAACTGCTGGTTTTTCAAATAGAAAAATGAAAAATTTAAGGCAAAAATGTGGGTAAATAAGTTACCCCTACCTCTTTTAAAGATACTCTTTGGAAGAAGCTTACCAGTTGCTTGTCAGATTATAGGACTTCCACTTCTCTCTGGCCATGTCCTACTGATGCTAATTCAGCATTTTTTTTTTACTTAGATTTTCCTCAAAGCCTTTGCAAAACTCCCAAGCTTAGGTTTCTGAGAGTTTTTGTCCACCTTCCTCTCGTGCACAGGACATAGAAAAGATATCTGTTTACTTTCTCTTATCTGGAGTTCTGGGAAGGAACAGCCATCAGAAGCAATCACTTTTCTAACATTTAAAGGCAAACCAATACTGGTTTCATTTTCTGTGTACATCATGCCTGAATGTTAACATATGATTACTTCCTGCCAGGCCACAGAGCACAAGCTGGTATTTGATGGATCCAGGGAGTCAAAAAGCAATAATGTTTTAACACTTACATAAAACCACCTTTTGTTTAATAGGAATAAATAATGTTCCAATCATAATAATGCCAACTCTCTGCCCAGAGAGCTGTAGCATCTAATGAGATGGGACCCCTGGACATGAGGCGAGTACAATAGCATGAGGAATGCAACAGAACAGCAGGAAAAAATAGTTCTCATCCAATGTACTACTAAAGAACATTGCTGAAGAAAACATCATATAATTAAACTAATTTTCTTATGATTCACAGAGAAAGATTGACAGTATTCTGAAACTAGGGGTGGTAATACAAATTTTCAAAAATAGAAATCCAATGGTCATTCAGAGCTCCTGAAATTAAAAGAAAATTTATTAAGAAAAACAGAATAAAGAGAGTTCTGCCTCTACCCATCTGCACGGGACCCAGGCCCAGAGTAGCCTGAGTCCATCCTTCCACCAAGAGACACCTGCTGGAGCTCAAGCTCCCATATAGGACCACCTCCTCTGACCAGCAGACCCCCTCCAGAACTCAGGCTCAGCCCAGATCTGTGTGGGACCCAGGCCCAGGGTAAGTCAGAGTCTGTCATCCCCCAACACCACCCGGGAGGGCAGGCCTAACCCACTTCCATCTTGGGACACTGCCATCATCTCCATAGTCTTTCCCATGAAGTAGCCTCTCCCTTGTGACAACAGACAGGGCCTATAAGCAGCTGTATCTTGGAGCAGGCATCCCAAAACCAGTGTAAGGGCCACCATTTCAGCCCCATCTCTGAAAGGCCTTGCATCCATATTGGGGCACCTCCACTGCTATCTCTGCTGCCACCAACTTTGGTTGCATAGCATCCATCATGGTACACCTGCAGGGTCTGGAAGCCCAGCATCAAGGTGAGGTACAGATCATCTGCATGGGTACTATAAGATTAATATTCATAATTAAAATGAAATTGAAATGGTCTCTGAATTAAAGAATGGCATAAATGAGCAAATACAGGCAAAAATTGATCACTCCAACAAAGAGATAAGGTAGAAAAAGATTACTTCAAAAGAGAGATAGAGACTCTGAAAAAAATCAGAAATCCTTGAAATAAAAGAAACAATAAACCAAATAAAACACTCAGTAGAAAGCATTACCAACAAACTAGATCACTTGAAGACAGAATATCAGATAAATAAGACAAAGTACATAATCTATAAAATAAAGTTGACTACACAGTGAAGATAGTAAGAAACCATGAACAGAACATTCAAGAATTATGGGTTAGCATCAAAAGCCCAAGTCTAAGAGTTACTGGGATAGAGGAAGGCACAGAGTTTCAAACCAAAGGAATGCACAATCTCTTCAATGAGATAATATGAGAAAATTTCCCAACCATGAAGAATGAATTGGAAAATCAAATACAAGAAGTTTACAAGACACCAAATGTACAAAATTACAACAGATCTACACCAAGGCACATTATAATGAAAATGCCTAGCATACAGAATAAGCATAGAATCTTAAAGGCTGCAAGAGAGAAGAATCAGATCACACATATGGAGAGACCAATTTGTATCTCAGCAGATTTTGCATCTCAGACCTTCAAAGCCAGGAGATCATGGAAACAACACATACCAAGCTCTGAAAAAATATCAGTGCCAACCAAGAATCTTATATCCAGCAAAATTAAGCTTTAGATTTGATGATGATATAAAAACCTTCCATGATAAACAAAAGTTAAAAGAATTTACAACTAGAAATCCTGCACTACAGAACATCTTTGGCAAAATATTCCAAGAAGAGGAAATGAAAAACAATGATGAAAATCAGCAGTGGGAGGCATTACACTAAAGAAAAAACTAATCAAAGTAGAAACCAAGTCAAGTTAAATACCAAAAATAAACAAAAATGGCTGGTAATACAAATCATGTCTCAATAATAACCCTGAATGTTAATGGCCTAAATACACCAATCAAAAGACATAGACTAGCAGATTGGATTTTTTTAAAAAAAGACCCAACAATATGCTGACTCCAAGAGACCCATCTCATAGGAAAAGACATCCACAGACTGAAGGTGAAAGGCTAGAAAAAATCATATCACTCATGTGGACAAGGGAAGCAAGCAGGGGTTTCCATCCTCATATCAAATAAAATAGATTTCAAGCTAAAGTTAACCAAAAGGGATAAAGAAGGCATTACATACTGATTGAGGGAACCATAACCAAGAAGACATAAGAATATAAATATATATGCCCAAACAATGGAGAACATATATTCATCAAATAAACTCTTCTCAAGTTCAAGATCAAATAGACCACAACACAGTAATACTGGGAGACTTTAACCCAACTCTTTCACCAATGGATAGATATTCCAAACAAAAACTGAACAAAGAAACTATACAACTCAATAATATAATCAATAACTTAGACTTAACTGACATATATAGAATATTTCATCCTTAAACAAGCGAATACACATTCTTCTCACCAGCACATGAAACCTTCTCTAAAATAGACCAGATATTATGCCACAAAGCAACTCTTAGCAAATATAAAATGTAGAAATACTACACTGCATTCTATCAGATCATAATGGAATGAAACTAGAACACAATTGTAAAATAAAAAATAAAAGCTACTCCAACACCTGGAGACTAAATAAGATGTACTGAATGAACAATGGGTTGCAAAAGACATTAAAGAAGAGATTAAAAAATTCTTAGAGGTAAATGAGAATACTGATACAACATATCAAAACCTCTGGAACACTAAGAAGGCAGTACTTAGAGGAGCACTAAGAAGGCAGTTCATTGCATGGAGTTCATTTCTTAAAAGAAGACAAAGTCAACAAATAAATGACCTAACATTACATTTCAAAGCCTTAGAAAAAGAAGAACAAAACAACACCAAAATTAGTAGCAGACAGGAAATAATTAAAATCAGAGCTGAAATCAATGAAATTCAAACAAAAGAAACAATTGAAAAATTGACAAAACAAAATTTGGTTCTTTGAAAAAACAAATAAAATTGACAAATCCTTAGCTATGCTAATGAAGAGAAGGAGAGAGAAAACTCAAATTACTAACATACATGATAAAAAGGGAAATATCACAACAGACACTACAGAAGATAATTAATAATTATTTTGAGAACTTGTATTCCAATAAAATAGAAAATATTGAAGGCACTGACAGATTTCTAGAGCTATATGATTTCCCCAGGTTGAATCAGGATGACATACACAATTTAAACAGATCAATTTCAAGTGATGATATAGAAGATGCCATCAGAAGCCTACCAATCAAGAAAAGCCCAGGACTGGATGGAAACACATCTGAGTTCTACAAGACCTTTATTGAAGAACTAACACCAATATTCCTCAAATTATTTCATGAAATAGAAAAAGGGAGAGCTTCCAAAAACTCATTCTACCAGGCCAGTATCACCCTGATTCCAAAACCAGATAAAGACACAACAAAGAAAGAAAACTTTAGACCTATATCTCTAATGAACATAGATGCAAAATTTCTCAATAAAAATTCCGGCAAATTGGGTTGATGTTGTGGCTCAGCAGTAGAGCACTAGCCTAGTATGTGCTAGGTGCTGGGTTTGATCCTCAGCACCATATTAAATAAAATAAAAGTATTGCGTCCAACTACAACTACAAAATATTTTTAAAAATTCTGGCAAATATAATACAAAAGATAGTGTACCACAATCAAGTGGGGTTCATCCCAGGGATACAAGGTTGGTTCAAAATACAGAAATCAATAAATGTAATTCATCACATCAATAGACTTAAAGACAAGAATCATGTAGTCATCTCAATAGATGCAGAAAAAGCATTTGACAAAATATAGCACCCCTTCATGTTCAAAACACTAGAAAAACTAGGCATGACAGGAACATATCTCAACACCATAAAAGCTAAACCCCAGGACAAAATGATTCTAAATGGAGAAAAAAGAAAGCATTTCAAAGTTTTCTCTAAAACTTGGAACAAACAGGAATGTTCTCTTTCACCACTTCTATTTAACATAGTTCTTAAAACGCTTTCCAGAGTAATTAACAGAAATTAAAGGGAAGCAGATAGGAAAAGAAGAACTCAAATTAGTGCTATTTGCCAATGATATGTTTTTATACCTAGAAGGCCCAAAAAATTCCACCAGAAAACTTCTAGAACTAATAAATGAACTCAGCAAAGTAGCAGGATATAAAAATCAACACCCCAAATCAAAGGCATTTCTGTATATCAGTGACAAATTCTCTGAAAAGGTACAAGTAAAACTACACCATTTATAATAACCTCAAAAAATTGGGAATCAATGAAAGAGGTGAAAGACTTCTACAACAAAAACTACAGAACACTAAAAATAAAAATTTAAGAAGAACTTAGAAGACAGAAAGATCTACCTTGTTCTTAGATAGGCAGAATTAATATTGTCAAAAGACCATACTACCGAAAGCACTATACAAATATAATGCAATTCCAATGACATTCCTCATAGAAATAGAAAAAAAATAGTCATGAAATTCATCTGGAAGAATAAGAGACCCAGAATAGCTAAAGCAATCCTTAGCAAGAATAGTGAAGCAGGTGGCATCACTATACCAGACCTTAAACTATACTACAGAGCAATAGTAACAAAAAAGCATGGTATTGGCACCAAAACAGAATGGTAGACCAGTGGTACAGAATACAGGACACAGAGAAAAATCCACATAACTAAATTTATCTTATATTAGACAAACGAACCAAAAACATACATTGGAGAAAAGATAGCTTCTAAAACAAATGGTGCTAGGATAACTGGAAATCCATATTCAACAAAATAAAATTAAACCCCTATCTCTCACCATGCACAAAACTCAACTCAGAGTGGATCATGGGCCTGGGAATTAAACTAAAGACATTTTGTCTAATAGAAGAAAAGGTAGGCCCAAATCTCTATCATGTTGGATTAGGCCCCGATTTCCTTAATAAGACTACTATAGCACAAGAATTAATATCAAGAATCAATAAATGGGATAGATTGAAACTAAAAAACTAAAAGCAATCATTCGGGTGAATAGGGAGCCTACATTTTGGGAGCACATTTTTACCACATGGACATCAGATAGAGCACTCATCTCTAGGATATATAAAGAACCAAAAATTATTATTGTTAACACCAAAAAATAACCCAATCAATAAATGAGCTAAGGAATTGAACAGACACTTCTCAGAAGATAATATACAATCAATCAACAAATATATGAAAAAAATTTTCAACATCTCTAGCAATTAGAGAAATGCAAATCAAAACAACTCTAAGATATCATGTCACTCCAGTTAGAATGGCAGCTACTATGAAGACAAACAACAATAAGTGTTGGCGAGGATGTGGGGGAAAAGGTACATTCATACATTGCTGGTGGGAATGCAAATTGGTGCAGCCAATATGGAAAGCAATAGGAAGATTCCTTAAAAATCTGGGAATGGAATCATCATTTGACCCAGCTATCCCTCTCCTTGGTCTATACTCAAAGGACTTAAAAACATCATACTATAGGAACACACCCACATCAATATTTATAGCAGCACAATTTACAATAGCTAAACTGTGGAATCAACCTAGGTGCCCTTCAGTAGATGAATGATAATGAAAAATTGGTATAGATACACAATGGAATACTATTCAGCACTAAAACAGAATGAAATCATGGCATTTGCAGGTAAATGGATGGAGTTAGAGAATATAATGTTAAGTAAATTTAGACAATCCCAAAAACCAAATGCTGAATGTCTTCTCTGGTATATGAATGCTGATTCATAATGGGGTTGCAGTGGAGGGGGTGCATGGCAGGATTGATGGACTCTAGATAGGGCAAAGGGGAAGAAGGGGAAGGGAGGGGGCATAGGGGTAGGAAAGACCATGGAATGAGATGGACATCATTATCCTAAGTACATGGATGAAGACACAAATGGTGTGACAACTTTGTACAACCAGAGATATGAAAAATTGTGCTTTGTCTGTGTAATATGAATTGTAACGCATTCTGCTGTCATACAAAACAAATTAGAATAAGAATTAAAAAAATTAATAAAAAGAACAGAATAAGAAAAAGAGGAGAAATATCTCCCATCTCCATGTTTCTGCAACTGTTCCACCTTCTTCATGTCTGTTTCTTTCTCCAATTATGGAGTCAAATGTAGTTGTCTTCGTCAGCTTTCTATTATTATGACAAATACCTAAGAGTATCAATTTATGGAGGGAAAGTATTTTTTTGGGGTCATCTTTTCAATAGTCCCTGTCTATAATCAGGCAGACCCAAGCTTTTCGGATTCCAGTGGGCTGCCAAATGGCCATGGGGGGAACCTAGGAGAGAGAAACTGCTTCCCTGATGGCCAGGAGGCAAAAGATGGAGGGTGCCCACTAAGTCCCAACTCTTAAAGGCTCCACCACGGCTCCATAGCGCCACCCTGGGGACCATATCTGTATCACATGAGCCCCTGAGGGACACAGCAGAGGATATTGACACCTCATGTTGGTCTTCTTCACACCTGCTTCCCCAGCACTGAGGACTATGTCTGGAAAATTATGTCTTCTCAATCAATATTTTTTTTATAATTCACATGCTGAGGTTCTGCATCTGAGATTGTCTTCAAGAGCCACCTAACTAGCTCTTCCCTTTTCCATGGGCTTTCCATCCCGTCTCCAACCTCTGCAGGTATGTAGTGCTCTGCGTTGACACTTCCCTACCTGTAGTCCTACATAGAACACATCCTACCAGAAAGAGCTTGTGATTCCTTCTTACCAGGCAAGTTCCCAGCCCTCCCTTGTCTGCCCCATGCCACAGCAAGCCACTACTTTATCAAGAAATTGTTATTCTCCAGCATTCTTAATAAACTTTTCATGATGTCTATCCTAAAGGATTTCTCAAGTAAGAAAAATCCAATATAAATAGCTAAGTAGGCATTATGTGAATATGTTCTCCCAGATGAGTATGACAGGAATAGATATAAAGATCCATGGAACAGCAGTCACTAAACAGTAATGTAAGTGACTTTGTCTGGAAATAAGTTCTAAAACTCCCTCAGTCAATTACTCTGCTTCTAGTCAACTACTTTCTTCTCACATATATTAAGATTTTTCATTTCGACAGATCATCTACAAAATTTCTTCTTTTCTTTAGATTTCTTCCTACATAAAGTTTTAAGTGAGATAGTGGAAGGTCCATGCTTACTGATGGCTTTATGGGCTTTGGTGCTGAGATTTTACCTTACATCTAACACTTAGGGCTCGGTTTCCATAAAAGGACAGAAAAACAAAGGTCAGAATGGAATGACATCAGCATTAAAGGTATAATTACGAGAGGTAGTAGAGTTAAGAGCTTTATGGCTTACGACACAAGGCCACCCATCTACTTCATTTGAAGTAAGAAAACTAAAGCTGAGGGAGGTTAAAACTTAGTCTATTCCTCAGAGATTCACAATGCAAAACACTGAAATAATAGTATATGAGCACTTTAAAGTTTTTGAAAAGGTAGAATTGATTGGTTAAAATATTCTATTTCCTCTATATTCATAAAAAGTAAAAAAAAAAGTTTCAGTGTTTGCTTTCTAAATCATTGATCGATCCTTTTGTTTGGCACAGGGTTTCATCACAGCAAATTGGCCATAGTTCACTAATTGCTTGATTGATTTAGATATGCAAAATTCTTAGAGTCTCAATGCTTCTTAAAATTGCTGTCTGGTCCAGCTGGTAACTGCAGGAATATATTACTTATGCTGATTTAAACACAAATGGTATTGACTGTCAGGGCCACTCTTTTTCATGTTATGACTGACCACCAGGAGTTTAGAACTGCACAGAAGAAGGTGGATATCTTTCTCAGGGAGGTTTGTCTTTACCTTACAGATTTAGTTTTTCCAAGTATTTTTTAAGCTTGTTGAGAGGATGATGCTCGAAACTAAGGATTGTACAGACTGATGTGTTCACAAGACACCCTGATTCCTGTCTTCTTTAAAGTCGAACCATCTGAGGAGACAGACTGCTCTTTTCTGATCACATTCTCGCTTCCCATTTCTCATACACCTAACAGATCTTCTCACACTAATTCTCATCTCACACTTACAGCCTGTTATTGTCTCATTGTCTTAAATGGAAAATAAACACAGCCGCTTGCAAGGCTGTCTATACAATATGCTCTCCCACTACAAGACTCCCACAGAGCAGATGAATGTTTATATGAGAGTTCACTTTTCCACGGGGAGTGGAGTCTATGTAACATTATCCAAGAGTACTGCTGAGTTCTTTCAGTTTGATTACTATTTTTTTCCTTTGCATTTACTTACTCTTATTTATTGAAATAATTTCATATAGAATACACAGGTATTAAATGTTCAGTTTTAATGATTTTGTCCCCTGCATGGATACATAAAATATACACCCATGAAAAGACGACATGGACAATATGCAGAACATTTCCAACACCCCACTTCGGGCACCCTGATATTTGCTTACATTCCTAAGGCTTTTTCCGCTTCCCCTTTCAGCCCAGAGATAGCCACACTTGTTTCACCACAGTTGAGACTGTCAGTTCCAGGTCATTACATGAACAGATTCATATGGCATGCCCTTTTGGTGTTTCAGTTTGGTTTCCCATCATAACATTTTCAGATCATCCAGGCTGAGTGTATAAGGAGTTATGTCCCATTTTATAGCTTAGTCGTATTTCATTGTATGATTACATAACAATTTGTCAATCCATTGCTTTGTCAGTGGGCATTTTAATTGTTTACAGCTTACAGCTATTATGAATAAAGTTGCTATAAATGTTCACAGATAAGATCTTTATACACAAAACATGCTTTTATTTCTTTTGTATTTACCAAGGAGTTGAATTGCTAGGTCATTTTTTTCCCTATTTGTTTGTAAGAAACTGCAGAACAATTTCAAAAATTGATTGTATGATTTTACATTCCTATCAACATTGAGAATTAATGATATTTCCTTCTCATTTTTTATTTCAAACAAAATCTGGTATTTATTGTCCAGTCCTGTATTTCTTTTGTAGTGTCAGTTTAAGACTATAGAATAGACATTTTTAACTTTGGATAAGTCCAGTTTATCACACATGAAATGTAATTGTATTAAATATGCTTTTATATCTTGTCTAGTTGCTAAATTTTCTTATTCATATTAGGAGAAGTTCTTAAAATTATGTTTTGTAAAGATTTGCAAGTACATGACTATTTCATCAGAAAATAATGAAAATTTTACTTCTTTTTTACTTTTGTGATTTTATTTCTAAACATGGTATTGCAGTTGCACTGGCAAGTACATCAAGACCTGAAGTATAATATTCAAGAGAAAGAAATAGAGTATACATCCATATCATGTTCGCAATGTTTTTCTCTTTTTTATTTCTCTCTTTCTTTCTTTCTTTACAGTGCTGGGGATTGAACACAGTGCATAAGCTGTAAAAACACTCTACTACCAGTCCTTCATATTTTCTATTTTGACACTAAATTGAATTGCTAAATTGAACAGGCTGCTGGCCTCAAACTTGTGATAGATCCTCCTGCCTCAGCCTCCTAAGTCACTGAGACTGTGCCTGGCTTCATGTTCTCAATCTTAAAGATTATACTTTGATATTGGTCATAACTAAAGTTATGATAGTTAACTTTTAGTACTTTGTAGACACACCTTACAAAGTTAAAGAAATGTGCTTCTATTTTTTCATGGCTGAGAACATGTTAACGACATTGGATTTGGTCAGACTTTTTTTCCCTGCATTACTTTTAAAGAATACATTCTACTTTACTCTTTTAATGTGGTGATTTACTTTGATTTCCATGGGTTAAACAAAATAAGCATTACTGGGATACATCTCATTAATCTTGATGCATTAGCTTGTCATGAATTGCTGGATTTTAGTTACTATCATTCTAATGAAGGATATTAACACAATTTTTTTTTCTTTCAATGTTATTAGAATTATACTTGCCTTACTACATGAATCAGAGACTATATGCTCAGTTTCTCTTTTCTGAGTTTGTGTAATATTACCATTATTTCCCACTTAAATATTTGCTACAATCCAATTAGTCAAGACATCCAGAATTGTTTATTAAAAAAATCATTTTTTTCATGGATATCGTGTCAAAATTCTTATTTTGTTTTAATTTGGGCTAAGTTTCCTAAGATACTTGGATTTTTAAAATTTAAGTTGTCAAATTTATTGGGATAAAGTTATTTATAGTATCCCCTTACCATAAGTTTACCGTCCACTGAACTTTGTGTGATGTGCCCTCATTCATTCCTGATACATTTAATTTTTACTTTCTTTTTCATTGACCAGTCACATTCAGGATTTGTCAATATTATTAATGTGTTCAAAGAGTCCATTTTTTTTACTTTACTGGCTTTCTATATTGTTTGTACATTTTATTTTAATGATTTTTCCTCATATTACTTCCATTTCTACTGTTTGTTTATTCTTTTTTAGAATAAAAGAAAAAGGATAATGGAAAGTCTCCATGACATTGATCTGGGCAATGATTTTTGGCTACGACTCTAAAAGCACAAACAACAAAAGCACAAATAGACAAAGGGGCTCACATCCAACTAAGGAGCTTCTGAACAACAAGGGAAACAATTAACAGAGTGAACAGATGACGAGCCAATAGGAGAAGTTATCTGCAAATCATTCTGATTAGGAGTTAACAGTTCAATAATTTTTTACCTTTCTCCTTTTCTAAAATATTCAGTTAAAGCTATAAAATTATAAGTGCTACTGTAGATACTTCAATTTTAATATGTTATGATTTTATTTTTTTTTCAGTTCAAAATATATTTTAATATTTGTTGTGGTTTTTGATACATGGATTATTTATAAGTATTTTAATTAATTTCCAAGCATTTGATAATTTTCTAGATAACTATATGTTATTGATATCTATCAAGTTTAATTTTATTGCCACTGAGAAGACTCTCTGTATAATCATGATCCTTTGAAAAATAATTGAGGAATTTACATCTGTCATATGATTTATTAGGGTTCAAATACACTAAAAATAAATTTATTCTGAAGTCATTGCTTGTGGTCTACTAATATCAAGTAGATTTAGTTGGTAGTGCTGTTCAAATTTTGCTTTTACCTATATATTTGTGTGTCTGCTTGTTTTATCAATTACAGAAGAATTAATTTAAGGCCACTTAGTAAAATCGTAAATCCACTTATCTTTCTCTTGCTTTGTTGGCTTTGACTTTTCATTAAAAAAATAAAGGCACATAAGTGATTATGATTTTTTGTGTTAATTTGATGAAGGTCTACTTTTGTTTTCATGGATTGCCCCTCTTTTTCTCTGGTAATACTGTCTTGATGATTTTATAAGCTAAGTATGTGCATTTTATGTATTCTTCTACCCTCTCATTGCAATTTGCCTATGTCTTCATATTAAAAGTGTGCAGGCTGTGAATAGCATACAGCTGTTTTTTAATTAATCAGTCAATCTATGACTTTTAATTGGAGCTATTATGACCCTAGTATTTAGGATAGTTTTTCTTTTTTTAAAATTTATATATGACAGTGGAATGCATTACAATTCTTATTACACATACAGAGCACATTTTTTTCATATATTTGGTTGTATACAAAGTACGTTCACACCAATTCGTGTCTTCATACATGTACTTTGGATAATAATGATCATCACATTCCACCATCATTAATAACCCCATGACCCTCCCTTCACCTCCCACCCCTCTGCCCTAACTAGAGTTCATCTATTCCTCCAATGCTCCTCTCCCTATCCCACTAGGAATCATCCTCCTTATATCAAAGAAAAACATTTGGCATTTGGTGTTTGGGATTGGTTAACTTCACTTAGCATTATCTTCTCTAACTCCATCCATTTACCTGAAAATGCCATGATTTTTTTCTCTTTTTTAAAAAAATATTTATTTTTTACTTATAGGTAGACACATATCTTTATTTTATTTTTTTTATATGGTGCTGGGGATTGAACCCAGGGCCTCACATGTGCTAGGTGAGCGCTCTACCACTGAGGCACAATCACAGCCCCGATTTTATTCTCTTTTAATGCTGAGTAATATTCCATTGTGTGTATATGCCACTTTCTTTTTATCCATTCTTCTATTAAAGGGCATCTAGGTTGGTTTCACAGTTTTGCTGTTGTGAATTGTGCTGCTGTAAACATTGATGTGGCTGTGTCTCTGTATATGCTGTTTTTAAGTCCTTTGGATACAGACCAAGGAGAGGGATAGCTGGGTCAAATGATGGTTCCATTCCCAATTTTCCAAGAAATCTACATACTGCTTTCCATACTGGCTGCACCAATTTGCAGTCCCACCAGCAGTGTATGAGTGTACCTTTTCCCCCACATCCTCGCCAACACTTATTGTTGTTTGTTTTCATAATAGCTGCCATTCTGACTGGAGCGAGATGAAATCTTAGTGTAGTCTTTCATACAGTTAATTTTGTCTACTATCTTAATCTTTGTTTTATATTTGTTTCATCTGATTTTTGTTTCTCTGTGACATCCTTTCTTCTACCTTATTTGGTGAAATAAATTTTCTTTCTTCTTCTTCTTTTTTTTTCTTTTATGTTTACAATACTGAGGATCAAACCAGGGCCTCACACATGATAGGTCACAGTCTACCATTGAGCTACATCCCCATTCAGAAACAAATTTTCTTGTTTTATTTTTTTTTCCCTTCTATAGAGGAATTTGCAATTTTGTGCCCCATATGTTATTTCTGCATATACACAAACAATATGATATGATGTTATTTTTACTTTAAACAATGTCTTTTTTAAAGAAATGTGAGAATATAGGTGTCTGTATATATCTATCTTTTAGGCTCTAAAACAATCCGTCTCCCATTGTGATGCTTCATCTTTTCTTCCATTTACTATTTCTCTTCATTACTCCTACAGATTCACATATTCATCTGTTCTAATTCCTGTAAGCGTGGAGATCTTCTCTTAGCCTTTCTTGTCACACAGTTCCACAGGAGACAGATGTGTCAGCTACTGTCTTTTGACTATGTTTTCATTTTTTAAAAGATGTTTTTATTTTTCACTGAATATACAAAATTGTTTCCAGAATTTTAGAGATGTCACTTATTTTTCCTCTGTTCTCAACTACTTCTGAAAAAGTCAGCCCTCATTCATTTCTTTGTTTCCTGTATATAGTGTACTCTTTTTGTCTTACTGCTTTTTAAAAAATTCCTCTTTATCTATGGTTTTCTGCATATAATATCCCACTATGTCCTTTTCCTTGTATTTGTCTTGCTTCATTCTTTTAATTTATAGATTTATTCCCTTCGACAATTTTGAAAATTATCAGCCATTTTCTCTTTAAATATTGCTGCTGCTCCATTTTTCTTTCCTTTCTGATACAACACATATTAATTGTGTTATACCATTTGATAAAGTCTCACTGATTTCAGATACTTAATTTTGATTGCTTCATTTTTTTATGTATTAATTTGGTTAATTTCCATTGACCTTTCTTTAAGTTTGTTAATTTTTTCATCTGCTGGGTTCAGGGTACTTGAAGTACATTAGAGGAATTTTTCATTCCTAATATATTTTTCATTTATAACATTCTTATTTGGCTCTTTTTAATAGTTTATATTTTTCTTGTCACATTTTGCACTTATTCATTTTCACATATTATCCCTTTCTCCAAACTCTATTATAAACTTTATCATTGTTATTATAAAATCCCCACTCAATGATTCTAATACTTGAGTCAACTATAAGTCTGCATTTGTTAATCATATTCTTGTTAAACCATGCCTCTTTTTTTCACTTAACTTGTAATTTTTATTATTACAACTATTTCTGTGTATATGTGAAAGAAGAACGAACTACCTATTTATATCACTGAACTATAGAGTAATATTTTTATAAAGGTCCAATCCTTTCTTCTGTCAGTCTCCTGGTGTCAATGTAACTAATATCTAGGCTGGATTCTGGTTTATGGTGGCTTTAGTTAGATTCTGTTTCCTAATGCTTCAGACATTTTTAGAAAGTGAGTAGGACCTTCCATTAAGGAAGGATGTGTGTCCATCATGATGGGCAATTGCTGGTTTTAGAGTCTGGTTGTCAACTTTTCAAGTTACTGGGAAGTTCCGACTGCTTTTGGATCCTGCTCTTGGCTTTCTGCCCTTGGGAAGATGTTTTATCTTGCTGTCCAGCACCCAGATTTTTAGCCAGGTGGTTGCCATGATTTCAATGGAGACCAGAAGTACCCCTAAGGGATTTATTTTAGATGTCATACCACCACCTCAACCTTTAGCATGACACCCCTGAAAATTCAAAGCAAACAGATGCACTGTTACAGACTAATTTTGCACCTGAAGCTCTTCAGGATTCTAATCTGTTACACTAGGCAATCACAGTTATCTTTATATTGTGTTCCCTTGGGTGGACCAACTTTCTCTCTTGCTCCTCTGGGTACACATAACGGTAGGGATAATGACCTCTTTTTCTTAGGAAAGGTTTTTTATTTTATTTTTTTGGAATGCAACTCATTTGGGTGTTTTACATCCTCATTTTTTCTTCCGAGTTTCAGTAATCCATGGTTTTCGTATCTTTTTGACTTGTCAAATATTATTTTGTAATTTTTTCAATCTTATAAGAAAACAGAAGTCTGATATGTAGTTCTTCTTCAGGAAATATTAAGACAGGTGTTTTTCTCTTATCAGCTGACTTGGGTTATATTTACTTAGATGATTAAGTATTCCATCTTATAAAGATATTTTATAAATTCGTGAAAATATTACATGATCCCGAATGTATACCCACTACTAACTAAACATAGTTAAGACAATGTGTAAACATGTCGGTAAAAATAAATATTTGCTCCGGTATCTTTAAAGGTCAACAAAAGAAGCTTTACATGTAACTAGGAGGCTGTTTTGTGCCTTAGGCTAAGTTTTAAACAGGAATTAAAATCCTGTAATTCAATGCCAACATTAAACTTGGATGGCATTATACTGTGTTGCCAGGGTACTTATCTCCAGAGTGCTCTGGGAGGTCTCAGGGAGCTATTTAAAATCTAATCTTCCCTCTCATAATTCTTTTGAGGTTAATAGTAGAAGGAAAATACCATCCCTCTGTGCTGCAGAGAAGGTGAAGTCACAGAAGTGCCAGGTGTCTTTGCCCACAGAGGAAAACTACCCTGTCCGTGTCTTTACCCTGCTCAGTCAACACCTAATCCCTACAAAAAAAATGTTTACTAGCTTGAAAGGTCTTTTGAGACAGTGAAGATATTTAATAACCTTTAGATCAAGGATATTTGTCATTTTGGACTAAACTCTGACAAACTTTTTGTGGCTTCAAGAACAAACAATAGGCACAGACTAATTGGCACAAATTGATAGTCTTATACACTTTTAGGTACCTAAAAACATTGATGATACACTTAGGTTGTCTTTTTTTTTCTTATGCTCAGATTTTCTTAAAATTGGAACTTATTAATGTTTATGTGAAATATCTCCTGTATAAGACACAGATTGGCCTGACTTTATAAGAGAAATATCAACCTTTAATCAAACATTTTGCTAAATGGTTTGTAAGTATTATCTCATTTCACTTTTATGAAAATGACAGGAAATATTTTCTGATCTAATTTACACAATATGTAAAGATGTACAAGAGGGAAAGAGATATAGAAGGTCATGTACAGACAACAAATGTGTGGCAGAACTAATGTATGCATTCTTCTGTTGTATGATTCCTTGTTCTTTTAACTCTTTCTTCAATCACTTTCTACTCTTTCTACCATAATTTATTAAGCCAAATTAGGGCATAATTGTCTGCAGGACAAAGAATTTCATGTAGGGTCCCTTTAAATCCTAAGTATCCCTGAAGCACTTAGAAGTTTATTTGATTATACAAATTTGATTTACAAACTCTTTCTTGGGAAAACATGAATTGTACAATGTGCAACTATCCCTTAAATTGACATCTTTGTTTTTGGTCCATATTTACATAAGAGAAACAAATTTTGGAATGGAGATTAGAGTTTCGTCCCTACAGAAATTAAGAGGAAAAAAAAAAGAGAGAGAGAAGGCGAGTAGTTGTCATATTTTCAAATTGAGAAATTTCATGCAAAAATGAAATTTCCTCTGAGAAATAAGAGGATGAAATAAAAACACTTGGCTCAGGTTGCCCCATGCACAGAGCAACAGAAGCTTTAAGAAGGACCTGAACGATCCAGAGCTCCACAGCCCTCACTGCTCCTTTTGGCTTTGTTCTTCTGTAGTAATTGCTTTGTCCTCAAATTCACTGACTTGTCCATTCCTCTTTTAACATAAAGTTCCATTGCTTTACACAAAGAACTGAAGCGCTACCTCTGAGCTGACAAAAAGTAGAGCTTTCACACAACCTTCATCATCAGACATCAACTGAAACATGGCTCTGGTTTTTGCATCAGGCATTGTGATGTTCTTACACTTTAGGAGAGCGAGTGACCCTGTGCCCTCCGTTTTCTGATGCATTCTAGAAGAGTTGTGATTCCTGGTTTTTCTGAAGTACACCTTGTAATAACTTCTAATATTGGGTACAAGATGGCTATTTTGTTTTTGTTTTCTTTTTTTTTTTTTTCAGTGCTAGGGATCAAACCCAGGGCCTCTCACATTCTAGGCAAGTGCTCTACTGTGAGCCATACCCCCAACCTTATTATTAGTTCTTAAATATTCAACAACATCTCTATTTGCTTTCTCAGAGATATGTTGAATATAGAATTTTTAGTTAATTTTTTTTTCCACAAACATATACCTACTGTGCAATCTAGCCACTGATAGGCATTTACTAAGGAAAATGAATACATATTACCAAAAAAGACATGTACATGAGTGTTTGTATCTACTTGTATTAGCCCCCAAATTGGAAATGCCCAAATGTTCACCAAAAGGCAAATGAACAAATGATTATGGTATACCCACACAATAAAATGCTAACCAAAATGATCAATAGGCTATTGATACTCAGAATATCACACATGATTCTCAAAATTTTATGTTGATTGAAATAAGATAGGAAAATATGATCCCACATTCTAAGATTTCATTAATTATAAAATACCTAGAAAATCAAAACTGATATATAGTGACAAAAAGCAGATCACAGGTTGCCTAGGAAAATAGGGTAAAGAGAGAAATAGATTGCAAAGAGGTTTTAAGGAAGATTTCATGCATAATGAAAATATTTATATTGAGTATGGTTGAAGGAAGGTCTCATCACTCACCTAACCAACTCCATTTTGTTCCTTTCTGAATGTATTTGCCTTTTTAACATTTTTTTTCCTTCCTGAGACAATTTCTTTTGTGTTATCTTGGATTATCAGGAACTACAGGCCTAGGTGATGATCATCTTTACAACAAAGAACTGAAGTTAACCCCGAACAACAGCAAGCCTCACAGAACAGATTACCCCGTGATGAGGTTGCTCCCTGTAAGTGGGAGCAATCCTGCATGATGAACTGAAGCTGCCTCTCAAAGCTGGAACCATCATCCCATGATGGGATAATAACCTCAGATGATAACCTCAGAGCTTCATAGAACATTATCATCCAGAATATGCCCTGACCAGGATGACTTCCTCTACCAGCCACACTTCCCACCCCCCACCTAGCCATGTGAACCCCAAACTCTTATCTTTGTTCTTCTTTTCTGTAAAACCTCAAAGTTTCTGTTAGTCCCTTGAAGAAAAATCTTTGGTCTCTGAGACAGGAAGGTAGGTTGTCCATAGGCAGCCAGGAAAATTGTCTCAGAGAAGAAAAGGAAGAAGAGAGAATGGGAAATCAGGCTTCTTACACCAGCTGGTCCTAGCCACAAGGACAGTTCCTGAACAGACCCTAGCAATGACCAACCACAAAACCTTCTCTAAAGCATTTCCTGTTGCACCAACAAATCTTTACCCCCAGCCTTGTGCTAATAAAGACTTAGAAATCACTTTTATCCAGAATTGCTGAGGAAGACAAAATAGAGTTTATTGGCTTCTTTCTGAATCCTACACTTACATGTCATCCCATCCATCACCTGCAACAACAGATTAAACCCATAAAGCCCCCTAGAAAATGGACACATATTGGCAATCCTCTCTTGGGACCCCACCCGCTTCTGGGACTCTGTTTACTTTTTTTCTAATAAATACTGTTACATTAAAAAAGAGAGAGAGATAACTCAAGCATTTTAAAAATCGGACATATGATGATCTTATTAACCCTCTTATACCAGAAAAGGACAAAAGCAGTGAAAATATCTGAAAGCACATTAAGAGAAAACATTAGGATAGGAACATGCATGGCAATTATTATAAAACACATCCAGTGTGTGTGTGTGTGTGTGTGTGTGTGTGTGTTAAATGTATGTGTATCCAGAAACATTTGTGGAAATATAAAGAAATAAAACTTAAAAGATTTTAAATCTATATTACTTAATATTTTCATGTCAGATACACATATTTTGGTCAGAGATAAGTCTTAGACTGGATATACAAACAAATACACTTGAACACAGCCGATCCAATCCTGGTCTAGTTACTAACAGGCCCTCTTTTGGGGGTTCACCACGGATGTGCAGAAACAAGGCAGAGAGTGCTGATGTCAGTTCTCAAGCAACAGAAGACCACAGGAGGCAACACCTTATGTATCAAGCAGCATTTTTATCCCATTCTCCGGTGATGAAAAGCCATTTATGGATACAAGCAGGGAATTGAGCTGATAAAGATTTTGCTAGAAAATCAATTCTATTACAGATCATTGAAAAAAAAATGTACATGGGAGATGAATAAAAATGGGAGCAGCCTGGAGGCTGTTATCAACAATGAAGATCTTCCCTAAGGCTTGGTAGATAAAAGAGGGGTCCATATTTAGACATAAGTAGGAACTAAAGTTGACTAGATTGTGTGACACAATTGTGGAAATGGTCGAGGGAGAGGAAGAGCTTGTGGAGAATCCCAATCTAGATGGAGCCTGCTGATATTTTTAAATGAGAAAGTGAATCCAGAGAGGAAGACAGAGAGGGCACGCTTTTTACATTTTTTGGAAAACTAGGGAACTATTTTCTAAAAAAAATTAGTGTCATACATTTTTTTTTCAGATTTTTTTTCAGATTATTTGGAAAATACAAAATGTGCCATATGTCCCCCGCTCTGTGTGCCTTTTTCCTTCCCTCTCAGCTTAGAAGTCATTCGCACAAAGTCCCTCAAGACCTGCTTGTTAATGTAGGTCTCCCCTTCATCCTTCAGCAGCCTTGCTGGGACTTAAGCTTTATGAGGGAAAGAATGATCAATATTTCATTGTACCTTTCACCAGAGGCTATCAAATGTAATAGCAATCAAATATTTTTGTTCTTTTTTAAAATTGGGAGTCAATCAGCATTGCTAATTTTCCCCATTACTGTTTATTCAAGGTTCTTTAAATGTGAATGCTGATCACCATGACATCAAGGCCACTGACCTTCTCCTCTTTGGGGCACTTGTATTTCTAGCAGGCAATACTGACACACAATAGACAAAGTTTGCAATAAATTCAGCCTTTTCCCAGTTGTTTACTTCATAGTTGTACTATTTTGCAACAACTAAATTAATGTAGTATTTTACACCTTGAAAATAATCTTATAGACAAGATTTTATATAGTATGCAGAACAGTCATCTCTATTTACATGGGAAAAGTGAAGAGAAGTGATCAGAGCTGCTAAGTGATTTAAGTTTACTTTCTAGTTAGAAGTCAAGTCAAAATTAGAAGTCTCACTTTCTGACCCCAGGCTTCCCCTAACCCACACAAATGATACAAATGACAAGTCAGCCTAACCATGATGCTTGGCATGCACTTGAAGTCATCAATACTCATGGCAACTGAGGGACATGAGAATATAATTATCTAGAGTCTTCATGTAAGTTCTCTGCACACACATAGCAAATGGGGCTTCCTGAGGACAAAACTATGATTGTTCATAAAGGCCTAATTGCTAAGACAGATAAAGAAAGACCCTGCACAAATAACACAAGATATGGAGTCTCTGGTACAGGTTGGGTGAGATGTAAATACTCAGATCTATAATTTCATCTGATTCCAACTCAGTTAACCTTGCTGAACTTGAGCTTCTATATCAGGAAAATAAAAAAAAAACATTCAATATTCAGCTAATAAATATTTATTGAGCTTCTTCTATGTGCCAGGCAATATATGAGCACTAAAAAGTGGACAGGAAATGTTCTTTCCTAAAAAATATTGGGTTTTTTTTCCAAAAAAATAATGTGTATCAAGTCTGTGACCCGGGGCCATGGCTCACTAACCACCTCAGGCCCAAGACCTAAGAGCTGCCCTTCACTAAGCTACTGTGGACCAACCAGCTGACCAGCTGTGGCCACAGCAGGTGCTTCTTGCATGAGTCACCAGAGGCAATGGGCAGGCTGATTAGAACTGAGACAGCTTCTGTTTACATATAAATATCCTGCTGATCCATGATGACAAGAGAGGAAACATAGGCAAATGCCAGTTAAATGGAGTTTGAAGTTTTTAAAAAAGTACATTTGTAAAGCTTGCCAGCGTGTGGCAGTGGTTCTTTAATTATACCAGGAGAAATCTTTAGAAATGAATTGGCCTCAGGCTAAGTTAAAGGGAATAGTTCTGTAACAGGTTGTCACAGGAGGCCTAGGCCAGTCGACTTTATCTTCCACTGCTTCTAAAGGGATAGCTTTCAAGTGAATTTAGTTTTCCTCATGGTGAGTGTGCACATGAATGTTTGTGTGTCCAGGAGAAAGGCCTCTTTCAATTAGCTACAAAGAAAAGATCTTTATTTAATGGATTAATTATGGGCTCAGTCTCAGGTGTGCCCTTTTCTGCCACCTCAGGAAGCTGTTCCTTTTAATGTGTCCTCACATCAGGGATGCCACTTTGGTTCCTGGCATTTTATAAAGTGTGGAAACCATTTATGAATTTTGTGGTACCATTTTCTGCCCTTGGAGTGGGCTGTCAGATCCATCACAAAGACTCTGGATCAGTTCAAGGAAAATGACTCCAAAGCATTTTTTTTTTCTTTTAGAATCTAGCAATGTTACCATTTTAAACTACTGTATTCCACATAGGGAAACTATCGTATCTGTTAAGTAGAAGGAAAAGGATATAACATCTGCTTATAGATCAGTATCCAGGACTTCAGGATTACATAAATAACTAAAAGCTTACAGAAATTCTGTGGAAGTTAGGGAAGGTTTTTCTTAAACTCATGCACTTGCACTATTTTCTGCACGTTTCAGCCATAATCTCAAAAAATGCAATCCCAAATGCCTTAATCCTGAATGTTGAAGTTTTACAACATCAAGATCCCAAACATAAAACTCTGGAAAAGATAATTTTTTCTTATTGTTGTTCAAAACATTACAAAGCTCATGACATATCATCTTTCATACATTTGATTCAAGTGAGTTATGAACTCCCATTTTTACCCCAAATACAAATTGCAGAATCACATCAGTTACACATTCACATTTTTACATAATGCCATATTAGTGACTTTTGTATTCTGGAAAAGATAATTTTAAAAATTTCTTGAAAAGGCATTTATATTTTAAAGAAGATTTGTTTGAAAAACATAAAAACATGATAGAACATCTCATAGGCTACTTCACATAATAAAATAGGCAATAATAGCACACATATATGTTTGCAAACATAAGCACTCATGTATACTAATGATAGTCACACAGGTATAAGCATGATGAACAGATGAACTGTATTCATAAATAATGAAACTGGGAGGGGGTGCTGTATAAGTCCTGGAGTTTGAAAGCTGCTGACCCTGTAGTTCTGATGTCCAGGTATACAGAAAATTGTCCTAGCTCTAATAAATGAACAGTTTGCCTTCTGTTTTTTTTTTTCTCTCCAGCCCCAGCCCAACTGGATGGTGCTCTGGAGGGGGATGTTCCCCACTTGATCCTCCCCCCCACACACACTAATCTCCTCTGGAAACACCTCCACACCGCACCTAAGATAATGTTCGAGAGGGTCTCTAGGTATTTGTTTTGCCTATGGTGATCCAAGTATCCTAGGTATTACTAGAAATGTACTAATCCTTTCTCCAGGATTTGGCCTTCTACCCTTTTATATAACATTTTATTTTTAATGGGGTTTTTGGTTTTCAAAGTTTCAATATTTGGAATTTTAATCATTAGGCTTGTGATTTGAGGGATTTTAAATATTCAACTTTTAGATCAATTTTTATCTTTGGGTATCTAACATGGCATTAGAGATTATGTTTTTTAGGATTTTTATTGGTGCCAATTTTCTAGTGGGTTCCTAAGAAAGGCTGTATACGGAAAAGGTAAAAAGCTAGAGTCATACTTGGGGTTGGATATGCCCTCCGTATGGTGTCCATATTCCTGCCTAAATCACTAACCAAGGGCATCCAGTGAACTTCTGCTTGACCCAGTCTGATCAGATTCCTGCCCCAAGAATTCTGAGATTCAAGTGTCCAAACACTCTACAGGAAGACTCTGAACATCTGCCTCTGACCCAATGTTTCATGCTTTAGATCAATCTTTACCAGGAGGCCAATTCTTCATTAGTTCAGAAACTCATTATTGCCTAACAAAAGACTACAATACACAAACATTAAGCATCACAAGTCAAATTGTTTTCTATTTATGAGAAGTTTCATGAGGGTACATGTCTCAACTAAGTTGGGAAAGTAAGACTACTTCTTGCAATTGCAAGCACTTTAGTCCTTGTAAAAGAAAATTTTATGTTAAATGGGACTTTTGGATGGCATCCTTCAAGGCACTTAATCACTTATTCCATTGGGGGGGATGGCTTCCTAATTGACTTGTGCCATTTTGTCTTTATCATACAAACATCAAAATATGTTATTTGTTTCAAGCTGACATTTATTTTCATAAAATTCACAAGCAGTCTTTCTAGTAACTGCAGCTTTCATGTGGATGTCACAAAAATCTGTCTCTTGCTTTGCCATTTACAGAGCACTGTCACATAAATTAGCTCAGTAGAGCTTCACAGCCCACATGCAGAACATACATGAGAAATTGCATTTTTCAGGTGAGGAAATGAAGGTCTACAGTGCTGTTAAGCCACTTTGATGTGGTCATGCAACTCTTAAGTGGCAGAGCTATTATCTAAACTCAAGTGTGTTGACTGTAAATGATCTGAGATTTCTATCAACCCTATTGCATTTCTGAAGTGCCAAAATTCAAATCTAAAAGATGCTTCCCACATTATGATCTCATCATGAAATCTCAAATCAAAGAACACATTTTTATACCAAACTTTCTTTTTTTTTCAGAACATTTTCTTTTTTTTTATTGGTTGTTCAAAACATTACAAAGCTCTTGACATATCATATTTCATACATTAGATTCAAGTGGGTTATGAACTCCCATTTTTACCCCAAATGCAGATTCCAGAATCACATCAGTTACACATCCACATTTTTACATAATGCCCTATTAGTAACTGTTGTGTTCTGCTACCTTTTAAATCCTCTACTATCCCCCCTCGCCCCCCATCTTCTCTCTCTCTACCCCATCTACTGTAATTCATTTCTCTCCTTGTTTATTTTCCCATTCCCCTCACAACCTCTTATATGTAATTTTGTATAACAATGAGGGTCTCCCTCCATTTCCATGCAATTTCCCTTTTCTCTCCCTTTCCCTCCCACCTCATGTCTCTGTTCAATGTTAATCTTTTCTTCCTGCTCTTCCTCCCTGCTCTGTTCTTAGTTGCTCTCATTATATCAAAGAAGACATTTGGTATTTGTTTTTTAGGAATTGGCTAGCTTCACTTAGCATAATCTGCTCTAGTGCCATCCATTTCCCTGCAAATTCCATGATTTTGTCATTTTTTAGTGCTGCGTAATACCAAACTTTCTTTTTCTTTAACCTAAGACTCCTACTGTTCCCAGATCTACCATTTTCTAAATCACCTTTTAACAGTTTTGACGATCTAATGATGTTTTATGCTTCACTCCTTCCTCAAAGCTCCTTGAAGGCAGGACCAAGGAGCTTTGTTTTGTTTCGATCATGGAGATTTGGTTAAGCCCCTAAATCAAGGCTCAGCAAACTGTAGATTATTTTCGTGATACAGTATTTGCATGATTCACCCTCCCCAAACTAAGAATAATTTTACATTTTTAAGGATTCTTAAAATATTCTGAAGAATCATATATGATAGAGGCCCTATAAGACCTGCAAAGCCTGAACTGTTTACTGTCTGGCTCCTTACCCAAAGTGTTTGCTGACTTCTGCTCTAGAATTTTGCCTGGCACATGGTAGGACTCCATAGATGGGTTGAATGGATGTGGGAAGGTATGCACGTGTGCTGAAGTGGGTCTTCCATGGAGTTAATTCCTGGCAGTAAGACCCGTCCATCTGACAGACCCTGAGCATCTCATCCTCCTACTGTGAGGCCCTGGCATCTGGCAAATCTGATGGTGTTTTCTGTCCGTTGTTATTTCCATCTCCATAGCACAGATGTAGGTTAGACATCTCAAAATCAGGAGCTATTCATCAGCTAGTGGAGAATATTCATTGTTATTTGGGCTGTCAGTGTAATTAGCTCATCTTTTAGAAGCCTTTGCACCAAGGCTTGCTTATTACTGGAGACTTTGCCTCATCACCACCATTCAGATGCATATTAGTGTTTCAAAGAGCATGTTGCTATTTTGATTTTTTTTTCTTAGGAGTTAAGATAAAATATTCAATATCTTTCTCACTACCCTCTCCCCTCTCTCAGCCCTTGAAGACAAAGCCCCTTGGTCTGCGTGTAGCTAATGGCCACTATTCCACAGGAGCCTTTGATAATGGCCCAGATAAGAGTGAAGAGCAGCCAAGCACAAAGTACACTCTAATAAGGTCACTAAAGCTGTAAATTACTGGTTTTCATCCTTAGATATGTCTTGCAGTGGCCTGAGAGTTTCGCTTCATTAAATGTGAGAAGTCGCAACTCAAGCTAAATCTCTCTAGAGATATTAAATGCTGAACATATGCAATTACACCAAATGATGCCCCCAACTTCAACAGCCCAAGCTTGTTTTTAAAACTGTTATCTCAATTTCTTAGTCATGTTTCCTCTGTCTTCAGTCCCCTTCCCCATGACCCACCTTGTTTCTCCCTTACGAATAACACTGGAAATACCAGCCAGGGCTCTGGCACAGGCTTGCGGACGGGCTGGCTGCTGTTCACATCTCACTGATGATTCCCACAGGTTTTTAGAATCAAACCCTGCCTCTGTCGTTCACAGCAGCCCTTCCTGGTTACATTTTAATTAATTCCGTATGGTGCAATGATGATAATTTGGCCCAAAATAAAAGTGAGCCTGAGTTAATGCTGTTATCATTAGAAAGATTTAATGTACAGAGGCAATTAGGAAGTTCTGGAAGTAATGTGGAGTGCGAAGGAAAAAAGAAGGAGCAGGTGCCAAAAATTCATTTATCACATTAACAAATGTGAGAACATGAGGTCCTAGGTGGGTGCCCTCCGGAGGCCCCTTTGTCATTGCACCTGCCATTGAGTTCTATTTAACATCAGCACAACCTGTGTTTTCATTATCATATGGTTGGTACTGAGATCAAGTTGCAAAATCCAGAAACGAGAGATGGAAAAATCTTTTCCAAATCACCTTATGATCTTTCTTGACAGGACTGGATGCCGTTTCTCAGTCACGCTGTCTTCCTTTGCAATATATTTTCTTTATAGTTTTTCTTCAAAATAAGATTATCAAAAGTCAAAGCTGTGGTGCCCTCTACTTTTATTTTATTTACTTTTTTTTTTGGTGGGGGTGGTTACTGGGGATTATACTTACAGGCACTCAACCACTGAGCCACATCCCCAGCCCTATTTTTTTATTTTATTCAGAGACAGGGTCTCACGGAGTTGCTTAGCACCTTACCATTGCTGAGGCTGGCTTTGAACTCATGATCCTCCTGTCTCAGCCTTCCCAGCAGCTGGTATTATAGACATGCGCCGTGGTGCCCAGCCCCTCCACCTTTAGAACTTTCTTATTCATGATGATGATGATGATGATGATGATGATGGTGATTGTCCTATTTCTAGTTTCTAGCCCATATATCTTGGCATTCTTGCTGTCATCATATTTCCCCAGTTATTTAAACATCTCCTTGATTATTCATAGTATTATTTTCCAAATTTTTTCAGAATCCTTTCCACTATTAAAACTTATCCATTGTGAATTGAATCCCAGATCTTTTCAGAACTGTTTCCACTATTAAAACTTATCCATTATGAATGTTGTTACAAACTGATTGATTGGATTGGTTCCAATATGAACAAGTAGAGATGCTTCTCATCTATGATGAGGTTAAGTACTCATAACCCTATTACAAATGGAAATTAGTGTAAGTTGAAACTGTACTTACTACACCAAAACTACCAAATGGCATAGCTTAGCAACACAGTATACTTACTGTTGTCAAATGTTCACCCTCATAATCATTTGGGCGTCAGGGGTCTGCAGCTCAATGACCAGCCTAGCATAAAGTTAGCCTTTTTTTTGCACCATTTTGAAGTTGGATGATCTTAAGTTGAATCACCATGTTTGGGATCGTCTGTATTTATGACTGTTAAAAATTGATGCATTGCCTTTTACAGAGGTTAGCACAGTGACACTGAGCAATGGTGGCAAGTCAAGTCCTTTTATGTCAGAGATGATTTTGTTTGAAGTAGAACACCCCAGAATCTCTGAATTCTTTCAGCTGATCTTGATTCATATTGTCAAATTGCTCTTGGGAAGATTTCATTTGTTTATACTAACACTGTATACAAGTTTTCCATCTCACAAACTCTTTGGTGCAATGAATAATAACTTTGATTATTTTTAACAATTTAACACATGAAAGCAAATCACTGTTAAAATTTCAATTTCTTTGAACTTTTAAGACTTATAAATGATCATATCTTCCTTATATTAAAAAAATTCTGCATAGATGTAAGAAATAGAAAGTCCAGGGGTCTGTTTTCAGAATACAGTATTTAGCCTTAAATGTAAAATTAGGATGTAAAGAAAGGCAAAGGGGAATTAGAGCATAATGGAAAGTCATACAATAGCACCATATCCCATGGACGTGGCCAATCCAAAATCCATGCCCCTGAGCAGCCCCTAGACAAATGAGGTGGGGGAAAGGGTCAGAGTAACCAACAGAGATCGAAATCTCTCTTAAGAAATAGTAACTTAGGTAAAGAAGTAAGAGCTGTGTATGTGACAGAATGCATGCACCCCAAGAAGGCCTTCCTGCCACAGAAGAACAAAGGGACGTGGTAATAACTAAAAGTCTATGTCTTTACCTAACCCAATAGGAGAGAGTAAACCTAGGCGATAGTTCAGGAAGACTGTACATCTCATAGTACTCAGCCAGTGAGTAACTGGGAGGGGGGGCTTATACTCTAGGGAATAAAATGCTTGTCGTACCTAGTCTGTGTGTGCTTGTGTGCTTGCCTGCCAGAAATTGTTCAGTAGCACACCCTTCTTGAGAAGTAAATTTTGCATTGCTGAGTGACTTTTGAGCATGTGCCTGATGCCTCTGGCAGCCCAATATTTCTAACGATATGTCAGCTCTGTGTATTTTTTTGAAAGTATTTCAAGACAAATGATAGAAAATAAGTGAACTGATACACACTAGTGACTCATACATAGGATTACCATATTAAATACTGAATGCCCAATTAAATTTGAATTTTAGATGAACAATTATTTTTAAAATAAAAGTATGCTTCAAATATTACTTGAGATATTTTTTACTAAAATATTCATTTTTAAATCTGAAATTCATGTTTAACTAAACATCCTATCTTTTATATATGCAAAATCAGGAAAAACTCTATTCACAAATCTCTAAATTTATCCCTGTCTAAAACTGAATTAAATGAAACTATTTTTATTTTTGGCTTCCATACTTAATATCTAATTGTCTTCTCAGCATTTCTACTTTCAAATCTATTAGAAAACTAACATGTTTATAAAACTTAATAATGGCACTTATCCTCTGCCATTTCTAAGATCCACTGTTTTCGTACTGTATTTATCTTAATTAATTGTACCAGCATCATTCTAAGGTTAACTAGTTCAAGTATTATATATTTTTTCATATACACTCTTTTCTTCCATTCAGTCCATTAATATGAACTCCAAAATATGCTTCAGATCCTACCAATTCCTATCACCTCCATTGTTATAAAATCATAAAATCTCTGGTACTACCCACCTTCATTTCTTACCTAGGTCATTGCTGAGTTTCCTAAATAGTCTCCTTGCAATCCATTTTGAACCCTCTGTGTTCATTCCACAAATAGCAATGAGGGTGGTTGAAATCTACCACCAACACTCCAAAGCTTCTCACCACAATGAGAAAACATTCCAACTCCTTTCATTAGCTTCAAAGGGTTTTGAAATTAGACTCAGAAATGCCCTCCATTTTCCTGCTCCTGAACAACTCACTCCTGATTCAGAGCATTTAATTTTCCCTTTGTGGGGGACAACATGTCCCATCAATTTGGGGACTGTCCACTACTATCCATTCATAATTCCATGCAAATGACACTCCCCAGGAGATGACTTTTTTTGACACTAGATTGCTATCCCAATATTTTCCTTCATAGCGTAGAAAAACAACTGTGGTAACTCCAATGATTTACATGTTGCAAGATTTAATAATCACTGAAAATTTTTATCTAATTTCACTTATCAGAAGCATTTGATGCAATAGCATTTAGCACATTTGTCTTCCTTCTCTTTCAGACACTGTCTCCACTTGGCCTCCAAGATTAAGCACTCTTTGTTTTTCTAGGACTTTACTGATTACTTTTTCTAAAGTATTCCTTTCTGAATCCTCTTTGCCCCAGGTTTCTTAGATCCTCCAGAGTTCCAGTCCTTGGTCACTGTCTCTATTTATAATTACATCTTTCTGATCTCATCCAACCTCATGGTTTGATATCTCTAGCACAGATGTTTCTCCTAAATTCTTCATTTATAAAACCAGCTGCTAATTCCACATCTCCAGTTCAACCAGAAATATCTCATATTCAAAAATATGGCCAAAATAAACCTTTGGTGTTTCTTACCAAATATTTTCCTACTCCAGCTTTCTAAGCTCAATTGATGGCAACTCTACTCTTTCAATAGCTCAAATAAAAAATGTGACATCTTTGACTATATATCATATCTCTCATATTTTATATGCAATCCAATTCATCTTATGATTGGATCTATTTCCTATATGTAGAATACAACTGTCTTTCACCACCTCCCCTACTATTCCTTGGGTTTGCAATACAATAATTCCTTTCCTGGATTATCACAATGGTTCCAAAACAGATCTCCATGACTCTAGATTTCCTACAATACATTTTTTTTTGGTGGTGGTGTTGGGAATTGAACCCAGGGCTTTACACATGCTAGGCAAGCACTGTACCAACTGAGCTATTTCCACAGCCCTAATCTATTTTCAACATAGCAACTGGTATGAAAATTTTGTATATGGAAGATTTTGTAATTTCTGCTCAAAACACTGAAATGGTTCTCATTTTACATAGGGTAGAAGCTGAAATACAAAGGGAAGTTAACAAATATCCAACCTGAACTGACCTCTCTTTACATTCACCTTAATCTACTACTCTCCCATTTGCTCAGTCTACTGTGGCTGCATGTATGCCTGTTTCTCCTTCCTTACACCTGACTCTGCCTTAAGCACTTTGATCTAGTTGTCCCCTTTACTTGGAATTCTGTTCCCCAGACACCTCTTTTGCAAACTCCATTCTATCTTTCATATCTTGGCTCAGACTTCACTTTTTCACTGGGTCTTATTCCACATCTCCTGGTATGCTCCATCACTCTGATTCTGTTTTTCAATTTTCTTTTTCAGAGCAGTTATTATTTCCAGCATATTATATAATCTATTTACCATTTATGTTCACAATTTCTATTTCCACTGACTAGATCATAACCTCCTTGGGATCATAAATCTTTATTTTGTTCACTGATGAATCTCAAGTGCTTAGTAACCCCTCAATAAATATCAGTGAATGGTACATAGATGTTTGGAGTGTGGCCTCAGAAGTTGAATAGCTTGGGTTCAGATCTCACCACTGCTTTTTATAGCTGGGTGACATTGTGTGCTAGTTGCCATGTAGTCAATTCGCATACTTATCAGAAAAGCAAGGGTCAATGACATTCTGTAACTCATAGAGTTCTTGTAAGGAGGAACTGAAATACCATGTACACATTCCTCAGAATTGCATCAAACATACAGCAAGCCCTCTAAAAGTTTTAGTTATTAGTTATCTTTTGTAACAATCTTATGAGGTAAGTACTATTGCTATATATGTTTTACAATAGGAGAAACTGAAACTTAGAAAGCTAAACAATTTTATAAGAAACACACAGTAAGTGGCGGATATACAAATTCAGTTCCATTTGACAACACATTTAATGTTCAATCTATCCTTATAGTCTATAATGATTTTCAGATGGCATATTATTTTTCTATTATATCTTCTAACTGGAAGAATATAAGAAACTATTGATTTTTAATATTTATCTTATGTAACTATCATATGAGCTTTGTTTTTCTAATTCATTTTACAAATCTTGTTTCAAACATTTATTTCAAGTTTTATTTCATATCTTGAAGAGTTTTAAGAAAATATTTAATAATAGAGGTAGCAGAGTTTTCCTTTTTCATTGAAGTAATTTATACTATTTATGGGAAAACTTTTAGTACGAATTCTTTATTGTTATGTTCCCTAATTGCTTAAGAGGAATTCTCTACTTAGAGTTTTACATTTTTCTTGTCAGGAATTTGGAAAACATATCAACTGTCTCCACATATTATTTTAAATAATCTCAAAAGAATAAATGATAAACAGTTGTGAATACCAATTTAATCTTACGAAGAAAAACTGCTTGTGGATTGTAGGTACCATACAAACAATATTGATTTGAGGTGGGTATATTGCTATAATGTCTAGGATGCTTTGACAGAAACTCCATATTAAACAATTCTCACATGTTGTATGAAGAAACTAGCTCAAGCAATTTATCAGTCCTCTGTCCATGTGAAACCAAAGCTCTGGGCACGTGATAAAAGGGCTGCTGTTTCATGGTTCATAGCATCACAGAGCTTTCTCTCTTCCACTCTGCTGAAACTCTTTCTCTCTGCCTTGAGATCTCTCTTTTCCTTTCTGAGAAAATTGATGATTGTTTCTAAATACCTGTGCCCCACCTGGTAAAGAAAATGTGATCACCTTACCCACTGATATTAGATACAGTGTGCTAGTCAGCTTTTTCTGTGACCAAAATATTTGACACAAATGACTTAAAGAAGCAAAGGCTAATTTTGGCTCATAGTTTCAGAAGTTTGAGTCCATGGTTGGGCATCTCCATTACTTTGGGCCTGAAGTAAGACAGAAGATCATGGTGGTGGGAGTGTGTAGCAGAGGAGTCTGCTTCATTGATGGCAACCAGAAAGTAGAAAGAGAGAGAAAGGAGACAGAGTGAAGATAGTGAAGGACATCATGAAGATGTTCTTCCATGACAGGCCCCTAGTGACCTATTTCCTCCAACTAAGTCCCACCTCCTAGAAGTCCATTCAGATATCAGTGGATTAATCCACCAGTGAGGTCAGTGCCCTCATAATCCAATCACATCCCAAATGCCCCACTTTTCAACACGTTAGACTTTGGGGAACAATCCAGATCCAAATAATAACATGGAGGGATGGTGACTTGTATTGGCCAATTATCTGTGGACAGAATTATATATGCCGTGTCTGAGCTGAAAGTTTTAAAGCCATAGCATTGCTTCACCATTTCTCCTTCCCATCTATTATAAGGGCAGCATGACCCATATGGGACCTTATCCTTTAGGCCCAAGCTCAAAACAAAGACAAAACAGAACTATCTCCAATCAGAGATACATGTCACTTTCTTTGGGGAGAGATTAAATCCATATTAAGAATGGAAGGGAAGAGGAACCCAATACTTGTGACCAAGAGACAAGCTTAGGAAATTCTATTATTTTTCTCAAGCACTATTTACTGTACCTTGCAGGAATATTATACATCTCCAATCCATTGAAAGGTGACTCATTTGAGCAATAAAATGTCAGCAGAAAGGATGTGTGCCATCTCCGAGGAAAACGTTGTTTTCTGTCTGCCAAAATCAGAGTAGTCTGACCCAAACAGAGACTGTTCCTTCAGGCTCATTTTCAAGATGAAGATGAGTAACAGCAGAAATGCAGCCAAAGGCACAATAAACAAGAACTGCATGAGGTAAATGTTTACTCTTTTAGGCCACTGATACTATGGAGCTTTTTGTTAACTTTGCAAAAGCTGACTGATACACCTTCCTGTCCTTCAAACTCAGTTTCTATTTATCTACTAAATTAGGTGACCAAATCTGTAGAGAGCTAATCTATGTCAACCAAGCCTGCCGCAGTCTGGCTGCAGCAAAATAACCGGGGGGTGACGAACAACTTGTGTACCTTGATACAGCAGGAGTGGGAGACATTTATTGTAGGACAGGAGGGGTATATATACATTCCACAAAGCTTATCTTAATTAACATAAACTAGATACAGCAGTCAACCAATAAGGAATCTCCACACTTAATGGCTCGCTGGCGCCATCTCACAAATCGCTCCCCCTGGCAAAATGCCAGGTGCCATCCCTACTTGTTTACAGACCTTAACACAAGCCAATTATATAACATGTAAAAAATAATTAGACACATATATTATGACTTATCACCAACATATATGTGAATTAGGTATTAATGTAAATTTTTGTATTATTATTTATCATTCACTTTTAAGTTAGACATATACTTTAATTTAAGCCTGAAAAGGATGAGTTATTAGTGACAATCAATAGTAAATAATAATATGACTAATTAAATAATGTGTATAAAAATTTTAAAACATTTAATAATTCTTTTTTCCTCTGGGAGAATAATTTTTTAAAGTTTTTCAAAACCTACTTGGCTGTAGAAATTTGTAGACTATATTACTAAATTTGTTAAAATACATAAATTTAAGCTTTTAAAAGAAAACATAAACTCAATAAGACTAATTAAAAAAATATTACCTGTATTTAATTTCAAAACCACCTATTTGTTTCAATGCCACAAATATTCTCATTTTCCTAATACTTCTTTGAATTATGTGCAGGCTTTGAAAAGTTCTTCTTTTCTTCTATACAGTGGTAAAACTTAATACCATCAGGCGTACAATTCATTTTGACTCAGAGCTTGGCTTTTATAAAGGCCACCTTGCTCATTCCTGGTATCAGTCCAATGTGATGGCATCAAGCCAAACATCTTCTCAACAAAAATATCAGAACAAAACTCTTGGGGATTTTACTTACTAGAAAAAGCAGGTTTTAAACTTGTAGAAATTAGTTTACACCTCTACAAAACTGTGAATTTACTTTTCATTGACAAGCTAGTTCTGGAAGACTAGCGGTATATCAGTCAAGTTCTTTGCATCTTTAAACTCACCACGTCGGGCATCTGTGTCTAAAATGCCATCATTTAAAAACATATTGGATGGCATCATACATTAAACTTTCTTTGTCAGAGAAAATGGTTGTAAGGCACAGAAGTAATTTGAACTTGTGAAATCAAAAGTTGGATTCCAAAGAAGTTAGAGTTTTAGTAACAAAATTGAGAATGTCCTATTTAACTTGGCTGCCCTTTCCCACTGACTTTTTTTTTTATAATTCTGAGGCAATCTCATTTCCAAAAAAAATTGAGTCCTTTTGTTCTAGTGTAAGTTTTTGTCTCAACCTACACTCAAAAGCATTTTTTTTTCATATTTTCCTAGGTTCTGTATGACTACTTTAAGGATCACCAGATAATTTTTGGAAAAATTGTTTAAAATTTTTGTTTTACTCTCATTCTTGTCCCCATTCTCATCCGCAATGAATTTCCAAATTAGAAATGAGCATTCTTCTTGCTGGGCACCTTTCAAATATGATTTTTATGGAGGGACAGCATTTTGACATCTTTCCTAAGGGTAGCAACAAAGACATCCACCTTATAAGCATATGTGTTTATAAGACTATATTATTCTATTTCTGTAAATAAAAATATTATTAATTGCTTCTACACAGTTTGAGAAAATTGAACAGGTAAATGGATCACACCCTGTTGTAGTAGTGTTAGTATGCAACATGTGCAGGATATTTAGCAGTTAAGATATTTAAATGTTTTTGGTAATAAATCTTAAACCCATGGAATTTGCCCAAAGTTACATTTGTATTCTCTTCCAAGTATGCAGATAAATGAACAAGTTTTAGTTTGTTTTGGACAAGGTATAAGTAGTCTTTTTTTTTGTTTTTTGTGCAGCTAAAATCTTCAGATAAATCAAGATGTGTACTTGACATTTCATTTATTATACAAAAGTACTCAAGATAAATAGAATATGTTTTGTGTCTATGATGCAGTTCCTTACTCAATATGCTGTAGAAAGAACAATTGTTGATAAGATCTGAAAGGATCAATGCCACACTCTAAGAGATGAACACATACGTTGGTAAAATTTTGTTCTATTTGTCTGCATTTTAGTTGCAATATCTAAATCAGGAACTGTACTTTTACTAATTTTTATGGAAAAAAAACAAGAGAATGATGGGACTATGTGTATGCATGCCTGTGGTATGTTCAAACTTATTTGGAGCCTGCTATTTTCAAGTGAGTACTGGTGAAGGAAAATGTATTGATAGAGAACTTGCCTTGTAGTACTTAAGTTGTTGTAAAAGTAAGTTTCCATTATGTATTTTCATATCACTTTGAACTATGTCCAATTCAAATTATTTTTGACTTATTGTAAAGTAGGCTCAATTTTGGTTATTTCCCTTATTAATCCTTTCACCTCTCACTAAATTGGCACAGCTAGGTAGTTTTCTTTTTTGGTGATGTCTGGGTTATGCTAACATTGCTATGGCAGTCATTCTCATTGTCATTACTTGAACTCTTAGAAAACATTGTCATAGTATTTACAGTGTTAAAACTTTATACTGGTCACATCTTGATAAAAAAGAGTTTCTTGTGGGTGAAGTTGAAGATGAATTGTTAATGCTGGTGATCACGGGGTGGTTGGAGTGCTAGAATCATGGAAGATCCATTATGGTACACCTCAACTCGTGGTTGTCAACCTGAACAACAAGAGGACAAATCATGACAGCAAGAATGGCAGGTGAGTCATTTATGCATTAGTCATTTGACAGCAAATATAGTATTGCCTTCAGATCTCCCAGTCTTTATAAAGTCCAGTGGATTTTTCTATTTTCCTCCAGAACATTTGCAGTAATTGCCGAATACCAGAACACTCTGTGGATGAGTTTCCTGGGAAGCTGAACTATTAGTGATCAAACTGGGATAGTTCCAAGCAAGCTGGGAAGGTTGGCCACTCTACTACCAACCTTCTCAGATTTTTGTTTTCTTTGTTTGCCAAGATAGCTAAAACATCTATTATCTTTGGCTTTATCTTTTAGAGTGCTTGATTCAGTTGTCAGGATCTCTGGATCCCAAACTCTCAGGTGTTCTCTTTTCTAGAAAGGTCTTTCAAACATATCACCACAATTATTTTAATGTATCTATAAATGTCATTTATTTCAGAGGATGTCACCCTAACACGGTTCACTTTCTTACTTCCTAGGAGCACATTTTCATTCATGAAATTTTTGAAGGATTTATTATATTACTGCATGCTTTTAACAAATGTGAAAAGAAATTTGTCAAGGGAGATTTAAAAATTTGGGACTCACTTAAGTAGTTATTTTCTTTGAGAGTCCAGTCAAATTCCGGAGAATCTATTATAATGAAGAAATAATGAAGAAATAGTTCATTGGCTTAGAACCTTTTTTGGTCCATCTCAAAATTTTTACATCTGATCCCTGTTTTGCAATACCTATCATGATTTATGAAGCTGTTTCCTAGGTATTATAGCTTTTCTATAAGGCAAATCAGGTGTGTATGTGTGTAGCAGGGTTTATTGAGATACATACATAAAGATTTTGAAAAAACAATAATCAGGAATTTGCGAAATCTAGAGTCAGACTATACACCTTTTAAACAGAGTTTTTTACTGTAGGTTTAGGGGTATGATCACTTATATACTTGTGAAATCCATAATGAAATTATTAGCTCTTTTCTTGGTGTCCTAAATCATTTATTAAGAGGAAAATAATGTCCTTAATTTCCTTGATTGTTCCATTAAAACTTAAAGTGATTTCTTCACCTGAACTTATACTGGGCTTTCTTAGGACCACATCAAGTTAGGTAATCCTGGATGTGTATTAGTATCAAATGCTGAAGTCCATGAACAAACCCTTCTTCCTCCTTTTTCTCAAAGTGGAGGACACACTGGGGAAATAGTGTGAAAGAAATTATGAATTTAATCAATGGATTTAAAAGTAAATTGGACAAAGTAAAAGTATTAATTGAAAGTTTGAAAGTCTCAACTAGGACAAGAGGATGGAAATAGAAGAAATATGACAAGATGTGTACATAACTAAAGGCGGAATGGGAGGATCTAGCTGGGGAAGGGGTGCATTGCTTTTGTAAAAATATTTTTTTTTTGGTACCAGGGATTGAACTCAGGGGCACTTAACCACTGAGCCACAACCCTAGCCCATAAAAGTACTTTGATAAAATTATATACCAAGGTGCAGAATACAAGAGAAGGATATCATTTAGAGTAAATTTTCAGTTTCACTTTGCCTATGATAAATTTATATTTCATAAATATGTTTGGGATGATATGATTATAGGGTTTAAAGGAAAAGTTAGGAATAAAGATTTAAATTTAGAAGTTATGGGAATATAGGAGATTGTGTAACCCTGTTATTTGATATTATCAAAAATGTCTCTGAAACAACAAGACAAAGCAGGACAAAATCCTCAAAAGCAATGTTTTCTAAAAATTTTCAAGCTGTCATAGTTTTTGCTCAGTTTTTAAACTTTGCTGTGTGACACTTCAAGAAATCTAGTGGAACACTGTGGAAAATTTAGGAGGTGGAGCCTTAGTAAACTCCCAGGGTCTCAATTGGGAAACTGCATCAAGACAAAAGCTGAGGAATATGAGTGACCCAGATAAAGAACAGGTGTTTTAAAACCTGAGAACCTGCGTCTAATCAGCTTAGACCCACATGGATCTTGGGTGACATACCTTCCACTCTGTCTAGCCCTAGATAGGATGTAACCAAATTAGAGTAAGATACCTCTTCAACATCCCCAAAACATTCTTACTAAATGTCTAGATTTGTGTCAAAAATTACTAGGCTTATCAGGAAAAATTTTGTGAGTTATTTAGAAACTAACTCATCAATTCTCTCTGCTTTTGGAGTTAGCAGACATTGACTTTAAAATAACTGTGACTAATATGTGAAGAATAAACATGGTAAGATGGTGACTTTCATCAAAGAGAATCTAGAAAAAAATGTAATCAATGTCCCAGATATAACAAATAATATAGCTGAAATTATGAATTTAATCAATGGATTTAAAAATAAATTGGACAAAGTAAAAATATTAATAAAATGAAGTTAGCTGAGCCAAAGTATAAGTAATGGTACAAAAACAATAATAATTAATTTGTGCAGTGTGAAATATGTTTGAAAATAAAATGTACAATAATTATAATACTAAAAGAGATGGAGATGCAAAAATAGAGTAAAAATTTCTAAGTTCCTAGCATTATCTAATAAGTATTAAAAATCCTAATTCATATTAGCTTTCCATAAATAAATATTATATTTTTAACTCTTTTAAAGTGTGTCTAACTGATCATTTAATACAGAGGAAAATGTTAGGAGTTAAAACAAAAGACAAGAAAGGAGAGAAAAGGGAAAAACACAAAAAATGACAATAGAAGTTATATATCTATATATGTCCCCATTATAGTAAACATGAATGAACTAAAGATCACAATTAGAGGAAGATATGTCATGAAGATTGGAGTGTAAATTGGTGCAGTCACTTTTGGAAATTGTCTTTGTTTGCTAAAATTAAACATACACAAGTACTATCATCCAGCAATTCTCTCTTTAAGCATGTATCTTTAAAAACACATCCATGTATGCACAGAAGACATGCTGTAATTTCATAATCACATAATTTATAATTTCTTCTAAGTAGCAAAAATCCAAATATACATCATAAGAAAAATTAAATCATTTCATTGTATACTCTTGCAGCAGAGTATTATACATAATGAGAGTGAATGAATTACTATTGCACACATCTACATAAATGACTCTTACAGGTATAACATAAACATGTCAAACAAGACACCAGACACAAAAGAGCATGTGCAAGATGTACATGTATAAAATTCAAAAAAATATTTCATAAGGATTGAACCAATACATTGGTTAAGAGATTTTGTGACCTGTAAGAAAGACACAGACTCTTCTTTTTGGATCTTTGTTTGGAATATATAATTGAGTACTTGGGTGGGGGGGACTTACTGGATTGTTTTAGGGTGCTGTATTTGACTAAAGTATTTTCTTCACAAAAGAAACCTTGCTTAATAAAACATAACCAACCTTCCTAATTTTAGGGTGAGGTCAAAGCTCAGAATAGGTGGATTTGGACAGAAAGGCAATATTAATATTTGAGGGGAGATCTCTACAAGTTCTGCTGAAGATGTCAGAGACATGTTAGGGTCCTTAAACATGTTTTCTGGGATTTGTGTGGATTGAAGGTTTGGCTAGTTAGCTATTAATTGTCTCTGAGCTGGGCACTATGAACAGATACTTTCTGAGAACTTGCAAACAATTCTTTGTATTGTTTGAAAAGCACTCTAGGAAGAAAACGTGGGATACACATTAAATGATAAATCATATTGTTTTTATCAAACAATAGGCAGCACTAACTCTATTCTGGATCCCACACAATTCGACTCATGGAATTTTGGAAGCCCTTCATGAACATTGCCACAATCAACTGAGTCTCAGAAAAGAGCATCTTAAGTCTAAGTGAAGAGGTCTGAGAGAATAAACTCTGTTTCCAAGCAGCTCAGGATAATATGCCTTCCTTGCGTCCACTTTTTGTTCCTGTTGTTTGTTGATGCTCTTTAAAATCGCCATCTGACTCCACGCAGCTTTGGGCAAAACTTCTGTGGTTATCATGGACCATCAAAAAATTGTTGCCTCTTTAAAAGTTCAAGTGAATCATTTAATTTTAGCCAATAAATATAATAAATTTCTTCAGTTCAACCCTGCCCTCACTGGTGGGACAGATTAATAAAGGTGAAAAGTGAGTCATATAAGTGGTTCATTGATTCTTAGAGAAGCCATTGAAGTACTCTGACCACTAGGGAAATCATGGAGACGAGATTTGGCTGAGCTCTATGGCTCATCAGGGATAGACTTGTGGTTATAACACAGGAAGGTGATCACTCCTGTCTCCTCCAGATTCCTGCTTAAATGCTTCCATTTAAAAAAATGTTTTAAATGAATTATTTTTAATATTCAACCCCAAGGCTGAATTATTGTTTGGGCAGGATGGTTGGGCCACAAAAAAGCTGGAGAGACTTCGGGGGGCAGGGAGAGGAAGGCCATATGCTTTATCCCATCAAGCAGCAGTGAGCACAGTTTTGGACAAAGTAAATTTTTCATATTTTTTTTTGTAAAAGACTCTAATGACAGGAAGTAAGACATAAATATGTCTACATTATTTGCCACATAAAAGGATCTTCCTTACAATCAGATCAAATGAATTTTGCCCGATATCTCCAAAAAAAATGTGATTTTAAAATTACCAATTCATACTCCCATTCCCTACACCGAATAATATGAATGGATGCACAAACATATAAAATAAATCCAAACTCTAGACTTTGAATTATCAAGAAATCTGATGAAAGGACAGCCGAAAGCACTGCTAAATATGATGCAGAAAGCGACTATTACATTTTTCCCTGCATTCTAAAACCCAAACTAGGTATGTAGGTCTTTTACAACCCAGTGCTTTATCTTCCAAAGAACTTGCAGCAGTAATTACTTGTTAATTATCAACTATTTCACCGTTAAATTTGAGTTCTAAAATAATAATTACAATTAACATATTGCATTCATATTATGAGAAGCCCCCTGTGCATGCACATTTTATTAAAGAACTGACATGATTGCTACTTTGCTTGTATGTTTTATTTATTTCCACATAGGTTTGATTTCTTTGCAGTTTCTCATTTTTGTCTGTTGTATAATTCATGATTTATACAATATCGTAGTGGGTGTATGACACCCTCATTTTATTAGCTACTCTATAATTTCCACACCATGTAAAAATGAAGTTTAGTCTTAGAAAGTTTGGTTTATTTATTTATTTACTCTGTGACACAAAACATACTTCTAACCGATTTCCTCAGAGACACTTTAAATATGTAAACATATTTTAAAGTTCTTTTAAATCTCCTTGGATCTTAAATGACATTGTTAAAGGTCAAACAATTGTAATCATTGTCATAGTTTCCTAAGTCTTATTAACACATCTAAGAAAAAATTGGAAAATAATACTTATATAAAATCAAGAGCTGAAAGAATAATCTGCCTTCAACCAGTGGGAATTTGATGTACTGGATTCAGAAACACAGTCACACTTCATGAATTTATTTATGACATTTAACTACAATTGGCATCATTTTTGACACTTCTTTCAATTACAGGATGGAAAGAAATCTATCTGCCCAATGGTGACTGAACTCTCACTCGCTCATTGAGATCAATTTTAAAAGATTAAATATAGGAATTAAACTCTCAAACTATTTTAGCTTTTGGATCCTAAAATGATTTGAATAAGAATTCAAGTTAAGATGTTGCCTTGAAAAAAATTCTCAAAGCTACTGCTTAAAAAAAAAATTTTGATCTTTTTCCATTAATTCTCTCAATTTGTACCAGACATCCATTTCCTGTTACACAGGAAGAAAAGCCATAAAAAGATGGTCTGAACCAAGATGTGGTATCAAGAACAAAGAATAGGAGGGAAAGGCTTCTAAAGTAGCAGGTGGTTTTTGATGGATGCGTGGTTTGTTGGAAAAGGGTATTGGACAGAGGGTGGGAAGTTAAATTAGAGCCAAAATATGGAGGTGACTTAAACTTTAGGCTAAGGACTTCTTGTGGAGCAATGCTATTATCAGGTCTATCTAAACTCTTCCATGGTCTCCTAACTGATATCCTTGCACCCACGCTCATCTAACATTTATCTATCCTTCAGAATGAGAGTTGTTTTCCAAATTATAAATCTGCTCAGATCACTCTCCTATATACCTTTTAATGGCTTCTCATTTCTTTCAAGATAAAATCCAAAGTCCTGAGCTGAACTCAGCACATAAGCCCATTCATGATCTGTTACCTGATTTCTTCCACAGCTCATTTCATTTATCCCCCATATAATCTTTTAGCTTCTTAAAGTTTCTTAGAGGCATTGTACTTTCTTGCTTTGCAATAAAGGTTTCTCTGAACAAAAGTTTCCTGGATACCATTTTCATCTATCTTCTTTGTATCTTCCTAGGAAGCTCATAGGTCATCTTTTGCACTCCCACACTCACTGTGACAGTGTCATTTAGACAGTTGTTCTCCATTGCCATAGAACTTTGGACTTACCTCTAGTTTGAAAAGTACGCTAGTTCTAAGTTACCCACTTACTTAAGTGTTTTTTTTTTTTTCAAACTGACTGTAACTTGCTTAAAGGCAGAAATTTTGAATTTTCCCTTCATCTAGAAGACCTACAATAGATGTTCAAATATCTGTTAAATAAATTGATGATCAGTCAATGTATTGTATGATTTGGGCTATGCTTTAGAAAAAAAGTAATCTATCAGCAGTGAAAATCATTTAGGAGAGAAGGAAAAATACCGAAAGTAGGGGACCAGGAAAATCTCAGCAGGGTAATGTCACAAATATTTTGGTCTTATCTGTCACTTATAGTTACTATAGTCACTATACAGACTCCCCTGAATGCACTACTTTGATTCTTGTGACTCTGACTACTGGTAGCTGAATTACTCCCAGATTAGATATTTTCAATCTTTATCTGCCTCCCAAATTTCAGAATGACTCTAGCGTGGAATAGAATAAGGGGTAGGAGATCTGAGTTTCTATTGTGACTCTCATAGTCAACCTTACTTTTTTGATTAGTCTTAACCAACTCATTCAACATTCAAAACACTGGTTTCTCCAAAAAGGGAATGATTCTTATAAAGGATTCTAAGGCTTCACTCTGTCCAGTTTTGTTTCTTTCTTCTAAGTTTAGACTGATGTTAAGAGTTAGTCTTCTAAAATATGATTTTAGTCCTGTAGCCCCAAGCTTAAAATAATGGTCTTCTTTAATTAATAGAATAGAGTTTAAATTTTCAAGTCCATCCCCGCAAGTAGTTCTTGGTGACCTCTGACATACTCCAGGTAGTGCTACTGCTTTCTTGCAATGAATTAAGCAAATTCATGCCCTTGTACAACTATTCCTTTCACCAAGGGATGTTTTTACTTCTTCTCTTGGTCAACTATTCATTCTGCAAGACAGAACTTAGTTTTGAAAGAAGGGGGTGAGTTTCTAATCTGGGATTAGGGGCATTGATTTCCTGAAAGTATATGTTATCATGTGAGTTAAACTGCCCCCATATTTAAGTGTATATTCTAATGAAATCTACGTGGAACCTTGTACTGCTCATACATTGCTGGGAACCAAGAGCTACTACAATAGGACAGCAAGACATCGTGATCTGCTCTGCAGTATTCTCTGGTGAATCCGTTGCAGCATGTTAATTCCTTGTGTATCAACTTCCCCCAGGTTTACATAGACATTCAACTGAAATGTAAATTGAGTCATAAAGGTATTAGGAGCTATGGTGATGATCAGGACACACACCAGGTATTAGGAGCTATGGTGATGATCAGGACACACATGGTCCCCTCCTCAGAGTGGTTACATTTTGTTTCATAAAGCATGATTAAGCTAAATAAGCTAAAGTTCTACATAAAGAGGGGCAGAGAAAGATCTTCCAGATGTTTTCAATTTCTCTTTTATAGTAAAATAGAATAGTGATGATGCTTATTGTGCTCTAAGACTAGAAGCTAGATGAAAGATATTTGCCATCCTAGTGCCAGAATTTCAGGGGAAACAGATGAGGCAGAATTGCTTTCAAGGTAATAGCAATATAAATGCTATTTTATATCCCATGAAGATCTGTTTGTCATCTCTCATCCAGGAGTCAGTTTGGAGTCTGAATCCTAAGTGTTGCAGAATCCCATGTCTAATGTTCAAGGATGTCACAGCCATGAAAGTTGAGTCACTGTCCAGAGATCTGTTCCCGAAACTCAGCTGAAGGATATTTAGGCAATTGTAGTTCACAATCAATCAATCAATCAATCAATCAGAGAAGAGACGCATAAAATAAGGAGATAAAATAAAGAAAGGAAATAAGAAATATAGATCGATCCTAAATGAAAGCAGGTCACTTGAAGTCAGTTAACAGGATGGTTTGTCGTCTTATCACCAAACCAGAGAATAGAGTAACTTGCCTTAGGCTATTTGGGAAAAATAAAACTTTGCAATTCTAATAAATAATGAAAATACTTCCCTGGGGATTTTATACCTATTCTTAAATTCATCCACTTTGGAATATAATTTCCTTGTGGGCAAATATTATATTATACATGACACTAGGAAATGATACATGCTTTATAAATATTTTACAAGCCGCCCAAACTAATTGTTGCAGGGAAACTCATTAGTTACTATCTTAACACGGACAAGACACTGTTACAATAGTCCCTGTGTGTGTAAAATAGTTGAAACCCTTAAACTCAGAGATAAATCAAGTCAAATTTTTAGCTTTCAGGACAAGAATAAAAATCATTAACTATTCCTTCAGAAGGAATATTTTTCTGATATTTTATGATATTTTCTAGAAGCAAATGTTTCTGGATCATAGCTGCACATTAGAATTACCTAGAGAGTTCACTAAAGATATCAACCAATGGTCAAGTCTCAGTCCTGGAGAATTGAGGCTATGCTTAGATATTCTGGTACAATGAGAAAGAAGTTTTACTGATAATGGGGATTCTAGAAAATCGGTAAAAATGTATAACTAGGAAAACAAAGTTAGTGATAGTTTTTAAGCCCTTGATCAAGTTCTAACTGAAGGGACAACTTCTGTACTATTTAGTTTTTTGAGCAAATAAATACCTTTTAATCGCTAAACCAAGTAGAATTGAGTTTTTTTTTTTTAAAATTTACTTACATATCAAGAGTTATGTTATCCTAATTATTATATTCTAGAACAAAGTCTAGTAATAGACATATTATGGTTACATAAAATTGAGCCTTTTCTATGGGACACAAAATTTTATGTCTCCTGGAGTCTTTCTTACCTACTTCTTTGATTCTATATCTTGTTACTCATGCCCAGGCTCATTCTACTTCAGAAACAATGGCCTTCCTAGTAGGATCAAGTTAATCTCTACCACAGGACCCTTGTAAATGCTCCCCTATTTCTAGGATGCTGTTCCTTAGACCATCAATTTTATTCAGCATTTCATCACTGTGACCAAAATATCTGACAAGAACAACTTGGGGAGGGAAATGTTATTTTGGCTCACAGTTTTAGAGCTTCAGTCCATGATTGGCTGACTCCATAGCTCTGGGGCTGAGGCAGAACATCATGGTGAATGAGTGTGGCAGAGGAAATCTGCTCAGCTCATGTCAACCAGGAAGAAGACAGAGCTCGACTCATAGGGACAACACATAAACCCCAGAGGCATGCCCCTGAGGACCAATTTCTCTGTCCATATCCTACCTACCTACAGTTAGCATCTAGTGGATTCTAGTGGATTAATCCATCAATTATTTTAGCTCTCATGATCTAATCATTTCATCTTCGAACATTCTTGCATTATCTTACATAGGAGCTGCAATGATTAATTTGAGTTTTCAACTTTATTGGATTAAGAGATGCCTCAGATTAAGGGACTTTGGGGTATGTCTAGGAATGATTGGCATGTGGGATAGCTAATTGAAGTGGAGCCCCTCCCTAAGTGTGGACCTCATTGTCCAATACAATGGTGGGTTGGGCAGATTAAAAATTGGAAGAACAAGGAAGCAGCAGCAGATGCAAGCTCAATTCTCCTTGAATGGGTTCTTGATTGTTGCTGTGATTGCCTAAGAACATCAGACTCTTTTTCTTGACTCCTTCAAAACAGGCTCTGCCAATGATTCTCCCGGGACTTTCTGGTCTCAGACTGGGATAGCACAGTTGATCCTTCTTGTTCTGAGGCATCAGCATCTTGGATTGGGCCCCTCCTTGTTCCTCCAGTTCTATAGCCTGCAGGTTGCCATTGTGGACCATCTAGCTTCATAAATCCCCCTTTTATAACCATACATCCTGTTGATTCTTTTCCTCTGGAGGACACTAATACATGAGCTTTCTGGAGACACCTCATTTCCAAACCATAATAATGACCATATGGTCTGCCTACTTTGTCATTTCATTCAAAGGCTCCAGTATGACAGCAGGGATTAGGTTCATCTCATTTGCTACTGTCTCCCAAGTCCTTAGTAAGCACTCAGTAATTTACCTCAAATGAATGAGTGACATGAAAATTACTCTTCTCATTATAGTTGCAAAGATCTTTCAAACATTTTCCTGCAAGAGATGTGAGTTAGGTTTTATAGGTATATCTTTTGGTCAGCTTTATTACCGCCATGACCCAAAGACCCCACAAGAACAGAATCAGTTCTGAATCCTTTGCTAGGCCTGAGGGGAGGCAGAACATCATGGCAGAAGTGTGTGGTATAGAAGAGCAGCTCAGGATCTGGCACCAGGAAGCAGAGAGAGAGTGATTCTCCAGGGACAAAATTTATACCACAAAGCCACACCCCCAACAACCCACCTCCTCCAGCCACACTCTACCTGCTTACAGTCACTGCTCAGTTTATCCCTAACAGGAGATTAATGCATTGATTAGGTGAAGAAGCCCAGTGATTTCACCACAAATCTTTCATCTTTCGTGCATTGTCTCACACAAAAGCTTTTGAGGGATACTTCACATTTAAACCATAATAGTATTTATATTTAAAGAAAGTTTTTATGGGTGGGTGTGGGTATTTAGAACACTTAGCATGCCTCTACTTCATGTGAATCTGCCTTAAGGTCTCCAAATAAATCAGGAGAATAGATGCTGACTAGCTTTGTTGGCAAGCAGTGCTCCTTGGAGTTTGCAATTACATTAGGGTTCAAGTAATGTACGGTTATCTGAATCTAACCAAATATCCCCAAGCCAAGCCTTAGTATTTCAATTTTTGGCAATGAATGTTCTCTTACTTAGATAATAGAGCAAGCGAGACTGTGAATTCAACTTATGCTGCAATTAAGCAACCCTCATGATCAGATTTTGAATGTGAGTTTTGGCTATGTTAGCCTTTTGCTAATAAAGGGAAGAAAGTCTTTTATAGCTTCCTGGACTTCTGAGTACAGCTTGAACTAAGAATTTCAAATTTTCGCTTTTATTTTTTTTTTACTGCAGATAAAAGCACACGTCTTTTGTTTATATTCTCATATAACAATCTATAGCAGCAAATCCTTGATACACTAAAGTTTCTTCTTTACCAGGAACTTCATTCCAGGCGCCTATACCATAAGAAACAATTTTAGTAACTCTGTATACATGCTTTGGTTCACTAACATCCTATTTTCTCAGGACATCTGGAATGCATTTCCTTGGAACCAAAGAAGGTGAGATAATTAACACCAGATTTTCTTGATGATATGTTTGCATAAACTACATCTAGTATGTGAGTGTGTGTACGTGTGTGTATATGTGAGTGTGTGTGTGTGTGTGTGTGTATGCTCACATGCATGTGCAAGCATGTGCACACATGAATTTATATATAGCCTGTGGGATTTCAGTTGCAGAAAATGGAAACCACTTTAAATATTTCATTTAGGGAAGCAGGTATTATGGAAGCATTGGAGGGCAACAGGAATAGGACCTTACCAGCTTGACAGGTCAGATGATGAGTCCTCAACATAATTCCTGAACTGGTCCACCATGAGAGTAGTTGCCACTCCCAAGGTCTATTTTCCATGCATGATCCAGAATGATGCTTCTCAAATATAATGAAACCACTCTAGGACCAAGTCCAAAGAGTACGATTGAATTCCATTGCTCCTGGGTTAAAGAACAGAATCTTTATTATGGCAGTTATAGCTCCTGCAGTGCCCTGAACTATGCACTTGCCCACACTGTCTCTTTACCTTCTTTTGTCCGTGCTGACCACTTTACTTTCTTCCATTCTTTTTCCTTACTACATTCCTTTGTGCCAAGAGTTTTGACAAATTTTGGTAGATATTTGAATATCTTCGACCTTACCTATTTTCTATTCCTACATTTTTTATCTTGATTATAGATCCTGAGAAATAATAGTACTTTTTTGTGTATTTTTTTTTCTAGTTAGGTTTTCACAATATGGTTTTGGTACTGACTAATTGGGTTTTTATGTAAGATGTATACATGGAAGTGAAGCGAAAGCCATTTATCTGTCCAGGTGCTTCCAGTGGTAAGTAAAAGGCTTGAGAACTGTGGTTGTTTCAGTAGCAGGGCTCCAGGTATATTGATGGGCTTGGAGAAACTGATGTGTGGGTGACACTAAATGACATAAATGTAATCCCTACATTTATGACTGTGATCAGAATTTTTTATTTTAATGACAGTTAAACTAATACAGTTAAAATGATAGTTGCATGTAGATATACATTTTCAATCTATTCTGTACATAAATACATATTTCATATTTTAATTTTTCTCAATGTGCTACATTTTATATTATTTTATTGTATTTATCTTTGAGTTTGTTAGATATACTATTTAATTTGTCCTATTTTATGAAGAGCTGAATTTTGCATTTCTAGATGTGCTTTGCTATTTTTCTTATATGTCTGCTCTACTGAGTTTCTTATAAACATCTTTCAGCGTCCATCATCAATTTCTGCAGATGTTTTACATATAACTGTTGAGCTGTGTCTGACAATCTCAATAATTGAAATTCTTTGGGTCTAAATATGTTATTTGTTTTTGCTACTGACTTTCCCTTACAATAGCCACTTCCTTAATTGTTTGGTAATCTTTTTGGTGTAATCAGGTTGTTTGTTCTCAACCTATACAACTGGAATTGATAATAATTTCCTCCCAGCAGCTGGTTCACTGATAAGCTAGGTTATATAACTTATCTAGGATTACTACACATAGTTTAAGTGTAGCTTATCACCTTTGTAGCATGCTCAGGTTTCTCAATTTGCATGAGGAACCAAGTTTTGTGTGATGAGGGCCATGCTGCAGTATCCATATTCATGGTAAATCTGCCCCTCTAGATTCTAGCCACTCTATCTGCAATGCCCTGGATCTTCACCTTCAGGGTAATCTGGTCCCTCAGGGTTGTAGCTGTTCTATCTGCAATCCTCCTGATGTAGCCAAAACATCTTTTAGAAAGTGAGGAATGCCTTTGGAGAAAACTCCTTTACTTATATAATATTGCTTTAAGGATTTGTCAAATGCAGAATATACTTGTTTTTCTTAAGTGGAAAAATTCTATAGAGTGCTCAGTCATGTATACGCTCAAAGCTTCAGTTTACAGTTAATTATTAGGACTGATGATATTAATTCAAAAGTACGAGAAAAATAGAAGCCTTTGAGCTATTTAAAAGTTCACTTAAACACAACATTTCCCTGGAAAGACTAAAGGCACATAGGTCAGATCATTTACTGTAAGACGGTGTTAAGCTTAAACCAAAAGAGCTCAATGCAGAATTTGATCTTTCTTCTTTCCTTCTGCTCATTGCTCTTAATTCTTTCTTGATATCACACCCAAAAGTCAGTAGAGTCATGTAAATCTCTCCTTTTGCCTCCACAAGTCAAATGAATTCTCCAATTGTGTTTTGGGTTTTCTCTTTTGTTAAAACATTGGGGAATTCAGAAAGGGTTTCTCTCTGGGAAAATCAATACAGAACACTTGTCTGTTTCCTGTCTAATTCCCATGGCAGACATCATTATTTGATTACAACATCATGTTGTTGTTGTTGTTGGGTTCAACGACCTCACAATTTTTCTCAATATAGAATCCCTAATATTTAAATACATTGGATTGGAGATTGGAGTTGGAGCTGTGGATGATTCTCAACTCCATTTCAGGGATGTGTATTAAGACTACCTGGGGAGAATTCAGAGTATTCCAGCTGGGAAGAATTTTCAGTTTTTTGTTTGTTTGTTTGTTTTTCTCTCTGCTTTGTAGTTGGAAGGAGTATGGACTTGTGAAAAAACTGCATGTATGCATCCAGGATGGGAAGTTAAATTTTAAATTGAATTAATAGTGAATACACATGAAAACGAATAAAACATAAATGTATGGGTAACTAAATTATCACTATGAATATTGCCATTATATAGTTATATCATGCCCATACATGTCATTGTTTCATTTTACTGTTATACCACATTCTATTGAATTAATTACTATATGGTATTTATTCATTCTACTTTGATGGACTTTATAGGTTTTTTTTTTCAGTCTTAAGGATGTAACTCAGGGCTCTATCACCTATGTATATCCCAGTCCCTAAGGTTGTCTATTAAGAAGAGTATGGCTGTTGACATTCTTGTCCATGTCATTTGTAGAAGTACATACATTTCTCTTGGGTATGTACCTGACTGTGAAATAGCTAAACTTCTTTATTAGATATTTATCTTCTATATTAGTCAGATTTATCTTCTATATTAGTCATCTTTTCATTGCCACAACCACCAAAATACCTGATAAAAACAACTTAGAAGAGAAGGAGTTTTGTTTGGCTCAGTTTCAGAAGTCTGTAATCAGGAACTCTACTGCTCTGAGCCCAAGATGAGTGAAACAGGGGTGGGGAGAGGGACCACAGGGAAGATGAATCTTTCCAGGGCACACCCACAGTGACCCACTTGCCAACAGTTATCACACAGTTAATCCATTCAAACTACTAAGGTACAGCCGGACTAAGGTACAGCTCTGAATATCCTTGCATTAACACAGGAGCTTATCGGGGACATCTCACATCCAAACTATAATATCATCTAAACAAGTGCACTCTGAGAGTGAAAGGGGATACTATCAATTGTCATGTGAATGTAATCTCTCTTGTACAAACTAGGAAATATGGACAATATGATCACTGGATATGAACATATCCAAATTTAGTAGATAATGCTAAATATTTTCTTGATTATGTAAAATCCATTCCCCTCTACAGAGCATAAGATGTAAAGTACATACTTCATAATAAAGTATGTAAAGTTATCTCATTTTGCTTTCACGTAGCACTTCTGTGCTTATTGATGAAGTCAGGCTGTTTGAAGAGGTAATGGCATCTTGGATATATATCCCCATCAGTAAATACCTACTTTCGTCTCCTGCTTTATGTTTTTCAATGTTTTATTACATTGTCTGTTTTGCTTTTCTTATTAGTTTGTGGATGTTCCTTTGCTATTCTGAAGAGAAGCTAGGATGCATTTATATGTATTTCCACATAGATTTTAACACTAGCTTGTCAAGATGAAGAGTAACAGCTATTTTGCTTTGATTGGGATGGCATTGAACCTATAGATCAAAATGGAAAGAAGTGACATTCATGAAAGATCTGTGGTCTTCTGAACTGTGTAGTTTCACAAATGTTTCCTCTTTGAAAAAAAAGAGATGATGTGTGAGAGAAGATGCCATTTCTTCACTGCCCAAGCCTAACCTGGAGTATTGGGTGATGGCCAAGGGGTATTACAAAGGTTGGGGCTTCTTCTCCTCATGTGTCTATCCGTCTCTAAGGTAAGAATGGAGTCCATTGTTGGTGCAAATTGCTTCCCCTCCTCAGCAAAGACTATAATATAATGTCATGGCCCGATTCCCCTTTTCACCTAAGTACAAAGAAATCATTCTAACAATATGTTCCACAAATTTGATGAGAAAATCAGAAATCATTTCGTCATGTGGAACTAGATGTACGCCATTAACAGAGAGGTTATCTGTTATTCTTTTCCCTGGCAACTGCTCTTCTTGAATCATTCTGTTTTAATATCTCTCAATATGAAGAGCCAACTTGATCCACTTTTATATTCATAAAATTCTTTTTCCCCTATATTTGTAAATCTCTGCATTTTTTATGACCATCTGTTCATTTTCTGTTTCCCAGGATACAGAGTAGAGTTCAATTCCAGATCCTGTATTTTTTTTCCTTCCTTCTTTTTATTCAAGCAAATTATTTTTTTTTCCTTTTCTTTCTTTTTTTTTAATTTTATACTTAATTTCTTTTTAGCTTCTGGAAGAATCCAGGACCTAATAACATTCCATCTGAAGTGATAGCCACTTATTTCTTTCACATACCATCAAGATTTCCTTTCCTATCTTCCCATGTCCCAGTTCTCATTAACACAGCTCCGGATTTCACTCATGCTGGTGGAACAATTTCTGTCAATCTTCCTTCAGTAATTATCTTAATTCCCACAGAAAGCTCTTTTTATCCTAAAGGTTCAGAGACCCATTTTGTAGAAATGATTGTAATTTCTTTTCAAGCTTTCAAGTTGTTTTGTTCGCAGTTTTTCCGGGTGACTAGGAAAAAGATGTTATAGCCAGAGCATCATATGATTAAGATAAGGGCTAGGCAAACACTTTCAACACATTTCCTATTCTTTCACTTTGAAGACCCATTGCCTAAATATGCTGCAGTTTTATTTTATTCTGGAATTTCCTGAGATGGGCCCCTGTTACAACTCCTGTAGAAATTGTGGTTCTCAAGCTACTAATCAATTAGTGTACCTTTATTAAAAGCACAAGTGATAAGCACTTAGATAGGTAGCTGCAAATATTGCATTTTACTTGATGTTTTAGAGTCAGAAAACATGAAAACATGGGTTTCAATCCCATTCTGTCAAATGTTTATATCTGTGTGTAATTCTATTAATCAGGACTGTCCATGCACACTGTAACAAATGATCTTACGAATTTGATGAATTTTTTTTTAAATCCATTTATTTCTAGCTCTCACAAAATTCAGTCCAGATATTCCTTGGCTTTTCCTGCATGGCACTCATCCAAATGGCAACTAAATGTTCTGTGCCCCTTTCATGGAGTGACTCCTGCCATTCCCTAGGTACCCTGCTGAATTTTGAATTCCTCTTGCTAATACATGTGGAGCAAGCCATCACTCATCACACAGAACAATTTGGGGTATGCACTATATTCATTAACATTCCATTGTTTATAATAAAAATTACAGCCCGATGTAGGTGCAAAGGTACTGGAAGTTGTAGTTATCTATGTTCTGAGGAGAAAATTAAATGGTAAATACAGGGAAAATTCTTTATTGAAGTTTCTTCAAATGTACGATGGAGCCAAGTGGAACTCACTTCATATGCTGGTGTGAATATGCCCGACCCCAGGAAATGTGTAATAAATGGTAATTACTATTGGAACAAGTTGTCACTATGGATTTTGAGACCAAGTTTCATTTCCAGTAACATCAAAAACTCTTTAAAAGAATTCAGAGCTCCAAAAACTGAAAAGGACTTGAGAAAACAATTTGCCATTTACAACCACAGAGAATGGGCTAAGCAGGAAGTGCCTTGGCTGCCAATCCTGGGGAGCGCGGAAGAATGTTTCAGAATACTCCAAAAACCAGATTTTTATTACCAGAACATTTTCATTTATACTAAAACAAAAGGCATTTTTAACCTGATACCCTTGGGTTCCCGAGAATCTATGGAGGGTGGAGAAGTACTGTGTGCACTCAGAGGCTGGATGGACTGTCATGCTCTATATAATGGTATTTTGTAGACAAGGGACTTCACGTACAACAGTAGTGAGCCATGAGTCCCATAATAAGACTATGTCATCTATTGACATCTTGGCCATCTTAGTTTGTGTTAACTACACAACAATGAAATCTCCTAACACATTTCTCAGGACGTGTCCCTGTCATGTAGCAGCTTGTGACCACAAATGAGTGTGCAAAGTTCCAACTCTATCTTTCCAGAGAAAAGAATTTCTAGTTTCATCAGTTATTTATTTATTTGTTTGTTTTTTTAATGATGGACTCTGTATCATATAAAAATCAAGAACTATTGGTCTTGAAGAAACCTGTACTTTTTAAGATTTATTATGCCATGGGTGAGATTCAGTTAATTACCCATGGACCTCTCTTTTGCCTGGAGAAAGTGAGAAGGTGTTACAGAGAAGTAGGCAGGCTCTTTGCTGAGTGCCCCTGTGTCTTATCTGTTGTGTTGCAAATAACAACTGTGGAGAGGGTGAGGTCTTCATTTTTCACTTTTCAGGGGCTGGGTTTTTCTGACATGACATGGTGAATGCATTTCCAGACTTTGTTTTGTCATCTTGTCATTGATTTTATCACTTAAAAATTTGCACCAGAGATCTTCCTGTGCTGATTGTCTGTTGGAGCCCATTTTCCTTAATGGAATTATATTGACCAGAAGCCCTCACAGCCCATGTTCATCCTCCACAGCAGTTGGGACCCTTCTGATCTCACAAGTTTGGAGCAGCTGGAGCTCGCTTCTCCGCTCCATGGCTAAATGGACTTTATTTTTGTTTTAATTAGTAGAGGACACCTCCTGCCCTTTACTCTACTAGCTTTCCTAGGGGCTCTTCACTGCAGTGGACTGTTATCATGTTTTTCTCTTGTGGATGTTTGCAGACCTGGGGCAGACACTGACCTTATAAACTGAAAGTATTTCACTGAAGCTAGGGTTGACATTAGACTTAGACCCTATTTTTTATATCTGTTTTTTTTCGATAACAAATACAGGATAAATGTACATCTGTAATTTTAGCTGAATGATTAAAAACAGCTTGGTAGAGATATCTATGAAAAAAAAAAGGCAAAATGTCTTGATCAAAAAAACGCTGGCACCCAATGGCCACTTGCTTGGTCCTCTTGTTCTCCCTCTTCATTTCACCAAGTTTTCTATTCTGGTAAATGGTACTGTCATCCATCCAGGTGTTTAAACTGGATATCTGAAGTCTTCCTTGAATTCCTTTTTTAAAAATTGGTTATTCTTAGTTATACATGGCAATAGAATCCATTTTGATAAAATTGTACAAGCATGGAATCTTATTCTAATTAGGACCCCATTCTTGTGAATGGGTACAATGGTGGAATTCTCCTGGGTAATTTCAGATGTGTATAGAAGGAAATTATGTTAGATTTATTCTATTGTCTTTCCTAGTCCTATTCCCCCCTCCCTTTATTTCATTCCCCTTTGCCCTTGACTTCCTTCTCTCCCTCAATGCCCATACCTACTAGGAAGTCCTAGGATTAACCTTCAAAATATATTTCAAATCTTTCATGTCACTCCATCTGCACTGCCACCTCCTTGTCAGTGTTAGTTCTCCAGTCCCTGAGCTTCATACTTGGCCTTTCACCTTCTATTCTTGCCTACTGGTAATCATTTCTTCCCACAGAAGCAAAAGGAATTATGCTAACAATGTAAACAAGGGTAGGGAACTGCCTTTTTAAAACTTGAGACCTAAGATAGCATTTAAAATAAAATTTCAACACTGGTCTTCAGAGTCCTGATGATCTTTGGTCTCATGCCTTGCTGTTCTATGCTTGGCTCACCATGCTCCCTTAGATTTCTGGAACATGCCAGGTCAGTTCTGACATGAAGCCCTAGGCATATGCTACTGTGCCTGCCTGGGATGCTCTTTACTCTCGGCAGAGTTCATTTCCTTTTGAGTGCCTCAACTTTCGCTTCCCAGAGGTGTCTTTCCTAGTCATCTGAGACACTCTCTTGTTCTTTATCCCAATTTCATATATCTTTCCCTTTTTAGCAATTAATTTGTAATTTTGTTTGACTTTTCTTGTTTGTGCATCATAATCACATTATTAAGAATTGACTACAGAGATCTTACAGTTTTTTTTCAGCTCTTTGTGGAAAAGACACACATATACTTACGAATGAATTGTTTATTTTTGGAATCTCAAGCTCAAGCCTATTCTATACTTTGTACTTAGTAATAAGTAATGAAAATAGAATCTGAAATATCTTATCTTCCAGAAATTATATTTCATCCATATATGGACTGGATTTTAAGTGTGTGCTTAGTATATGCCAAGCTGAGCACTAGATGCTAAAGATACCAAAGGTCAGAGAAATACATGTTTTTTTTCATGTCTTTAAGAAACTTAAAAACTAGTTCAAAAGAATACGTTTCCCCAATAATTAAAGAATTAGTATAAATTGGAAATTGCAGTAAGCCCTGCAAATGAGAAGTAACAGGTGCCACAAGAGCTTCTTGCTGGGAAGAAATACAAACATGCTCAAAAGGATCAGCATCTGCAAAGGTCGGAGGCATCCAGGTAAGTCTGAGAAATTAAGGTAAAGTCCCTGTGGCCAGTGCTGAGCTGCAGTGCTGAGTCAACTGTGAGGTGAGAGGGAGGGTGGATGAGATCTGGTGAGACCAGTCAGACGTCAGCATTAAACTACTGGCAGGACTGACAGGAGGGCAGGAAGGTGTCGGCTTCAGCAAGAATTGACAGGAGTAGATTAATGTTTGCAGGGAATCAATGTGTTTGCCAACATGAATATTATAGTTTAGTCATGGGGAGTTTATTGAAAGCTTTAGGGTAAATTTTAGTGAGGGGATATTTGAAATGTATGAAGTCAAGGAGAAAATTAATAGTTAATAAAAGGACACAGTACGTGGAAGAAGGTAATTAAGCATCTATTAAATACCAATCTATTATTTATTAGTCAATTCCAGGAGTAATACACTGTGAAACAATTTGTATGTGTTTAAATAATTGACCAAGTGATTATAAATGGAGAAAATAAATTCTGATCACAGTTAGGCTTGAGTGCCATCTTCTTTGCATGTACTTCAATAAAAAAATTATCAAGATATCTCACTACCAGCACTCATCATTAGGCCAGATAATAATCAGCAAAGCAATCTTATGGTATATATGAACTATAATGGGTCAAACTATAGTTGATATGGTATTTCTTTTTGTTTGTTTAATTTCTGTACAGAAGATTGAACCCAGGAGAGCCTTACCACTGAGCTACACCACAGTCTTTTTTTTTTTTTTTTTTGAAGACAGTATATCACCAAGTTGCTGAGGCTGGCTTCAAATTTGTGATCCTCCTGCCTCAGCCTCCTGAGTTGCTGAGACTGCAGGTGTGAGTCACAGGACCCAGCTGGTTGTTTTTATTTTTTTTTAAACACAGTTCCTAGTCCCTAACTGAATATGCTTCTTCCTACTGGATATGTCTCAAAAAGGGACTGCTGTGACCATACATAGTAATCTTGTAATTTACTTCTCTGTCATACACAAACACTTCAAATCTATTCTTTAAGTTTTTACAGATGTACTTGAAGGATAGAATACACTTACAATCATAATTTGAAATGAACGTAGAGAGATAATGATCTATCTCCATTTATTTAAAGTAAACTCCCAAATTCTCCTTTGACCCTATTGCAGCCTCTAAGTGACTTTGAAAGCATTGCTATCTATGCATGCAGAATTCAACCCTTGTCCAAAATTGACTAAAGCATGAAGCATCTCCAAAACCCGCGCATCTGTTTTCCTCTTCTATCAAATGTATCAGATCTAAATTCTTTTGCCATCACTTGCCACAGATAATAGCATGTTCCCATGCTGAAGTCAGTATAAAAGTTTATGATGTTATTGACTTCACACAGCTCCATCAGACCTCAGGATTATTGATTTAATGACTGTTTCCTCTTCCCCCACCCCCGCTTTTTTTTTATTCTACTCCACAGTTACCCCATGGTTTATTAGAATGCCAGTGCTCAGAGATTTTTATTACATATCTACAAACTTATTTCTAAGGATGCATGTTCATAAATTACCCAGCAACCATTTAAATCCAGAGCCAGAATATAATAAACATCAAGAAATTGAAGAAAACAGACCTAGATAGAGCACAAATATCTTCTTGCTCTCTGCCTATTGAGTATACCTCTTAGTAAATAAAAAAGGGAATTTAAAGGAAAATGTCACCTGGCATGTGGTATATCTGTGCCTCATAGCAGATGGCCTGGTTCTGCATGGGGAGAGGGTTGAAATGCCACATGCATGGCTGGAATGGGAGGATTTTGAGCAAGTGGCATTCCTGGGAAGCTAGCCGGCAGGCTCTGACATTAACGGTTTTATTAAGTTCAGCTGTGGGCTGGAGCGGCCTTGGCTTCCAATGTTTGTAGTGTTTTAATGGTTGTCCCTCTGGTTCATGCAGAGTGGTGTGAAAAGTAATTGTAGCGGGTGGCAAGATTGATAGGATTGAGGTGGATGGGGAGATAATATGTTTTATTCTAACTTTTTCATTTACTTAGGAACAAAAGGAAACACGGATGAATTACTTGAAGAATGATTTGCTATTTAAAAGGAAATTATCTCAGAAAGGTGACACTGTGCCCCATTTTGAAAATTTTCTAAATTATAGTTCCAACGAACACTCTATTGTACACAAAAATTGCACACCCTACTGTGAAGTCATAGTTGGGAAGAAAGTGAGTTTGCAAACACGCTGCCCTCTAAAGAAGCTTAGCATGCATTTAGCAGCATGACATTTGCAAATATTGGGGTGTCATTTACAAACACCGGGAGTAGTTTTTCCCTTTGCTTCTATTTTAAATGACTCTAGGAAGGGACGAGATGAATCTGTATGACGAGAGTTTATTGTGCTGTGTTCACCTGTTGACCACATTATATGGTAATACTTGTTTTCTTTCTACAGAGGTGGTTCTGATGTTTGCGAATTTTGTCATTTTCAGACAGCCTTGGGTGATAATGGATTGTGCTTTTAGCAGTATAGAGCCTGTTTGCTCAGCTAATCATTTCCCCAAACTACTGTAAACAGCATACGTGGGCTTCAGTGCAATCCTCCCGATGGAATAAATGCATGTACACAGGTTCTGGGTTAGATGTCCTCTTGCCCTCTTAGGTGGGAGAAAACAGATTCTGTTGCTGATGGGCTCATAATTATGTGTGTAGAGTATAGCAAGTTTTTGCATTTTTCTTTAGCTTACTCAACATCAAGCACCACTAACCTCAGATGAAAATTATATCTACATTTCTGTGCCATGAAGCTTTTGTTTTGTCTACACAATATTAAAGTAACTACTTAATTCAATAAATTTAATTGAACCAATTATACACACATGGAAATGTCCTAATAATATCTACTGTCGAGCTATTGGTATTAGTGCTATGTCAGTGTAGCTTAAAACAATTACATTTTGTTACGTACAGCACAGAGGCTGTTGAAAGCTATATTTAGCTAGGTAGCTTTATGCAAATTCAAATTTTCTTCTCTATTCCTCACAATCATTTCAATCTCTCATCTATATTCTTATTCCTTTTTGAAGCAAAGCTACTCAAGTTAATACCTTTAAAATTATGACAAAAGGCACAGTTCCCAAATTTTTATGTGTTTTCCTTCTAAAGTAGAATAATAATTATTTTTAAAGCAATGATAGTTAGATGTAAATAAATTTTAATGAGTATGGATGTACTGTAAGCACGCACATTACAGCTGAAATTCAAAGTGCCCCACTCTACTGCATACTGAATTACATTTTAAGTGACCTATTTTCTTAGTTACCAGAAATGCACATTTCCTTGCATTACTATAATATATTTTCCTGTATTTTCCTCCATCGCTTAGTGAGGCCAAAATGTCATGTGGTTGAGCATGTAAAAACAGAGAAAGAAAATTAGAAATATAAATAACCAGAACAAAATTTGGGTCTTCGGAAAAAGAAAAAAAAATCATCTGTGTATATAGAATTCTCTTGATTTTTAAAAAAACAGAGTTTTGGATTTTTTTTCCACCTATTAAGGAATTGTCTAGAAACTCAACTCAGGGCATTTCCATTGTGGTTTCTTAAGGTGAAGAGACTCTCCTGAAAGCAAGCCACTGAATTAAACTGCAAACGTTTAAACTCTGTCCAGGTCTCTGAAGAGGAGAATTCCCTTGTACCTCCTCCTTCCCCACTTCTTTGAGGCACCTTGACATTCACCAACAGCAAGAAAACCTCAGGTAGATTTTAAAATGGGAAAATGATCTAAATAAACATTTCTCAAAAGAAAACATAGAAATGGCCAACAAGTATATGAGAAATATACTCAACAGCACTAATCATCAGGGAAATGCAAATCAAAACCACATAAGATATCATCTTAGCCATCTTAGTCAAGCAGGAATGGTTAGAATAAAAAGTGCAATAAATTAAAATTGCTGGCAAGGATGTGGAATTGGGAAATGTGGTTGGTAGGAATATAAACTGGTTCTCCAAAAAACTACACGTAGAAATATCATATCACATAGCTACATCACTACTGGGTCTACATCCAAAAAAAAAAAAATGGAATCAGTATGTCAAAGAGACAGTTTGTTTTCGTCAGCTTTTTCACTTCAGTGGCCAAAAGACTTAAGAAGAACAATTGTAGAGGAGGAAAAGTTTATTTGGGGGCTTATGGTCTTAGAGGTCTCAGTCCATAGACAGCTAGCTCCATTTGTGAGGGCTCAAGCAGAGGCTGAACATCATGGAAGAAAGAGGTCTCAGAGAAAAGCAGTTGGGAACATCACCAGGAAGTAGAGAGCTTCACTCAACAAGGATGAAATATAAACCCAAAGGAATGCCCCAGGGACCCACCTCCTGTAGCTACAACCTACCTGCCTGGAGTTACCACTCAGTTAATTCCTATCAAGAATTCATGCCATGTCTAAGTTAAGGCTCTCATAACACAGTCATTTCACCTCTAAACCCTCTTGCACTTTCTTACACATGGGCTTTTGGGGGACACCTCACATCTAAACCCTAAATACTTGGACTCCCATTATTTCTGACTAGAAGTCACCCTAACCTCACCTTTTCTTTTGGGTATTTTGTTTGCTGCACTAATGCAAGGCTGTTCTTTGCTGAACACTTTGGCAGAAAATGAAATCAACTAGGTAGGTGACAGAGTATATTAACAAGAATTCTTAGGTGGGATTTTATTCTCAGTTGATTTCAAGTTCATTATTAACTTTTGATGATCTCAAGAAGTAACTTAACTGGTATTTTAATATAAAGATTAAAGGAGCTAACACCAGGATTCCCTTTAGAGATGCTCAGACTTCTATCATGGAAATGTCATTTTGTGCCTAAAATAGATCCAAAGATCTGATCTTTATAAGCAGCATCTTGTAGTTTTTATCACTCTCATAAACAAAGCTTAGTTTGATCCTGTGGATGTCATTTGGAATATTTTTAGCATCCAATGGTAACTTTAAAAATATTAAAAACAGGAAATGCATTTGCACCAAATAATCAGAGGAGAGGAAGCAATAGGGCCCCTGTGTTGATTCTTTAGATGGTAAACTTAGAGGTTAAAGAAGAAACAGATCAACACAAACACTGGTTGGTGAATGTGAGTGTGAGGAGTGTAACAAAGAACTCTGGGAAGAGGTTATTTATCAATCAATGAAAAAGCATCTCATTATTTTTTAATATGGTACACTGATACTAGTTGCTAAATACTATGTTGTGAATATTTATTTTCCTCCCAAATACATGTTTAAACTTAATTTCCAATACAATAGCATTAAGAGTTGGGGCTTTAGGAAGTGGCTGAGTCACAAAGTCTTCATTCTTATAAATGGCATTAGTGCAATTATAAAAAGGCTCAAAGGAGTCTGTTTGCCCCCTTCTGGTTTCCTTCAGTGGATGCTGCACCTTGAGTGCAGAGAATGAGCCTTTAGCAGATACCACATCAACTGGTTCCTTCCAGTAGAACTTCCTTTGGTTCAACTAATGCGTTTCCATCATGCATAAACTACCCAGTTTAAGATATCTTATTATAGCAACACAAATGGATTAAGACAACTGCTTTGGTAGTACGTCCTGAATGTGCTATCTGCATATTAGTATCTATGCTCTGTACTATTTGTTTATAACAATAGAGAAGACAATATATATTAATATTTCTAGTTTAGGATTTTGAAGTTTTATATTCTGATCCCCCGCCATCACAAAATAAATACTATGATTTTGATCAAAGTGCTTGCCTCTTGAAAATTATTTTCTTTTTCTGTCAAGTATGGGCTATAATATCTGCCTTAGATACTTAAAATGACTATAGTGAAATTCAATAAGAGCTAAATGTTGCCAAGAAATATAGGCTGGACTTATAAGGAATGTTTGGTAAGAAGTAACTCATTTAATTTTTATAATAACAGTAGTATAGGTATTAATATTTTTACCTACTTTGGGTGAAAGAAGGAAGATTAAAAAGCAGTGAAGAAATTACCCTGAGATCACATAGACGAAAAACATAGGACTCGGGTTTGAATGCAGGCAGTCATTCTGTACAATTCTTTCTCTTAATAACTATGCTCAAATGCTTTCTTGTGAGCAGAACTTTTGCAGAATACAACATCCCGTGTACTTGGAAAACATTGTCATTTTCAATATTATATTGAAATCATTATTTAGGGATGTTCTTTTTATAACTAGAAACAAAAACCAGTGTTTATGTTACTCCTAATGCTTCTGAGAATAATTATCAACCAAATATAGAGACTTGGCTTTGAAAGGCATTTCTGATTATGAAATCCATAGTAATGTAACTGCTGTACTCTGTACCCATATGTTGTTGCTATGTGTGTATGCTGAGTTCATTTATATTAAAATCGATGCTTTACTTCATAGTCTAAATCATATTGAACCACTATAGATTTTATTCATCAATAATTTTTGATTAAATATTGAAGGATGGTTGGTACTCACAGGCTCAACAGAGATACTAATGGTGAGGCATTTAACATGCACTTGTTTATCCTGTACTGGATTGCTCTCTCTAGCACTTTGAATGCTCTATTTCATTTAATATTCTTAATAAAGTTGTAACATTTTAAAATCTTTAATTGTTTTAATATTCTAAAAATATTTGTAATATTTTAAAGATTTTATAATTTACCAGTGCTGAGAGCCATTCTGGTTGGTGGTTCCTGGGGGAGCCGAATGGGTGGCGTTTGGGAGAGTTCCCCCAGGGAGCGTGTGTGGAGTGTGCTGGTGGAGTTCAGAAATAAAGTTTGTTCCTGCTTCAGTGGCTCGTGATTTGTGCCCAGCCAGACTGCGGCATACCAGTGAAAAAATCTAAGCTATAAAGATGTCAAATAACACATACAAGGTACAGCTTGAGTCCAATTCTTTCCTGAGAAATTTCAGTTTCTAATTACAAACCTATATGTGAGACCAAGTACCTACTGCCTATGAACTAAGAATACACAGAGGTTAAATATGCCTTTAAGTGAATGGCATGGCCTACACATGGAGCTATTGGCAAATAACCCCAATAGGGGGTAAAATTAAGCTCAGAAAGTGACATTATTTTCTAAAATGTCATGCAATAATTAAGATTATGTTTCTGAAAAGAATAATCCATTCTAAAATCAACCTATGTACATAAAGATACTTTCAAAGAGAAAGTGCTTAATCAAGGAAAACCTGATTCTATAGTTGTAATCAGCAAGTTGAAGAAATATTATGTTAAATTTTGTTAACAGACTAGTGTGATCAATAATATAACTAGATTAAAAAAGAAGAATGTGTTACCATTTGTTTGCTCTTCTAAGGAGAAGGCACTTTGACTTTTTATTCATTCAACAAATGCTTTTTCTATGCTCACTCACTAAAAAGGCACTGTTGTATGTTACAACTTTGGTTGTAACAGAAAATAAATTGATTAATAGATAATGTCAGGTAGAGAAAAGTGTGTTGGGGATTAAAAAAAATAAACCTAGGTCAGGAAGAAAGAATGATAGAAGATTATTTTTGATAGGGTGATTGGGAAGTTGATATCTGAGGATAGAGGAGAAAAAATGGAGCACACAGGCCAGGAGGTTATGGGGCAAAGAACGTTCAGACAAGGATCCCAGAAAATGCATAGACTCTATGGCAGGCACAGACATGCCAGTTTGAGGATTAGCAAGGATGCATGCATGGCTTGAACCTGTGTAGGGGACAGTGGTGGGAGAGAACAGACCCTGCAAGCCCACAGTACAATTGTCAGTTGTACTATATTATGGGAAGAAATTGCATAGTTGTATATAAATGACTTCATGAGACTAATTTTGAAATAACCATACTATCTGTTCTATGGAGAATAGATAATTTGAAGTTAAGAGTAGAAAGAAAGTAAGGCTAGTCAGGAGACTACTGCCATAGTCCAGGAAAAGGATGAAGTTGATTTGGTCCAACATACAAGAAGTACAGCTGGTTAGAATGGTTAGTCAGGGTATTTTTAAGAATGAATAGGACAAGAACAGCTCCATCCCATATAATGATGGGTTCATGGTAAAAGGCAAGTGGCAATTGCCTAGTCCATAATGCATCTTCCTTTTGATACTTAAAAAGCATGTGATTGAGTAAATACTCTGAGAAGTCCTGCAGTAAACTTGCTTGAATTATTGAATAAACCTTGAATTTCTCAAATCAGTTTGAATTTCACAATCCATTTTCTTGATGTAATAGTGATGACTATTTACCAGAACCTGTATTCTATAAAATACTTTAGAAAAAGCTTTCTTAAAGTAGTACAAAGAATTACCATCATTTCAAGATCATCATGTATACGCCTAGATAAAACTTGATTTTTCATGAAGTTTGGACAGAGATGAAATATGATTACCAAAGGAACAAAAAATATTTCTTTTGGCAATTTATAATTGGAAAATAGTTAACTGTGATCGTAGTTTAGAATTCTATTTTTTAAATATTTTTTTAGCCTGGGTAATTTGTTTAGTTTGGAATTTCATCATTTCTAGGCATATAAAACTATTATATACAGGAAGCACCAGGTTTTGTTGACACAAAGTATTAATAATGATACTTTGGCAAGAATCAGAAAATAAGTCTTGATCAAATTAATGCACACACAAAAATTATAGGATTACATGTCTAAAAACTAAAGAGTTAGGTCTGGCTTTAGGCAAAGTTTGGCGTGGCTTCTCCACAAACTTGATCAGAACTTTTTTCTCTTTACATTCTCAGTTCAGTTGCCAGGAATTGATATCCTTCTCATCAGCCTTCCTCTATGTGTGTTTTAAAATGACTACATAGAAATGGCTATGTCGGATCTTGAGGAAAACCTGCCCTCCCATTGCACCCCATAGGAAAGAAGCAACATTTCTACAGAAGGCCTGGATTCCATCTAAATGAACCAGTTCGGTAGGTTGTCTGACCATCTTTGAACCAAGCAGAGGGAACAATGGCAGGTACTTATTTTGCAGCACATAGGTTCCATGGGAGAGTGTGGGTATTTAAATTAAAAGTGAGATATCATTATAAAGAAACATGGACAAGGCCGGGAGCGGTGCCACATGCTCCTAATCCCAGCTGCTGGAGAGGCGGAGGCAGGAGGATGGGATTGGGAGTTCAAAGCCAGCCTCAGCAATTTAGCCAGGAGCTAAGCAACTCAGTGAGACCCTGTCTCTAATAAAATACAAAATAGGGCTAAGGATGTGGCTCAGTGGTTGAGTACCCCTGAATTTAATTCCTGGTAACCCCCCAACAAAAAACAAAAAGAAAGAAACATGGACAAATAAATTCTAGGCAGATCAAAACAGCAAAATTCAACTATACCTAAATTCTATTTGTTTTAACTACTGCAATGGGCAAATAGAGTCTGTTTAAGTTTGGAATATTAACATATCATCCTGAGGCTTTCATTCCTAATGTGCTGCTTTTTTCCTGTTAAGAAATAAAACCTTCCAAACTTTGTATATTTCCTTTTTTTTTAGTAAGTTATTCTTCTGGGTTTTTTTATGACCAATTTGTGCTTCCTAAAATCTCATTTGATTTGTAGTGAAAACCCTGACAAATTCTCTGAGCTGTAATTGTCTCACTTATAGACAATAAAATGATTTATGATGCTTTTACAAAACCCTTTCCAATGCAAAATAGTGTCTTAAAGTTAAATGAAATTTCTGTATATTAAAACAGTCCATGTTCATGTTCTAGACAATTTTTGATTTTGGTTAGTTTTCTTTGCTATACTTTAACATTCCTTAGGTATATGAATATGAAATTTGATGTATCACAAGAAATCTAAAAAAATGCTTTTAAAAAAAAAATCTGTCAATGTCATGAATGGTATTGAAAAAGCATTCTAATCTGTGAGCCAAAAATAACAGTGTTTCCAAAGCCTTGCTTTCCTATGTAGCTTAAGAAGCTATGTAAATGATTCAATAGGCCCCCAGTTAGTTAAAAATCATAAAGCAGATGAAAATTAAGCAAGGTTGAAAAGGCACTCCTCTATATTGTTGTATAATGAACGAGTTGCGACCTTTCCATAGATCGCCATATCACTGCACTATGAAATCACCTGGATACATTCCTCAACAACTACCTATCTGCCTGATACCTAATGATGCCATACATACCATTTCATGAGCATAGATTATGGTTGTGTCTACACCCAGGAGGATATACACAAATTCCACACTGAGTACAATAACTGCACAATGTTTGAGACCCTCCCTGGTGGGCACAAGGATGAATATGGCATGCATTCTGCTCTTATAGTGTTCATAATTTGTTTTGACTCAGACACATAGAAATAATGTCCTTTTATTATAATGAGGAAACTGAGCATGATGTAATGATAACTCAGCAGGAGCATGAATGAAGAAGTTATTGACACCCTTGCAGTTGGGAATAATAAATAAGTATGACTTTAAGAAAGAAGGATGAGCCAGGCATGGAGGTGCATGTCTGTAATCTCAGAGGCTCAGGAGGCTAAGGCAGGAGGATTGCAAGTTCAAAGCCAGCCCCAGCAACTTAGCAAGACCCTTTCTCTAAATAAAATGTTAAAAAAAATAGGTGGGGGCTGGGGATATAGTCCAGTTATTGAGTTCCCCTGGATTCAACCCCAGTTACCTAAAAAAAAAAAAAAAAAGAAAAAGAAAGAAAGAAAAAGAAAAGAAAGAAGGGGTGAGGGATGTATACACAATATGTAATACAAAATATGAACCAAGGTCCCAAATGCTACAGTTCAGTAAACACAGAACAGTCTTGGCTATGTCATTTGCCTTTCTGGTTCACATTTATGCAAGAAGGAAACATTGAGTTTTGATCTACAAATGTAGATCCTCTTCCATATGTATATTTGTGACAGTCCCCCCATCCACAACACACACATAAAGGAAAACTCTAAAGTAAAGATGGTCACTAAAATGCAGAAATCTGTAAAACACAGGGGATGCACCAGGTGACCTCAAAATAGCTTTTTCACTTTCAGCATTCAATGATTCTAAGCAAATTCGGCATGAGCTGGTGTCCTTTCTGTATCTCTGAGTCTCTAGCTTTCTTACTTAGGCAAGGTTTTTGTGATGCGAGTGGGCCAGAAGCTAGGAGCAGAATGATAATTCGTGATTAACAGGAACACCACCTGTCTCAAGATGTCCTTTCTGAGAAAGGTCAGCTGTGGCTGTGAGTAAATATACTTCCTTGGCAGAGTGAAAATGCTATAGTTTCTTTTCTTTCCTTCATTTTCCCTTTGTATTCCTGCTTTTGCAAATGTTGACTTCTTGGGAGAACATGAAAGGTCAGAAGTGAGCATGTTAAAGAGGTGGATGTATTCCTTTTTCGTTTGTGTTTATATAGCTAAGGAAGATGGAGCTGGAATAGAAGTTGACCCACATTATTGAACCCTGGGGCAGTCACTTTGAGTGCTGAGGCTGCTGCCTTCTGGGATAACACTATTAGAAGAGAAGGAAGAAATAACAAATGTTTCTTGGAATAATGATTCAGGTTCAGCAGAAGAAAATGAAGCAACACTAGGAAGTCTAGAGATACGTTAACGGCTCAGTCACATTTAGGCCAACAAAATTCAGCTCTGCAGAAGCTTCAGTTTAGGAAAGTAAGTACAGAGAACCCAGCCAAAAATGTCTCTGACATTGGAACAGTCAAATTTGACCCACACAAGGCAAAGACATTTAAGTCTTAACAGGTGCATTGGTAGAAATAAGAACATAGAAATATATTAAATTGAATAAACTCATGGAAAACCAATTGTCCATGGGGTTAAAGACTACTGAAAAGGCTGATCTCTAAATTTACAGATATTAGGTGTTAATGCCTTTTCTATGTTTTTCAATTCTTACTCTTTTAGATACTCTTTTAGCCACTTAACTGAAGACAACAGTAGTGTTAAGAACTCATTAAAGCACACGTTCTTTTTGTTACTCAGAAATGCTTCTATTAGCTGGGCTGGGTGTCACACTCCTATAATCCCAGTGGTTCTGGACGCTGGGGCAGAAGGATTGTGAGTTCAAAGCTAGATTCAGTAAAAGCGAGGCACTAAGCAATTCAGTGAGACCCTGTCTCTAAATAAAATACCAAATAAGGCCGGAGATGTAGCTCAATGGTCGAGTGCCCCTGAGTCCAATCCCCAGTACAAAAAAAGAAATGACTCTATCAAATTTAATATGCAAGATATTTAGGTATAGATGTAAGTTTATTTATAACAGTAGTTGTCAGATTTTTTTTTTTAAATTTCTCAGAGTAAATAAGATCTGAACTGCATGTATTTATACACATAGACATATTGGTCCACTTTTTGTTTCACCAGGAATAAAAAATAAACAAGCACAATAGTTTGCTTCATAATTTCTATAGGACATTTTAATTCAAAAATTAAGAATGCATTCTCAGAATACTTGGCAGCTGTGTATTGAAATTTTTTTTCTATGAAAAATTCATTGAATTGACCTTATTTTCTCATGCCACACAAATGGAAAAATTAATGGTCAACTGGCACAATTAATTGGAACATTAGGATCTTTGGAACAATTATTTTGAAAAAAAGAAATTGATCCTCTCCTTTCTGCTTTTTTCTATGCTTTTATTTCTACTCTGCCCCCTTTCTCTCCTGCTCTCTTTTTATTTTTCTTCTTTTGTCATGCCTTAGGATACAACTCATCCAGGGTTTTGTTTTATTTTGTTTTAATTTTTTAAGACAATCAATCCATGTTGCTGACAGCTACATTAGAAGTTTTTCTCTAATTGTTTAAATATGCTTTATTTAGGTTGCAATTCAATCAAACAGTCACTTGGAGTAGAGGTCAGGAACAGGACTGAGAGCTTCATGTCAAGTTTGTGTGAAGGTGTGGACCCCATTAGAAAATCAAATATAAAAAAGCAAGAATTGGCACTCACGTCTGGGCACGAGAATATTAAAAGTAGATGAGAATTACAGGTCAGGTGTGGATACTAGGTGAGGGCAATCTGGGAACAAACACTGGGACTGGGATTGTTTGAGATTATTTATAGTTATTTGTGATTTCAGAAGATTTGAGGGATTACAGATTTTTACTCTTTCCTTTTTGACAATGGGGACTTTATGTCTCAGATACCATAAAACAAACTGAAATCAAATGTCCAAGTATAAATTCTATGTTTTGTGATTAGAATATGTGACTCTTTTACTTCTTAAATGATAATGTAACTTTAAAGGGTATTCTCAAATGAGAACTGAGCTGGCTAATAAAGGATTCAGATTCTTGCAAAAAATGCATCACACGCTCATCATTCACTGCCTTCAGGAACACATTAAAAGGAAATGAGCCCAAAAGCATTGGCTATATTTTTATTTTAATTTAGTTTACTAAGCTTTGTGGTTTATAAAAATGTCTGGCAACCCAAGGATCTTCTTAAGTTAATTCTAATCAACACAATTATTCTTCAGTGTCTACTGGCACGCTCCAGTAGAGTATCATGCGAGCACAGCAAACATCCACCTGTCAACCAGTTAAGCTGAGGTTCTCCCCATCCCTTCCTCATTTCCCTATTTCAATGACTATTACCATTATTCTTCCAGTTACTTAAGCTTCACCTGCAACCCTCAGTCTCCTTCACACTAACCCACATTACTTGTTCTTATGTGTGATTGATTCTGTGCTTAGAACATTATTTAAATCACCTTCCCTCTCTGCATTCCTTTTCTTCAACTCTAATTTGGGCCAGGACTCCCTGTTGTCTGCCTTTTATAAGAGTACCCACTTTATATCATTTTTCTTTCAGTCAACTAATTCTTGTATTAATATTTCCAAAGTCCAATTTTGAACATAATATTCTGACTTCAGTGACTCCTCATTGCCTATGAGACAAGACTCAAATTCATTAGCTTAAACCTTAATTACTTTAATCTGATTTTATCTCCTTCCAATTTTACGATGACTTGATCATTTTCATCCCCCCTGCAAACATGCTTTTATTTTTTTCTATCTCAAAAACCTTGTAACAGAAAGGAAGATCATGCCTGAATCTTACTTCCTCTTCTAGCTACTGCCTCATTTTTTTTTTTATCCTTCAACCTAAAGCAAAATTTGTTAAATGGATCTACACCAATTGTCTCCATTGCTCTCTTTACATGATCATTCTAATCTGGGATGCTTTCAAGAGAGCATGTGACTTGCTGTCCTCAGGGTCAGAACTTTATGTTGTTAGACATGGAGCTCATCTTTAAACATTCATTTAATTTGATCTGTCAAAAACATTCAACACTGTTGAATACATTTTTTAACAATATTTTTTCTCTGGGCTTCTATGTTCCCTATTTTTTCTTTCACTTTTCTGGTCATTTTTTTAAAAATCTCTTTGGCTATTTTTCATTGGGGTCCCTTGCCATCTTCAGCTCCCAAATCTTGGTCATCTACAGAGCTCAGTCTTTGTTCTCTTTTCTTTATGCACACTCACTCTGTATATAATCCCGTCATTTTACATACCATTTATATTGCATTTAGAGTTCATGTCTAGATTCCAATTAACATCTTTACTTGAATGTCTGACCCTCATATCGAAATCAACATGTCCATAACTGAGTTCCTAATGTTTTCCCATCAAAAAGTAAAGCCAAATGAAATACAAGTAATTCCCTCTTCATTCTTCTCTCTCAGTTATTCACTCTTCTTGTTTCTGTGGTTGAAAGCCTAGAAGTCTGTTTGACAGTTTTCCTTTCAAATATCTCACCTTCAATGTTATATTCAGACTCTGTTCCTTGCTTTCATCCCTATCTTCTCTCCTCTGGATTATTGTCCTATGACTCCTTTTATCTTCTTGCAAAACAGTAGACAGGTTGATCATTTAAACTACAATTAAATCAAGTTCCTTCTCTGGTCAAAACTTTCCAGTGGCTTCATAATTGTCTCAGAGTAAAATCTAATGCCTTTACTACCTTCTATAAGACCTTACAGGAGTGGGTCTCTGGTCAGATTGCTGTCTCTTCCTTGCTAAGTTCTCTCCCATTCTCTATCTAGCAATATGATCCTCCCATTCTTAGTTGATTTCCTCCTTAGGGTTTTGCTTTGGAATTTTAGCTTGTTTGTTTATTTCAGAGGAGGATGATTTTCACTCACATAGCCACATGATTAGCTAGAGCTTTGACTCAAAATTTCTCTTCTCAATGAGTTCTCCCATTCATCTCTGCACCCCAACATTTTTTGCTTCTATTTCTTGGGGTCTTTCCCTTATTATATTATTCTACTCTAAAATATATTTTAACTATATACTTTTGTGGTATTTGTCACTTCAGTGGACATATGGCTAAGATTTTTGTCTCTTTTGTGTACTACTGCAACCCCAGCAGCTAAAACAGTCTAGTGTATCGGTAGGTGTTCAAAAGTGAATTGTCAGTGATAAATATATCTTTTACTCATAAACCTTCACTCCAGAAAAAGGCACATATGTCTTTCCCAGATGCACAACGTGCTCCTTTTCTTCCATTGTATTTTGTAGCTTCTTCCTTTACCTGGAACATCTTTCAACTTTTCCCTAAATCTCTACAAGGTCAAGTCTATTGCACCCTTCCCACCTCATCAAAGAGGTTCCACTTAGGCTGGGCTCAGTGGTGCATCTCTGTAGTTCCAGCTATCTAGGAGGCTGAAGAAGGAGGATCACTTGAGTACAAGACCAGCCTGGGCTACATAACACCATCCAGTATCAAAGTAAAAAACTTCAGGACTGTAGTGCAGGCTCAGTGGTAGAGCACTTGACTTGTGTATGTGAGGACCTAAGTTAGTTTCCCTGTAGAAAGAAAGAAAGAAAGAGAGAGAGAGAGGGAGGGAGGGAGGGAGGAAACTTACATTGTCCATTAAAAGCTGTGTTTTTCAACTCAGCTTTATTTTGATTCCCATCATAGACTAGCCACCACTGAAAGTATTATGTCCCTTTTCCAGACACCCTTAGCATTCCGTGAGCATGCACATCCCACACCAACCCTATGTTCGCCTCTTTCATCCCACTCACAACATCACCTATGTAGCCAATTGTATTGTCCTTACCCTCTCGGGACATGAGACAAGTCTCTTGTTATAGTATTATACTGTAGGCTTGGCTCTCCCATTAGAGAATTACACCTCCTTGACTCTATTTCTCTTTGTTTCTTTTTTATCACTCTTTTTTTCTTTCATTTTTGTAGACTTCACTTACAGAGAGCTCCCTGAGAGTTTTGTGCATTTCAATTTCTTTATGCCTTCCCCCTGAACCCCCCCCCCCACATAATTTTCCATTAAAGTAGGTTTTAAACAGTGGTCTTCAATCTGGGATTTTGCAATTTCTTGTGTGGAGATAAAGGGGAGAATTAAGATAACTGAGTTTCTGCAATTCTCCCATGTTTACAGCCTGAGCCCCCATATATGTTGATGATAAAACTATTAAATACCATGGAACTATACACATGTATGCATGTGCAGACACATCTTTCGTTGACAAAAATGATTCTGTTCTTAAAGATTTTATAAAAGTGAATATATGACCCACATTAGCACAGAAATTTTCAATTTCCAATTTCCTTTTGAATTCAATTCCAGAACACATTTAAGATTCCATTTTCAACTTGATGAGCTACAAGTTATGGTCATTGTCTAGGTTCAAGTTCTTCCAAATAAAATCATAAATAATAGAGTTGCAAAGATGCTTTTTGAACTTCCTGCACAGCATTGTCGTTTTACAGATGATGAAAATAGGCCTTAAGAGGGATTGATTTGTTCACATTCACATAGTTATTTAGTACAAAAGTCAAAAGACCAAAAATTAGAAATAGGTTTCAAGAGAAAAGCACAATCTATGCTCCATCTTGCCAAAATAACCAGTATTTTCTTTTACTTTAGACTACTCTGATAGATCCCTCAATCCACTGAAATTGAAACTTGCCTCTGGTTAAATCAAGGATTTACCGAATACACTGTTTTTAACAGGTGAAGATGACTAGTAGCTGTTTTCATAGCAGATTTCTATTCTTGTTACATGAATAGAAAGGTGCCAGTTTTAGGGTCTGTATCATGGAGATACAGTGGCAAAAGATGATGAGAAATAACTAAAGAACAGAGTATTATGAAGATAAATTGTGTAAGAGATGTGTGAGGAAGAAATCATTACTTATCTGCTCCAGAAAAATCGAAATTATTTAGGATGGTCAGCAGGGTCTAATAGAACAATCGTAGAAACACTCACATGAGGTTAATTTCCTGCTCTGTTATTTAAACGTGAGACCTTGGGAAAGCTACTTATTATTTCTGAGCTTTGATTTCTCATCAAACATTAAAATAGCAACAATCATATTGTTGCATAGATTAAATTAGATAAATTATGTAAGAGACAGTACCTCAGAGTAGTCTCTTAATAAACTGAAGGTATTCACGATTGAGTAAGATAACATGACGAATAATATAAAATTAACAGAGACTATGTTACGTTATTAATATGACTTCTAATGTTAAGACACACAGACTGAATAATCTTACCTCGCTCTATTATACATGGTCACAACAACTGTGTATTTATGATGAAACACTGAAGCTCCCTAATTTCGTACCAGCATCTCTGTCTCTGCTGATGTTAATGGGAGTCTCTAGCACACAGAATATAACAAATTTTTGTTTCTGTATCTTGGAGTTGATATAAACATGACATCTATCATATAATATTTCTTGCTTGTAACCTTGCACAGATCTTCTGATGATGTGTGACTGTGCCTTATTTTATTTACTTAGTTTAAACAGAAGGAACAAAACAGACAAACCTTCCTATGCCATCAACTGTTTTGAGCCAATATCAAATGCCTTGGTGAGATTAATGTAATTTATATGCAGATTCCTGGTTGGAAGGGGGAACTGCTGACCTCCTGTTCCACTGCTTGGAATCTCCCTGGACTGAGGAAACAGAGAGTTTAAAATATTAATGCCTTGAATAATAAATTAGAGTACATAGTAAATGAGGTGTGAGCACAACAATTTTAATTAGTTTTAGGCACATTTTAATGATTGTTTGGCCATTAACTCCAGTAAACATAAAAATGCAGGGGGAAAAAAAAGATGTATGAGCTCCTTATTACTTAGCTTTGTTTTAACTGAAGCCTTTGCAAAGATGTATATCATTTTAATTTTGGTTCCAAAGGCTTTTATGTAAATTAATTGCATTGGAGAATTGGCAAGAACATTTTATTCAATTTGGAACAGCAGTGATTATAAGCTTTACATTAATATAACAACAATTTAACAATGGCTGATAGATGGGCCACAGCCATGCAATTATCAAAAGTGAGGCACTCTCTTGATCTCTAATTAGGTCTATAAGCAAATAGAGTTTTGCCGGCACTAATTGCCATATTAAAGCTGGCAGTGAGGTAGCAAGTGAGCTCCGTAAAGGTAGTCAGCACAGGGTGCTGTTTATCCAAAGATTTTTCCATTTTCTGATTCAATCAGATATGTAATTCAATTATATATGTTGTGGAAATAGACATTTAAGGGAATTGGAAAGCATTCTCCTCCTTGCTCTATATAACCATCCATCTCGTTAACTGCAGGCATCAGTGCTTCAAGTCTAAAGACCAACATTAGGTTACAATTTTTCCCTCTATCCTTATGGCTTGTTCAGACTCCTGTCCTCTAATAGCTCTGACTCGGTACCCAGGATATGTAAGGCTAAGTGCCAGACAAATGCGTAGATGGAAGAAGATGTTCAATTCCTTGATTTGTTGCTCCATTTTAGTGGGGATTAAAAAGCACTCAAAGGGGATTTGGAAGGCATTTGAGCACTGGGCTAGATATTGTGGGACCAATTTTAAAGAACCCAGGAAATCCCTTTATTCCTTTCAGTCTTTGACTAAAGGCTTGGCCCATTATGCAACAAATACTACTTGTTTTCTTTGTTTATTTTTCTCCAGCTTAGCCCAATGGGTACATCAATGCCATTTAAAGGGAAAGAGATTTTCATTTAGGCATCAGGTGGAGTTTAAACTAGATCCAAAAAATGCACTTTTCTAGTAAAGAGCCTATAAGAAGTCAATCCAGAAAAATCACTAACAGAGTATATTTTAAGTGTTCTCATCACAAAAATTATCAATATGTGATTAATACGTATGTTAATTAGCTTGGTCTAACCAATCCACGGTGTGTATGTATTTCAAACCATAATGATGTACATCATAAATATAAGCAAATTTTTATTTTTCAACTTAAGAAAAGTCCATGTAATAGGATTTCTAAAAGCAAACTGGCTTTTTTTAAGCACTTCCCTAACTAGAAAGAACAAACCTCCCCACTGTTTTCAAACCTGAAATTGAGGAGCATGAATGTCTATAACAAAGAACCTAATGTAATCCTATGAAAAATAATTTCAAGCTTCTGACCAGATTTTTATATACCCATGTTAGTGTCACGATGAGAAATAATGCGTAAAGGTGCCAGAGAGTCACATTTGAAATCAGGAGATAAATTATTTGTGCAAAAGCATATGAAATATCCACATGGTTGTAAATTCACCATGAAACACATGAAACAGAAAGACATATTTTTTTTCTCTTGTATCCATTTAGCATCACTTACACTGATAAAGATTATTGTGTGAAATTCTTTGTGTTTGTATGAACTTGTGACTGAATAGTTCCTCATCAGATAGGAGGATGAAGAGATGTGCCTATAACTCATTTAGCAGGAGAGCTGTCAAGGGAGAATCAGATTCAAGAATCTGTGTCAGGTGTAGGGTATGCTGTGCCATGTGACAGAGAAAAGCCCTCCTCTGAGCTATTCCTGAGGCTTGAGATGCCAGTGATCAGCTAGGGCAAAACTGACGAAGCCTGAGTTACCTCTGTTCCTTACCCTGATTTATCCAGTCAGGTAGAACCTAGTGGTAGGTTCCAGAAAAACACAAAACCAAAATGCAAATAACGTCAAGTGCACATTGAATTTTTAAACAAGAAGGTAATTTAGACATCATTTATTCTAGTAACTTCCTGTTCTCAGCAGTAAACCTAAACTTGGCTACTGTGTCCATTGGGAACCTACCATTAACTTCAGGATAAGAGACAGAATTTCAAAAAGATGGGTATGTATTTTCACTGTGATGATTAGGAAAAGGAAATGCTTTCAGAAAAAGTGAACTCCTTTGACAGGAGAGGAATGGTAAGAAGATGAGTGTACTCAGTAGAACTCTCAGCTTTGGCCTTTCCTTCATCAACCCAGGGTTTGACATTCATGAGGAGTACCCCTCAGCCTGTTGAGGATGTGCTGTCAGTCAGAGGCTCACTGAGAGCAAAGTGGTCATCTGGGCATGCCGCAGGGAGAACGGAAGGAGAAGGTTCTGGGAGGGTCATTCTAGAGGGTCTATTGGACTAAGGTCACTCTTCCAGGTGGCTGGGGAAAAAGGCGGATGTGTTTGTCTTTAATTTATAAAATCTTAATATTTAAAAACAAATTCAGAGGGCAGAGAGGCCACCTGATTTAGGGACAAATGCCATTTAAAGATGTTATTTTTTTCTGGCAGGTCCAAATTTGCTAACTTTTCACAGAATTGTTGTTATTTTGTCAGGGTGACTTGTGCAACTACTGCCATTTGTAGCTTGATGGCAATTCAGGCAGTATGGTCTTCACAGTCGTTAAGAAAGCACTCTCCTTGCAGTTTCTTATAAAAAGAAAATTAACTCCTCTTCTGACTACTTACTACCTGCCAGAATGACTGTCAACTATGTGAATGTATGTACATGTCCATGTAATATCTTTAATTCTCATGATATCACAGGAAGCTAGGTGCTATCCTCTCTATAAATAATGCAACTAAAGCAAAAGGAATGTAAATAGCTGTTCAAGAAAATGATGAGGTCAATATACAAACTCAGGCCTGGCTGACCCCCAAACCGTACTCTGCTCTCTAACATATTGCTTTCTGCCAAATACCTGGTGTGGCTCAAGGTATATCATAAGAAGACTATGCTTTTAATGATGCACAAATATTACCAATATCTCATCCTTCTGTCTGCTGGCAATGAAACTGTTCTTATTCATAGGTAAACAGAGACATATGGGAGATTCTAAGGGGTTCCTACTGCTTGCCCTTTTCTTCAAGCCTGCTGCAAAGCATAACAGATCCGTATTCTGAATCTAATATTCTCAAGTTATGTCTTGGTTGAAAAGCAGCATGGGTTACTGGAAAGATCCCTGGTGCAGAGTGGTCACAATATCCAGGTCCAGGCTTACTGCTCTTACTGTTAAGAGGATGTTTCTAAAATAAATGATCCCAAATTACTCTCTTGTTAAAAAATGCAGTATGTTTTTGCTGCTATTTGTATTATGGTTTTGTTTTTCAGCAAAGATAACATTAACTTTTCACAGATTAGCAGGACTCATATCTGCATATTAATCTTTTATCATCATATAACAAAGAGAAGCCCCTTAAGCAAATGGAAGGCAATTATGGTGAGGTTGTAAGAAAGATGGAAAGAATAGTCAGTTGTCACAGGAAGGTAGCTAAGAAAGTGTAGAAGACAACTCTGGGTGCCCCAGACTACGATATCTCTGGGAGCCAAGAAGATGAAATACATAACAGCAAAACAGTATGTTTTTGAGTAACAGCAAACTTTCAGAGAGAGAGAGAGGGGGCGGGTGGCACCAGCAATTGAGATAGCCATATTATAAACTGCATTTTGAAGTGGCCCTGCCCAGTAATTATACCCAGAGGCTAAAAATGTAGAGTTTTTGCTCTGAGTCTTGTTTCCAGTTTTTTCTTTAATTTTACCTTGGTCGGTGACTGCTCTTTTTCACATCCATGACCTAAAAGGGCCGGTAGTGAGTTGCAATGTAAGAAACTTCTGATGTTAAGAATCAGACAAGAAGTCGAGAAGCCATGAAAGTTGGAATTCTTGGCATCATGGCTTCTGCTCTAGCCTTGTCTTAGTACTTCAGAGATCCAGCAAGGTCTTCATCCCAAAATTCTGTTGGGAATTCAACTTACTTGGTAAGAGATATGCATCATTGGAGTAAGGCTAAATGGTCATCTTTTTCATTTTAATGCTCTTGCCCTTAATTAATAGTTTAGTCATTCAGACCTTCATTTGTTACACTTAAGTGGATCTTGTAATTGGCTTTGCATCTCAGTTAGGTTTGTTGCCCCATTACAGTCCAGAAAAGCAACCAATTCGTTCTAGTTCCTTATGCTTTCCTACTTTCTTGGAACAACTGCCCTATTTCTAATTGCTTACATTCAGCTAATACAATCCAACAAGATCATATCTGGGCACAGCTAATGCACTTAGTTAAAAGATTATTGAATTTATTAAGCATTTGGACCAATAGAGCTCCTAACAAATGCATTTTGAGGATATGACAGTCCTGGTGAGTGAGTTAAAGACTCATTATTTGGATGGCTACTGTGCTTGCATGTAAAGGGTGAGTCTTGTCAAGTCCATTAGCTGCTTTACAAAACAAGAGCTGTCATTTCATTAAGCTACTCCAAGCACATCAACAGCTCCAGGGTGAATTCTGGTCACTTCTTGTTTATGTCACAATTCTATTCGAAAGTTGACTTCCCTGAGCATATGACACAGCCCCCAAGTCTTCATTGTATAGGGAGATGCCTTGGCTCTAACTGAAGCAGCAGCAACTGATTCTAAAAGCATAGAAAGATGTTAAAAATGTGTTTATTTAATCTAATTTATTCTTAAAAAATTAAAAAGATAAAACCAAAAATTGTTGAAATCAAAGCATGAGATAAAGAACTCATGCCACTTCTTAATTGAAGGGCAGAACAGGGACTAGAATTTCCATTGTGTACCCTCCAATCCAGTGTTCTTCCTGAGAAATCATACACTGTCCCACAGATGGACTTCCTGTGCTAATTTCTTTAGTTTTTTACTTACTTGATATTTAGCGAGTCCTCTTCTATGCTACATGTTATACCAGTGCTGGAGTTATGTCAGTGAACAAGGTTAAATTCCTGCCTTCATGGAACTTACATCCTATCTGGCTAGATCAATTCAATCACTTTTAAAGTGTGATGTCATATAGTGTTCAGTCAAATAAGGCCAGGTAAAGGGAATGAAGAAGAATGGGTTCCCCTTTAAAATAAGGTGTTAGGAATAAAAACCTTTTTGAGGCTGTGTTGGAAGAGCAGTGATGTGGCCAAAATAAGGGTGAAACACAAGTCACGCAGAGAGGAAAATTGCAAAGACCCTGAGGCAAAAATAAATGTTGTGTGTTTATGTTCACAGAATAGCAATGAGACCTGGGTGTCCAGCATAGTGAGGGTGGCTGAGAATAGCAGGGGATGAGTACATATTTATAGATAATGATTATTTCTGATTCCTGTTCCAGTGGACCTACAATTCCAGTGAAAGTAGAAAGAGAAGATTTATCCTATCACAAAGGCTGATAAGTGATTTTGCAATCTGTAATATTGAATTTTCTCAGCGATAGAAGAAAAATCCAATCCAATCCAACCAATGACTCAGGGAGGCCAATATTATATCTTAATTTTAACCAAAATTGAGAACTGTGCACCAGACACTGGAAGACACAGAGTCCAGCAGAAACTAAGTGTTTTTCTTACAAATGAATGAAAACAAAGAAGAAATAAATTAAGGATGAGTAAAAAAGAATATGAGGTACCACCAATGGTGTCATTAGTGCTGGGGAGGTTTGGTCAGGGAGCGAATGGGGCTCCTTGGAAGCTGTAGATGGGTTTGTTGCAGAAGTTAACAAATGGGGAGAAAGAGAACAAGACTTTGACAGGTAGGGACAGGTGCCTGGGAGCCTGTTATAAACTGAGAAATCAAGATGAGTAAAGGCAAGAAGGTGAGTGCAATCCACATCTTATAGCATGAAGTCTAGATGACTGTAACACAAGGCCAGAGAATATGGCGGATAAAGTTGAGGAGATGATAAAGAGCCTTGAACACCTTCACTGTGGAACTTGGACCAAATTAATTAGGCAATATAGAGCTGTTAAAGGCTTTTATCAGAGAGTGACAATGGCAAAGAAAATGACTTAGATTCCCCTTAGTTCTTTATGTTCCTATCATTGAGAAATATAGGTGTATTTGTGTTTTTCCAGCTTTTAAAATTTTAAGAGTCTCATATCCATTGAAATATTTCAAAGGACTCATACCCAAAGACAGATAAAACTTATCTGTTTTGTTGTGGGATAAGAATTCCTGACCATTCCAGCCTCTTTCTTCACATCTGAGGAAGTCCAAAAGCATTTTTAAAGATATCAAAGATCATGAAAAACAGCTTGAAAACGACTCAGCCAAAGCATTTTGAATCTACTTTAAGTTTTTAACCAACACTGGAGTTGTTTTTTTTTTTTCACTTGGTAAATTATTGCATTACCTTTTCATTGTTTTAAAAGGTTTCCTTTAAGAAATAATCAATGAGCTGTCAGCTCACACACCACTGTACTCCACCCACTTTAATGTTTAAGATTAAATTATGAATATAACAGAAAGACCAGGTAGAGCATATGATTAATTCAGAGTAGCTAGCTTTGACACTTAGGAAAATACAAATGGATTTTTTAAGTAGTTTCACAAATTTTGGAAAACATGAGGAAATTTCAGTCAAAAGTAATTATGATCCATTCCTTTTAAAAGTTTATTTTCCTAGCACATCCTCACCCTTGTTGTTACACATTTTAATCTTCTGAGAACCTGAAAATGGAGGTGAAGATGAGGTCATATTAAAAACAGCAGAAATATATTCAGACTCACCTACTTTCTGAGTATATGCACCTTATCTGGATGTGAATGAACAGCACAGTATTGATTTGTGCTTTAGTCCTGTTCAAATTTGTCTCTCCGTCACAAGAGAGAAGGCTTTGAGGACTTATTGAGCTCCTGTAAGTACTGTTTTGTCCATTTTCCTTAGTTCCTTCTGTACATTAGCCAACTGCTCTGACTAACCCCCGAGAATTCACACACCTCTCTAAAAGGATGCTTGCTGTGGTTGCAAGCAACCTCTGGTGCCTGCCAGGACACCTTCATACATATCTGTCTCCTGTTAAACTGGTTAAGACTGGAGAGGTCTCATCAAGAGATGATGGAACTTTGTGCTTCCACGGGACTGATGGATATTCAACAGCTAGACCACTCAGGCAATTTTTTATTCACAAAAACACATGTGTCCTGTAACAGACACTGTAGTTGATGCTTCACAATGTATTCCACTAATCTCCAAATCTTCAGAAGAAAGATAACACAGACCACTGTTTATTCAATTAGTTCAGAAAGGCAGGCTTTAGGCTTATCCCTGACTTCGAAATTCCATTCATTCCTCCTCCTCCTCCTCCTCCTCCTCCTCCTCCTCCTCCTCCTCCTCCTCCTCCTCCTCCTGTTTTTCTTTAGGTGGAGATGGCATTTAAAATCAGAGTTAGGTAGCCCAATGAAGATGTAAATTAAATATAACATTTAGTTTTACAGAGTAAAATAGTAAGATAAGTAAGGAAATTTGGGCTCATGCCCTTGCACTGTTCCATGATATTTCATGTAATGTATGGTTCCTGAGTATATTATTCTTGTCACTGGGTTGGGAAAAAATAATTCCACTATCACAGGATTATTATATGCATTATATAATTAAATTGTATGAAGTGAGCTTACTAGGAAAAATCTAAAGTTTAAACACTAAATCATCAATAATACAGATGATAATATGTGGTGAGAATATAGGGGGAAAGGAAAACCTATACATCATTAGTTGAATTTTAAACTAGTACAAGCAATATGAAAATCAGTATGGAGTTTCCTCAAAAGTGTAGGAACAGAACTACCATATGACAGAGCCATCCCAGTCCTGGGTGTTTATCCAAAGTAATAAGATCAGCATACTATAGTAATACATGCATACCCATGTTTATATCATCAAAATACAGAATAGCCAAGTTAGAAACCAGTCTGGAGTATGGTAACAGATGAATGGATAAAGAAAATTATGTATGTATGTGTATACACACACACACAAAAAAAAATGGAGTTTTTTACTCAGCCTGAAAGACGACCAATGTTCTGTCATTTGCAGGAAAATGGATGGAACTTGAGAAATCATGTTAAGTGAAATAAGCTGAGTTCAGAAAGTTAAGAGTCACATGTTTTCTCTCATATGTGGAAGCTGAAAAGATAAAAAAGGAAAAAAAATATCTCAAGAAAATAGAAGGGAGACCAGTAGAATAGAAAACGAAGATCAGGAGGAGGGAGAAGGGGAGAGAAAGGGGAAATGCCGGGGAATGAAATTGATCAAATAATGTGTATGTACGAATATTTGACAATGGATTCCACTATTTTCTGTAATTATAATGCACCAATAAAAAGTTTAAAAATAAATACTTAAAACGTTGAAACATGTGAAATATATGTAATGGTATCCTTCTAAATACACTCCAGCAAAGCACCAGAGGTTAAAAATTGAATCACCCACATATCTTCTAGTCACACTGCAAATTGAGAAAATGGCCAGAGGAGTATTTTGAAGAAATGGAAGAAAACAGATTGATTCTTGCCGAATAGATTCAAATCTTAACAGGGAACTGTCAGTATACAGGCCACAAATAAGGCAAAACAAGGCACAAAGAAAAAGGGCAATGCCACTTGATGTTCTGTTAAAAAACATCAGAAGACTGATCAAAAGTGACACTAGTGATCTGGTAATTGTCCTTGATAGAGCCTGCTAAGGTACATCCAAGGTATATAGGTAAATGAGACAGGGGAATGGGAAGATATGGAGCATAAATCCACAGCACTCTGGGTTCCCTCCAACAATTTTATCCATTTTGCATACTGAGTTTCCAATTTTGTTTCAAGAATGGAGACTGATGGTAAACCCAAAAGCAAAGCTCTCTCTTCTTTAACTTCTACATAAATATCACCATTGATAACTATTTCACTGCTTCTTGAGTTCTTCTTCATGTCTCCCCAGACTATTGCTGGGTTACAAATATTCAAGTAACTGGCTTTGACTATTAGGAAATTTAAATTATAAGAAAATTTCTTTCTTGCCCTCAATCATTTTATTTCTATCACTTAGGCATGACACCTGCAAAAGTAAACTAATATCTATTTTCCATGATAAACCTGTAAATATTAAAAGTCTTTAATTTACTTAATCTGCATTTCCTCTCCATACTAAGATGACATGAGTTTCAGGTCTTCTCACTATTCTGCTATCTCTAGTAGGGAATCACATTTATTTGCATAGTGTAGTGCAGTTACTTGAGAACAATTCTACCGATATTGCCTGTATAAGACGAAGCAAACTAGAACGTTTTCTGCCCTGAATTGGATGGATATTCGTAAATATTTGTAACCCAGCAATCTGTTTACATCAATTTCTTTTTTTATGATCTTTTATGATCTATCATCCCCATTGCCTCAAGCTTAATTCTGTGAATTTTTGGAAAGCTTAATATTCTTACCAAGAGTACAGGAAAAAGTATCCCAGACATGTGTTTTCACAGTTACCACTGGCTCTGAACATCTAACCACTCTGAATTTTAGTTGAATAATTCCCTTGATGTACTTAAATGCCTGCTGTTTCTATCTAACATCCTACTCTTTCTGATTAAAATTAAATACTTTATTAAATCCTTTACACTCTTTCTCTTCATTCCTATAACAAAATATATTCACATGTTTGCATCAAATTTTGTTGATGATTTCAGTGGATGGAGGGATTTACTTTAAACAATATAAATTTCCTTAAGTTTGTTTTGATCAAGAAACAAGCCCGTTGGCTATTTCCAGGGAATCTTCAGCCTCTAGACCTCTTGCTCACACCTCTTCCTTTCTCTTTGTTTTTCTCCTTGAAGCAGCAAAGCCACACACCCGATTTTGTTCCTTTGTTCCTTTTATCTCTTATCCCTGAATTTAGGTTGATGTCTCTGTTAGGTTTTTTTTTTTTTTTTTTTTTTAGTAATAGAAATAGTCAAAGTATTTTCTGCTTTTATTTTTTTTATAAAATAATTTCTACTTTCATTTTTGTAGAATAGATATTTTGGCATGTTTTGTGCATTTATAGTAAACTTTTTACAATATCACAGATTTGATATTTTCAACCTTTGATTAGAATTTTCCTCTTAGTCTCAAATCTGTGAATTACCTGAAAAAGCTTAAAAGTATCCCATACAGATCATTTGAATTGTATTCTTCTTTAGAAATTTTGCTTTTGCATCATTTTTAAAAATTTGTTTTAATTAGTTACACATGGCAGTAAAATGCATTTTGACACATCATACATATATGGAGTATAACTTCTCATTTTTCTGGTTGTACATGATGAAGATTACACAGGTCATGTAATCATATGCACATAAGGTAATAATGTCCGGTTCATTCTCCAGACATTATTATTCCTACCCCCATGCCTTCTCCCCTTCCTTCACTCCCCTCTGTTTAGGCCAGAATACCACTATTCTCATCCCACTACCAATTATGGCATTTACCTGTAAATAGAGGTAACTGCAGATTATCATGCTAAGTGAAATAAGCCAATCCTAAAGAAATGAAGGCTGAATGTTTTCTGTGATATGTGGATGTGAATCTGTTAAAGCTTTGAAACTAGTATTTGGAAGAACTCACCAACTCCAGTTTCTACAAAAGTGATTTTTCTCAGTTCTTGTCTATTAGAGGAGCTATTTTTTTTCACGTACACACTTATTAATGTAATCTAAATCTCATCACACATTTTTGATTAATTTCTCTCAACATTTTTTATTAGACAAACTACCACATATAATTTAGCACATATTGGAGGTGGCCTGAGAAATAGCATGACTGGAAAATGGGAAGTACTCGCATTGGCTGATTTGAATTGTATTTTTCAGCCCTGGCCCCTGGGAAAGGATTAAACGTAAATTACACTGGGGAGGCAATGGGAGAAAAAGGAATCAAGAGACTGAATAATTCCCAAACTGGATAATGTAGCCATAAAACAACTGATTCCAGCCTCCCACCTCTAAGGTCTCTAAGGAGCTGTAGAAATATTATTCACAGCACTGGTTTTTTTCAGAAGCAGCTCTTCCAGACCTGTTACAACAGCTGCTCCTGATGTTCGGTGGGGAAACCCAGGCAGATGTTGCGTAACTTGCTTTTTATCACCTTCTATAGGAACGTAATATGAATTAAAGGGGCATTTATATTGTTAAAAACACTACAAAGGAAACCCAGTCTCCAAGCCTTGTTATCCAGAGCTACAGGGGCCAAGTATAATTCAATATTCCAAGGCAAGCAAGGGACACTCATTATCTGCACTGGATGTTTAGACAGGGAAGAATAAAAATGAGGAAAAGAGATCATGGAGGAAGAAAAGCATTTTCTGGAAATGAAATGCAGACAGAGAGTAATGGTCAGATGCCTAAATTAACAAACCTGAGTGTCTTTCAGTGGTCCTGCCGTACTCCCATTTCAGTAGTGCTCTCTGCTTAAAGTTATACTCTACACTGAGGGAGGCTGGCCTGAGGTCTCTACATGCAGCACAATCATCCACTGTCATATATTGAAACAGAAGTGAACTATCATAACTTCTGTTTATGTGTACTTTCAATTTCATTCTATTAAATTTCTACTTTTCTGATTTTTAATGTACATAATCAATAGAGCATTTGTATTACTTGCAAATGAGCAAATACATATGCATTTAACTTTTTTTTTTTTCAATTAGGCATTAGCAATATTTTCCCCCAAAAAACTAGTGTTCGGAAGGATTTATGGGGTCAACAAGAAATCTGTTTACAAGAGGGATTGAAGAAAAATCTGGGAGGAAAAAAGCTAAATCTCACTTTGGTTGTGTCCGGATGTCTGATAGAAACTAGATGGCAAGCATTTTGGAACTGACTTGGATCCTCTTTTTCCTGGGGTCCTCAGGAAACAGGACTGCTACAGTGAGAGAATGGTGGTATCTAGGCAAGCTCTTTTTAAATTGCAAATAAATGGCTGATTTCAACGTTTCCTTTGCCTTATTAAGTTGTCACCTATTTGGACACTCTCAACCTACGCATGGAATTGAAACCCTGAGAATCAATAACCCCATATTTCAAAGCTCTGCAGGATGTTTTCCTATCATTTTGTATGATAGAAGACCAGACACATCACAGTCAACTACAGAGGCAAGCATTTTTTTAATAGCCAGTCTCACCAAAGAAGCTAAATTTGTCTACAGGTATGGCATGCTGATGTGACATCTCATTTTTAATTTTAAGATTATTCAGTTTTGAGGCATTAAATGTCTATTGTCATTAATAACAGTTCTGCAAAGGACATAAAGCAATGGACAGTTTTATTGTGAGCTCCAGGCTTAGTATTAGGTCAGAACTTTGATTTTAACGTTTAGACAAAAAATATTTGCATAGAAATGTGGTAAGTCACTCCCCACCCCCTCAACAAAAGAAAAAAAAAGGAAATTCTTATGAGTTCCAGAATCTGGCAAATACATTAGTTTGAGAAGTCAGTGCATAAATGTATTTTTGCTTTGAAGTTTGAGCCATCTTTAACCTGCATTTCCCTCAGGTATAACGGGCAATGATTCTTGGTTGAATGAGGTGAATCTCATCAAGACTTGCACTTTCCTTAAGGATGATATTTTTGCTTCCTCCAACTGGGGAAACCAACCTATATTCAAAATTGCTTCTCTGGGACATGGAATAACAAGGGATTTGAGTTTATTTACCCTTGATCACCACAAAAAAAAAAATCAAATAAACTGAAAATATCTTGGTTGGGAGACAGATGGGAAACCCCCTGGGGAAGGCCTTTTGTTTTATGGGAGTCTTTTGGGCATGAATGATGGGACCATCACTGATCTATCACTTTTTACTGGAAAGAGCGTGACCAGGACAGTTTTATCCACAAGAAGGTGAACGATTTAATCACATTCATATCTTCTTGTTTTATTTTCAATTTCCCTCACTGCTTGTTTTGCCTTGAGTTTGGTTTGAGTGCCAGAATTCCCTCCTGACTGAGGTTAAAGATGAAAAACAAAAACAAAATGAGGAGCTTTACAGGAACTTAACATGGAATAGCTCTTCCCTTGTGCCCCAGTGGGGAGAAAAGTCTGAGTGAATTAAGAATACGCTCTGACAGCCAATGAGCAGGCTTCAGATTGGCCCTGAGTCATTCCATCATCATTTTATAATTACATCTTCGCATACAGCGGATTTACATGTGTTAAGATTCATTTAGAAATGGCACACGAGCAACTGCAATTTGGCATTCCAGTTAGAGCCCCAGTGTATCACAGATTGATTAATAAACTCTGAAGTGCTGAAATGATTCTCTGTCATTAATCATATTCTCTTCTACCTCTATATTACCTGAAATCATTAGAGGAGAAGAAAGCCTGCAGTGCAATCAGCAACCAGCATGTTAATGCAACGACTCGACTCTTAGCTCCAAATACGCTCAAGAAATTAAGTGAAAAAATTATAACTAGAAGTGATTTTTATTTTAGGGGGATTGTGTAGCAATCCTTCTTTAAAACAGGGGACATTTATAAGAGTCATCTTCTGATGACATTTAAGAGAATTTATGCCCACAGACAGATCAACGGATAGAGTTTTACCCACTGGAATAAAAATGGGACAAGTCTTGCTTTAGGTAGAAAAAAGACACAAAAGTAGAATTTTAGCCATTCAGGATTTTTCAAGCAATTGAGTGAACCATGCAAACTCAGGAAACACTTTTACATCATCAGTTAACCTATCCATTTTCTCACACGTGTAAGATCAGTCAGTGGTTCCCAGGAGGTAATGCAGTCTCTTTGAGGTATGGATCCATGTGTCTATTTTTCACTTGGATCAATTAGCCTCATAGTTCAGGTGTTTAAAAACATTGCAGCAAAATTCAGTACATATCAAGTTCAAAGCCATCCAATGTACATCAGCTGGTCTATGGAGATTTCTTCCCTATGGGGAATGCAATGAATTGTTGTGTATCTATGAACTGACGCCTACTTCCAAAATTATAAAGGAGTATAGACATACAAGGTGAAAGCAAAGAAAGAAGAAACCTTTTGAATAAGACAAGCTAAATACTATATGTGTTGAATCATAATATTGAAAGAGATGTTAATATTCAGACCGGAGTTGGAAAGATATTTACCTTGAATCAAACAACTCTTATGTGCATATTATTTTTTAAAATTTAAATATTAAATCTTTATTTTTTTTGTCAAGGATCCTAGAAGAGGAGTCATATTCCCTAACTTCTAAGAATAAGTAAACTTATCTCTCACATGTTTTCCTCAGATAATCAGATCAACCAACCTGTGATATATTGAGCTATTGTTTCTTGATTGATATGTCAAAGAGCATCGTGGAATATTCTTTTTCCTTAATTATGCTATATTATAGAGTTGGCTGTGGAAATGACTGATGTTAACAATAGAAAAATTCCATGGTGGACATTTGTTCCCTGCTCATTCCCATATAAACTCAGCCATTCAATTCTATTGTCCTCCCCATTATTTGTAAAGTGAGGGATCTATGTCAGCTTACCTCTCATACCTTAGAGGACTCTTCACTGAATGCTCCAAGACAAAGACTTTGAATATCCTGTCCACTAAACTTTTTCAAAGAACATTTACATCCATTTTTTTATTCCCTACAATGGTCCCATTGGGCAGATTTATCAGAGACGACTATGTTCATTTTGTACAAGGAAAACCTGAAGTTAAGAGGGTAAGTGATTTTACAAACCAGAGACTAAGCCATGAGTCTCAGCCATGAGTCCATGTCTTAATTCCAGGCAGCTGTTTAGTGCACACCTTTACCAGACTTTTAAATTTCATTTGGCCCAGAGTCTATCATATTCTGTGGAATGATAAATAATCTGATTTTCAGGGCTAAGGTACAGTGGGGTGGAACACATGTAATGAGAAACATATACACATGCACATATTCACATTTAGGTAAACAAGTTTGTTATAGATTTTATTGATATGAAGGATGCATGACACACAATTAAAAATAATAAAAATATATAATGTTCTTTAGGCTACCTTTTCTATAGCCATTCATTTCTATAGAATACTTTTGGTGATTTCTCTCCGAATTTTGTATTTGACATCAGTCTCTAGTTGCCAGTAGTTCACCATGATTTAGCAAATATAATTTTCCTTCCAATCTACTAGATCTTTCTCAATGATTTTTTCTTATTACAGCTGATGAACTAGACTATTGAATTATTTCTCCGCCTTGTAAAAATTATGTTAATCAAATTGAAACTTTTTTCCACTGCTGCAGTAAGTCAATGTCCCATTTGTTGTATTTGAGGATTTCCATGGCCATGTGGAAGCCACCAGTGCAGTACTGCGAATTACAAACCTTGCTAAAGATGTGTCATCATTCACCATTGTATAGTGTTTCATTTCTCAAGATGCAATAGACATTCAATACCATAAGTAACACTAAAATATTGTCAAATAATTAGCAATTAATGAGTTTCAAGTATTTATTACTTTTCCTTTTATAGAAGTTATTTCATTGTAAGCTTATATAATTTAACTTGATAATAGCTGTGTTTCGTCAAGGAAAAGCAAATCAAAACTACAATGAGATATCATCTCATTCTAATTAAAATAGTTATTATTAATAAAATAATAACAGATGCTGGTGAGGATGTGGAGATAAAGAAAATCTTAGATACTGTGGGGGATTATTTTGGTACAGCTGCTATGGAGATTTGTATGGAGATTCTTCAAATACTTAAAAATGGATCTACCATATGATTCACTTCTAAGTGTATAGCCCAAGGAAATGAAATCAGCAAGCCAAAGAGACCATCTGAGTATCTATGTTTATTGCAGCACTATTCACAATAGTTAAGATATGGAATCAGCCTAGGTACACATCCACAGATGAATAACAAAGGAAATACGATGTGTATACAAAATGGAGTACTCTTCAGCCATAAATAAGGATGAAATTCTGTCATTTCCAACAAAATGGATAGAAATGGAGAATATGGACAAAAGTGAAATAATCCCCTCCCAGAGAAAGAAACAAGTATCTTATATTCTATCTCATCTGTGGAAACTAAAAAGTGTTCATCTGAAAGTAGGTAGAGATTGGGAAGGGTAGGATGGAAAGAAGGAAGTTTGAATTTTTTTTGATTGATACCTTTTATATGTGTACATGGAAATACCACAATGAACTCCATTAATATGTGCAATTAATACATTTTAATAAAAAAATTGCATGGCTGTTTTTAACAGCCAGGTTGCAAAAGTTATCAAAAGTTAATAATGACCTCTTATAAGCTGGATCACAAATTCCTGGGTATTTTTTGCTTCCTGAATAATTCTGTGGTTTATAGCTTCTAGCATTTGAGTTTAGGTAGAAAGTTCTTTGCCCATTTTGAATTCTATTTGACCTTAAGATACATATGATGTTTTTTGTTGTAGTAGTTATTGTTTTTGTGCAGTCAATTATTTTGGGCAGATATAGAAATGTCAAACTCTATGACTGAGTTCTGTGAGCACAATATTGAAAATAACTGCATTTGCTTCCTCTATCCTCTCAACATCCTAAACTGTGATTCCATCTGCTTAAGACTTTCCATCTGCATAAGACTTCCTAGATTCTTGTCTGACTTCCTTATTTCTGAATCACTCTTTGGGTATCTCTGGCTTCCTAACTTTCTACTTTGTACTACCCTAAGCACCAGTCCTTCCAACCAGTTCTACTAATACCTTGGCACATCACTTATTTAAATGTAGACCATATTAAACCTTTACTCCTATAGACATGTAAAAGCAGAGATCGAATCAGCAAATACCAACAAGCACTGTGGCCTCAATTGCATCTCAGGGCAGCATTATATACATAATGAAGACGAGGTCAATGGACGGTTTAGAATAGAATCATATAAGACATCAGCAGCTTCTCCTTTCATACCACTATAGTCCATCCATAGGAACAAGGTTCTTTCTAAAACCAGGGACTCTCCCCCCAGAACTCTATCTTCATTCTCCTTTTCAATCAAAATCAGGCAAATACCCAAGAGTGGTGGGAGTATTCACATTCATTTCCATTTAGAAATATACAATCCAAGGTAGGCAGTATTCTATGATGGCCCCCAAATTCCCATACCTAGGTGTACATAGCTTGTGTAATTCCCTTTCCCTTGGGAGTGTGAGTAACCTTTACTATGGTAAAAGCATGCCTATGCTTATTAGGGACTTGACATAATCAAAAGAGATGTTCTGTAGTGGGCCTGATCTCATATTCTTTTGAAGAAGGGTGAGGTCAAAACACTGTGCTCCTGCTGGCCTGGAGAAAACCAAAGCTCTTAGCTACCTCTGGAGTCCATGTGGCCTGAAACAGTGGGCAACCCTTAGGCATAGAGAGAAGTTTTCATCAAGAAAACAGGGACATCAGTTATTCAGCTTCAAGGAAATTAAATCTATCAACAACCTGTGCTTGGAAGAGGACCCAGAACCTCAGATGAGAACTGTAGCCCTGGCCAACATTTTGATATCAGTCTCATAAGAACGTGAACAGAGGACTCAGCTAAACTCCATCTGGACTTCTGACTCACAGAAACTGTAAGATAATATATTTGTGTGATTTTAAAGCATTATAACTAATAAATTGTCTGAAAGCCCTATAAAATTTAACTTCATTAATCCATCCAAAAATATCAGAAGCCCCAATTAGACTTATTTTTCCTTTCATTTTTTTTTTGCATATTTTTACTAGTATCTCTTTAATTGACCAATAATAAACAAATAATAATTATGTATACTCACCTGGCATAATTTGATATTTTCTATGTATACCTCATAGAAATATTCAATCTCATTAATGGATCCATCATCTCATTGACTTCTCATTTTTGTCAGGATGTTAAAAATCTATTTTATTCATTTTTCATCATAGAATAAATTATTCACAACTGTGGTCCATGTATAGTACAATTGATCACTAAAATTCATCTCTACATTTTAACTAAAACTTTGTACCTTTTAATAAGTTCCTTTCATTGCTATCCCTACCTCTCCTCCACAGACTTTCTGGTAGCCACATTTCTGTTCTCCATATTTCTGAGATTAACTGTTTTAGATAGGGAATACAAAGGAGTCCATAACAGTTTTTGTCTTTACCTGTCTGGTTATTTTACTTATCATATATCCCAGTTTTATACATGTGTCATCAATGAAAAAAATTTCCTTCTGTTTTTATGGCTTTAAAGTATTCCATTTTATGTATGCATCACATTTTCTTTACCCAATCCACCTGTCAATGGATACTTCGTTGCTTCTATATTTCGACTGTGAATATTGCTGAAATTAATATGAGAATGCAGATATCCTTTCTACAAATATATTTAAATTTCTTTGCATATGTGGCCAGAAGTAAGAGTGCTGAATACAATGATAAATCTAATTTTAGTTCGTTGTGAAGACTCTGTACTATTTTCCAAAATGCTTGTCCTATTTACATGCCCACCAACAGTGCATAAAGATTTTCTGTACTTCACATCCTTCCTAACGCTTGTAATCATTCATCTTTTGGATAGTAAGATTCTAATACCATTCTAATAGGTGTAGTGATATTTCATTTTTGTATTAACTAGCATTTCTTTGATACCTAGAGTTGTTGAGCATTTTCTGGCCATTTTTATTTCTTCTTTTGAAAATGTTTGTTCAAATCCTTTGTCCATTTTTTCACCAGGTTATTTGCTTAGCTGCACTTGAATTGTTTGAGTTCCTTATATATTTGGGATGTCAGTCCCTTACAAAATATATAGTTGGCAAATATTTTTACCTAATCTATGGGCTGCCTCTTCCCTTTACTAATTTTTGTTTACTACTTAGATTTTCAGCGTAATTTAGCTTATTTTGGAGCTTTTCCTGTTTTCCTCTAGTAGCTTTAGTTTCAGCTCTCAGAATTAGACCTTTAATTTATTTGGAGTTGACATTTGTGCATGCAGAAAGATAAAGGTCCAATTTCATGCATGTGGATATGCAGCTTTCCCAGCACCACATATTGAAAATGTTATTCTGTTTCCATTGGTGCCTTTGTTGAAAATCAACTGACAGCAAATGTTTGGGTTTATTTCTACATGTATTACATTGCTTCATCAGTCAGTGTCTGTTTTTATGCCAATACCATGCTGTTTTGACTGCAATAGCTATATAGTGTATTTTTTTCTTCTTAGAACCTCCTTCATTCTGTCCTAGAGTTTATAGCATTTTCATCATTCTTATTTGATAATAAGAATTTTTAAATTTCTCTATTACCCATTCATCATTCAAAAGAATATTGTTCAATCTCCGTGTATTTGTATAGTTTCTCTAAGGATTTGGGAGTTGATTTCTAATTTCATTCAATTATGATCAGATAAGATGGAAGGAATTAAATCTTTCATTAATTACCTAGGAGACATTTGGTGACATGAAATATGGTCTATTTGGAGAAGTTTCTATGAGCAACAGATTAAAAAAAAAAGTGTCTTCAGCTTTTGTTGGATAAAATTATATTCCATAGATGTCTGTTAAGTCCATTGGATTGATGTTATTTCCTAGTTCCAAAGAGTCTTGACTGGCTTTATATCCAGATGACCTATCAGAGAGGGAGGTGTGTTGAAATCTCCCAGTGTTTTAATCAGCTTTTTCACTTCTGTGACTAAAGGAGCTGGCCAGAACAAGAGAAGGGAGGAAAAGTTCATTTTCAGAGATCTTAGTTCAGAGAAGGCTGGCTCTGTTTCTTGGGGCTTGAGGTGAGGCTGAACTTCAGGGCAGAGTGTGTGGCAGAGGGATACAGCTCACATGAGATCAGTAAGCCAAGAGAGAGACTCTACTTGCCAGATACAAATATATACACCAAAGCTACACCCCAATTCCCACCTCCTCCAGCCATACCCTACCAATTTAGTTAATCCCATCAGGGATTAACTCACTGGTTAGGCTAAGGCTAATCATTTCTCCTTCAAACCTTCTTGGATTGTCTCCCATATAACACCCAGTATTATTGTGTTGTACTATTTGTAAATCAGGAAGTATGGATACTTCCAGCTTTGTTCTTATTGCTCAGATTGTTTTGGTTATTTGAGGTCTTTTTCCATTACATGTTAATTTTGGAATTTTTTTATATTTCTATGAAAACTGACATAGATATTTTTATAAGGGTTGCATTGAATCTAGATCAATTTAGGTAGCATGGGCAGTTTAACAATATAAAATCTGCCAGTCTACCAATATAGAATATCTTTTCATTTATTTTTTTCTTTCTCTAATCTTTTTCATCAATTTTTTTACACTTATTAATATACCGATCTTTCATGTCCTTAGCCAAATTACTCCTAAGGACTTATCTTTGCTAGTGTAAATGGGATTGTTTTCTTGCTTTATTTTAATAGCTCATTATCATTGTGCAGAAATGCTACTGAATTTTGTATTCTGATTTTTAACCTGAAATTTTATAGAGTTTATTTATCATTTCCAACAATTTTTGGTGGAATCTTTAGGGTTTTCTGCATATAAGATTATGTCTTAAAAGCAGAGAAAACTTTTCTCCTTTATTTCCTATGTGAATACCTTTTGTTTCTCTTTCTTGCCTATCTGCTATGGCCATAATTTTCAGCACAATGTTGCATAAAAGTGGGCATCCTTGTTAATTTCTATATATTTGTGAGTATTCCAATATTTCTCCTTTATTGCTTTTTAGTTTCATGCCATTGTGTTGAAAAAATACTTGATTTTTCAGTCTTCATAATATTAAGACTTATTTTGTGCTCTAGCATGTAATCTATCCTGGAGAGTGTTCTATGAGCTCTTTAAATGGAACTAGTTTCTTTTATGTGTTTTTAATCATATCATTCTTAAATCAATAATAAAAACTAATTTTCACAACATCTATAAATATGAATGCATAATGCAGTATAATCTTGTGCAATCACAAAATAATCTGTTTTTGTAACAGAAAAAATAACTTTTGGGGGTATAAAACACATTACAATCTTTAACGACTATTCATTTCCAAATGGCCAATAGGCATTGAAGACTCAGATACTTAACATCCTATAGCTCCTTAAACATGCTGGGGCATCTGTGTTGACTCATTAGCCAACTTCTCATGTTTAAAACAATTTTGCACTAAATGTCTCTCTCTTTAACATTTGTGCCTGTAATTTACCTCTCTCCTTTTCACATCATATTTTACTCCCTCTCCGCTGCCTATTTTTCATCAATATGCAGGCATATTATCATTCTTCCATCTTAACAACAACAGTCATACTCCCTTGGCTTCACCACTCTCAGTATTTCCCCCCTTTTCAGCAAAACTATCTGTAAGGGTTATGTAAATTCACCACATGCAATTCTCCTCCTCCATTCTTCCCTTGAACATAACTCAGACTTTCTCCTGCCCAACCCCACCCAGTCCTCTTTGATGCACAACACACATCCTCAACAGAACCTATTAGCAGCTTTGGCAAACTCATTTTGTCAAAACACATCTGGAAACTCTTTCTTCACTTGGTTTCCTGTTCTCAGTTCTTCCAATTTTCTTCCTTTCCCACCGATTTTTATTTTTAGTTTACTTTGTGAATACCTCTTCATTTCCTTAACTTCTAAAATCACAAGTGCTTCAAGTCTCAAAACTTTTATCACTCTGTCAGCCTACAGTTGGTGATTGTGTCCAGTCTATATTTCTAAGGCTTCCGAATTTTTATCTCTATGAATCCCTCTCACCTAAGAATTTCAGAAATGCATATTATTTTACTTATGGATATCTCAATTTTAATGTCTATTAAATCCCTTGAACTTAATGTTTGTAAAATCACACATTAGCTCTTCCTCTCAAACCTAAGCTTCCTAGATTCTTTCACATCTTGGTACAAAAACAGCTTAATATTTCTAGAAATATAGGAGAAAAAGAAAAGAAACATTTTGCTTCCCTTTTCCCCTCACATTTATGTAGAATCTGTCAAAAAGTCATTTTATTGTTACCTCCAAAATATACCCAGGAGTGGATCTGTTATCAACACACGGAAGGTCACCACCTGGTTTCCAGTTGCAGCCATTCCTCTCCTGGATCTGAGCAGTGGTCTTCAAGATGACTTTCTCATTCTGCATTCATCCTCCTATGACTTGCTGCCAAACACAGTAGACAGAAAAAAAATATTTTTAAAGAGACAATTTAGATTATTCCATAGTTAAGATGTTCTAGTGCTTCTCGTTTCCATCAAAATAAAAGCCAAACCATTAAAATAGTCCATATTACCAGAGCCCAATATGAAGACCACCTTCCCCCTTGCACTGTTTCTCACCTCCTCCCCTGTTATTCTTCTTTGGCTTCACACACTCAGACTTCTTTTCTATTCATTAAACTCTTCCATCTGCCATGTTGTTCCATCTGCTAGGAATGTTCTGGTATCTTTACTTTCTTCAGGTCTTTACTTCCTTCTTACTGAGGGTTCTACTAAAAATACTACTAAAAATGCAGTCCTCCTCCACTGTACCCTGTAGCCTCCTCTTCCATCTTGTTTTGGTTTTTCCATATTCATCACACTCTGACATGCTAATAATTTTAGTCATTTATTTACTGAGGATCCTTTCCCCGCATTAAAATATTACCTCCCAGAAGAGCAGGTATCATAATCTATTCAGTTTACCATGTGTCACCAGCACCCAGAAAAATATGTGGCACATAGATTCATTCTGGGAATATAGTATTTAGCTTTAAATGTAAAATTACTTGGGATATATGAAAAGCACAGTGGGAAGTTACAAGCAGGTTAATATTGGAGTGTGAAAAATTCACAGCTCCTTGATAAACAGGAGGTGAGAAGAAACGGCCCCCAGCCTTCCCAATAGAGATAAGCTGAGTGGTACCAAAATGCACTCTACCTTCAAAAAAGATCTTCCTGCCACAAGAAAACAAAAGGCAGTGGAGACAACTAAAGGTACATTTCTTTAAATAACCCAGTGGGAGACAGTAAAACCTAGGTGGCATTCGGAAAGTCTGTGCACCCCACAGTACTCAGCTAGTGCAGAACCAGGGGAGAACCCTGGGACTAGAGAATAAAATGCTAATTATGACAGCTCTGAGTGTCCTTGCTCACCCAGACACCAGATCTTGCAAGACCATGATGAAAAGTTTCGCTTTCTCTATACCCTTTGTCTCTTAGTGCATTCTTTGGATTTTGTTAAGGTCTGTAAACAAGTCAAAATAACACCTGGTATTTTGCCAGGGGAATGTTAGAGTTCATAAACAAGTCTGGATGGTGCCTGGCAAAATGCCAGAGGGAGTGGTTTGAGAAGTAACAAAAGCGAGCCATTAAGTGTGGAGATTCCTTATTGGTTGACTGATGTATCTAGTTTATGCTAATTAAGATAAGCTGTGCAAAATGTATAAATACCTCTGTTGTCCTACAATAAACAGTTCCTACTCCTGCTATATCAACATACACAAGTTATTCGTCACCCCCCGGTTATTTTGCCCAGCCAGCCGGACTGCGGCAGGATTTTGATAGTTGAGTGTGTTTCTTACAGTAAATATTTGGACTTTTCTTATTAGCCACAAACTATAACACGTCTCACAAATTATTGTATTTTAGAAACATTAGACTCTACAAATTCTTAATTTATAAGTGATTTTTAAATTAGCACTGAGCTTGTTAATTAACAATTAGAGGCTATGTTGAAAAGTGATCTCAATATATAACTGGCTTTCACCATATCAATATGTTAATTAGAAAACTGGGTAAAGACATAAAATTCAAAATATGTTGATCACACTTAATTGAATGGGTTATCATGATGGAAATTTTTGATTCCTGGTTTAACATCGATACACTTCTTTCTTTCCAGCATAAGAACAATTTTATGCAAAGGACCCGGCCTCTGCTCTTACCTCTAGGTGGGCACATGGTTTGTCAGAAGAAGATTCTATTCATTTCCCACAGGTGGTTCCATAGTGAACACATCCTCCTAATCTCACAAGTGAGACTGGATCAGAGGTTGCTGGAAGCTTCTCAGAAAAACTTTAACTTGTAAGGGAGAGCCATCAAAAGTTACTCTGGCTTCATAGTATGTAACAAAGGAAGCAGAAAGTGTGATTTTATCTGGCAGCTGTTTTATGATCCTGAGGGGGAATTCTTTCATGATGAAGTATGGAAGAGCACACTGGAGAGAGAAGAAAAACCCAAAACACTGACAATGGCGTTGTAGAACCTCTGTGTGTCATTAAAGTACAAGTCCATTTCACCTCTACTTTAATGACATATAAAGCAATTTTCTTTTGCTTTTAATTGCAGCTAGAAGTATCTAAATTGTCAGAGAAACTTAAAATATGGGCTATCAGAGAAAATACTAAAAACGTTCTTGAAATGCTAAAATTATGGGACAAATTAACAGTAGTAAACTTAATAGAAAATAACTTTTATATATACATCATTGTCACCTGAGTAAAGAGAGGCCAGACTTGACAGCATTTCATGATAAAAACCTTTAACAGCTTCTATCAACTATAAGCTCAATGTAAACCAGCAAAGAGATCAACTGCAATAAATTAAAGTATAATCTCAGGCCAAATTATTTGGAATATAATATATTACAGAATAAATCCTGGACCTCCATAATTCAAGCACATGCTATTTGTTCTCAAAAGCAAAACTTTAAAATGACAAAGAATTAGAAGTAATCTAAAGCAAACCTAGTCCTTGCATCTCTCTTTCATTAAAGGCGATGAACTTCATAAAGTAAATAACACTTTTTGAAATCATATTTCCCCAATGCTGCTCTATTCCCAACTTTTTATTGTCTTCAGCTACTTAGAAATCTCTCCTCCTACCACCTCTCACTCTTAATTTCTTCTCTGTTTTCTGTCTTCCATTCCTCGATGGTTCTCTTAATTCTTTTTCTCCTTTCCTTCACTATCATTATTCATATTTTCTATTTACTAATAGTTCTTAATCTTTCCAGTGCAAACTGCTCAGATTAGGTTCTCTATCCTTCATCTCCTCTTTACTAATTAGTTCTATTTATTCAATAAAGTTATTTACTGGTAAGTGAGAGGGAAACATAAAACAAAAATTTTCCATAGTTGATGGAAAAACAATAGGGCTATATTCAGATATAGGTTGCTTTTTTCAATAATATTCTAAGAATAATTCCTCCACACTATTTGCTGATCAGGCTTCATTGGAAGTATATAATGTTTAATTATTTAAACAGTATTTTATTACTGTATAAACAGTATATTACTGTATTAAACAGTAGAGTATTTAAACAGAGATATTGAAACATTAGTAAATCTGTAAGAAAATGTGTTCAGATGTTACATCAGCATGTCAAGTAAAAAATGATTGAAGAAATTAGGAGCTTGATTTAGAAAAATATGGTGCATGACAAAAGTACTGAGCTCTCTGCCTTGGTAGAAATCTGGGCTACTCAGTAGAGTAGTCAATGGTCCAAGTGGCTATTGAATTCCTAAAATGTGGTCACTTTTAGTGACTTTTTAATTTTATTAATTTTAACTCATTAAAATTAAAACTTAAATAGCCACTCTATCAAGCAAGATTCCAACAGAGAAAATGAAATAGAAAGTGGAGATATATAGATAGATATATGATAGATAGATAGATAGATCCATGGATATCAGATAGATGGAGGAGTGGGGAGTCAGAGACAGATTTTGCAAGGAATTGTCTGACAAGATTGTGGGGGAATGGCTAAGAAAGTATAAAATGCACAAGGAAAGAATGGTTGGAAATACTTGAGCAGGAGCTAAATTTACTTTCCATAGGAAGAATCTCTTCCTAACAGAAATCTCAGTGCTACTCTTAAACCTTTGTACTGATTAGATAAGTCCATCCATATTACAAAGGATAATCTACTTAAAGTCAACTGTCTATAGACATTAGCCACATCTGCAAAATATCTTCACAATACTGCCTAGATTAATGTTTAAATGAATAACTAGAGACAAAAACCTAACTAAGCTGACACCTAAAACTAATTATCATAACTGCATAGGCTGGTGGCTTCAATGCAGATCTATCAAAAAGGAAATTTAGACTGGGAATGAATGACAGATGACTCCACATATAGCCATCACTGGAAAGAGGGAACATTGTTCTAACTGTGTTCTTACAATGGGTGGGATGCAATGACTTAAAGGTTGAACCTTCCTCTTCAAATTATTAAGAAGAAAATTTAGCAGATTTAGAATATTAAAAATTAGAATAAGTTTCTTTGTATAATAATAAATTCCTAGATCCCAGAATGCTGAGGATTGATATAATAAGAATTGTTTATCCCTTAAGGAATGTTCAACTGCCTTGAATATTGCAGAAGGGATTCTTTTATTGGGTTGGGCTTGAACTAATTCATCTTAAAGTATCATAATTTTTAGAGGCACAGGAACCAGGAATTAAAAATTATGGGTAGACTTATAACTAATAAATTCTCTGTGGGAAAGAATTGAAATGTGACTCTTCTTGGTATGTTCCCCCAGATTCAAGGCTTATAGAACAACACCAGTTATATAAGAAAATGTTTTGGTATTTTAGACTCCAGTCTAAAGGCTGCAATTATAGCTCAGTGGTAAAGTATTTGCCAAGCATGTATAAGATCCTGGGTCTTATCTCCAGCACTGAAAAAATGATTTAAACTTGCTATTTATCTTTTAATTCCATCTTAAAGCATGGCACACAGTGCAAGCAGATTGACCAGGCTGGTAAAGAAGTAAGATTTTGGAATCAAACAGACTACATTGAACTTTAAATATTACATTTTTCTGTACATTATAACAACAACACAGATTTATGCTACACAATTTACCTTAATGCCACGTACTCTCAGTTGAACTTTCATTATCCACATTAAACTGTCATTACCCACATCAAATGTGCAAAAATCCTAAATTTTCCTATCTTGCCAAATCTTCTTTCAAGAAAAAAAAAACTGAGACTCATGCTTATGCCAAACAAAACTAAAAATAGCTTGAAATGTAATATCTTTTCTAGAATTTCAAGGTTTGAGATCATACAATCTAATCCTCATATTTCATAGATGACAAAGCAGTGAGCTCCACTAAGAAAACCAAGTGTTATTTAAGATTTCCCTGGTATTTCTTTATCAATCTCTGTCTTTTAATCAGATGTAGCAGAAATTAAATATAAAATGGGAAATAATCAAATTGCAACACATCATTTAGGTTCTCAGTAAGCAGATGAGGGCTACATTTGGGGAAGGAGAAGCCTTGGGCATGAAGTGGCTCCTCCTTTGACATCCGTGACACTAGGTAGTTACTTCTTTCTTACTTGAAATTAAAACAGACATGAAAACAGAGTTATCTACCTATTTCTAATGCATTGGTAGGTACTTGGGTACAGTCTTGTTTGGAGCAGTGAAGGTGGGGGAGCCCCTCATGGTGAGACTGAAGCATCTGCAGTTAAGAAACAGTGGAAAGGAGGATGGAATTGGCAGTACTCACGTTCCCTTCCAAGATAAGCCAAATTATGAGACGCAGGGGATGGAGATTAAGTGGCTTGTTTGTTTTGTCTTGCTCCAGATAAAGAGGTAAATCCAGATGCAAAAACATCAGTAGAAACAGGCTGGTTTCCAGAATACCCTGTTCAGACTGATTTAGCATTTGAAGCTAAAGGAATCTTGGGGAGCATGTAAGGGGCTATTTAGTTGGTAGTGTTCTCTAGGGTCTATAAGTCAGCCAAAGTTGCTCAATTTCTATTGCATCAAGAATTCTCTTCTGTGTTTTGTTGCAGAAGTTGCAACTAATTTTTCCTTCCTTTCCTCTCTTTCCCTTCCTTCTTCCTTCTTTTCCTCCCTCTCTCCTCCCTCCCTCCCTCTCTTCCTTCCTTCCTTCCTATTTCTATATCTACTGTGGAATTCAGTGTCATATTAAGATTAGCACCTTAAGACTTGTTTCTTTATTTAATGTAGAATTTCTAAACATATTTACCCATTATTTTTCTATAGCACCTTTTAACTCATAGTTATTAACTTATTTTCCACAAGATAATAGATTCCTATAAGTCAATATTAGAAGTTTTGACCTCTAAGGAAAACTTGAATAAGAAACATTATAGAATGGTAGGATTGTGGGATGATATTATTTTGTTCTTGTTCTGTTTTATGAATTATTCATATTGAATACAAACCAATTTTTCAATAGGCAAAAATGGCCATTTAACAAACAAACTGACATATGGATTGTCTTTTGGGATACACACTCAAGTTCTGTCCATATATCCTGCAAGTCACAGCACGTTGGCCTTCCTGGCCTCCTTTAGCATCTGATGCACCCAGATTCCTCCACCTCATTAAGATGCTAAAGACACACAGCAAGGGGAAACTATATTATCTCAAGGTGGAACACATCAAAATATGATCAGCAATTTGTGCCATGGAATGAACTTTTACATTAGCCTTTTTCCTTTAAAGGGGTCCAAGAATGAAAAAGAATATTCTGAACACATTTGATGGAGAGTGAATTGATCCCTGTCCTTAGCTCTAGATACAGGATTATCACTGGTTCCACTTCATTCAAGCCATGGAGTCTCCCTTTAGTACGCCACACTTTCTCCTATTAGGACAATCTTTTTATAAGAATCTAAGGCCTCTGTAATTTGTCTATAGTCCAGGTATCAAATCTCACTGTCTTCACTCACTATTCCCAATTATATTTGGAAGTTCAACATGTTTATTATTTTATGGCACATCAGATTCACTTCTTTGCCCTTCCTCTCCTTTTGTCTTTTCTCCAGTTATATAATTTTCTTTTTGTCTTAAAATGTCAAATTCAAGCACCCACTATTGTGTTATCTCAGTAATTTTTCCAGTTGTAGTGGTAAGAAAAGGTAATTTGTTAAATAATCACACACATACACACACACACACACACACACACACACACACACACACTCCAGATTAATTTGGCAGGCTCGGCTCCTTCTACCAAATAAGCTGATTTGTTCTGATATAAAGTGCGGGGTTAGATGTACTGCATATGACTATTCAGTGTGTGTTTTCCATGTGACATTTGCCCTGTATGTATTTGCGGTGTGATAGTATCTCATGTGTTCTGTGGGATGTAGTTTCAACTGCTAGAGTTTTGTCTGCTTATCCACACTGCTAGCCAGTGGATATTTTCCAGTGAGAGCGCTATCCATAAACCAATCAAAGAATAAAGCACAGTTGACTTGTGAGTAGGGAGTTCTACATCCTACAGAGGCCAAGGACATAATTCTCACAAACACCCCTTGAAGTTAACCAGGAGCCTGGCTGTCTTGGTGGCACACTACTGTAATTCCAGTGACTCAGAAGGCTGAGGCAGGAGAATTGCAAGTCCGAGGCCTGCCTTGGCAAACTAGCAAGGCCCTAAGCAACTTAGCAAGTCCCTGTCTCAAAATTAAAAAAAAAAAAAAAAGAGAGAGAGAGAGAAAGGGCTGGGGTATAGCTCAGTGGTAGAACAAACAAATGTGGGTTCAGGACCCAGGACCAATAAACAAACAAAAAAATAAATAGAAAGAAAAGAATAAAAAAAAGATGACTTGTCCTCAGATGTTTCCAGACATGTATTATATTATCATTATTAAACCAAATAAGTCTCTTTTCCTATTAGACATAGATGTTTGAGTGATTATTTGCTCCAGTCAATTTTCATGGGACACTAGAATTGAGATAATTGTGATTTATTATTAGTAATCATATTTAGATTGAGACTCCATAGCTCCAAATTAAAAAGCAGAGGCTAAAAGAGGAAAACCCTATTCCTTGAGTATTTGTGTGTTTGTTAAAATACACAGCCCAAGTACAGGAACCAGATATCTGGGCAGCCTCTAAATGGAGGCTTTAGTCTCCCATCTAGAAAGTAGGAGCTGGGCAGAGAAGCCCAGACCATTTGTATCTCTTAAACAAATATTCCTATTGCATACACATTGGAAACACAGGTTGGTTATCAGAGATAGGACCTGGTATACCATAAACAGCCCTGGGAAGAGCCTCTGAATACCTCCAAGAAAGGACAAAGAGGGGAATCTAGTTTTCCTTAAAATAGTTAATGGACAAGGAACCGGGTCCAGTAATTTCTAATTCCTGGTCTAAGTCCTATGTTCAGTCATTTCTATTACAGATGTAGTTACCTAGAGTTTATCATTCTTCTCTCTTTTCTCACATTTTCACTCAGCAATGCACAAACTTCTGTGAACTTTTTCTTATCCTTTGGGTCACTTTGGCCTATTCCTCTCTTCCCCCAGACCTCCTTATTATGGTGAAAGATGCCTGAAACCTCCCTCTTGACTCTGTATTCTTCACCATCCTACCTAATCTGTCTCCTTCCTTCAGAAAACATGCAGGAATAAAAATGATTTTTAGTGCAATGACATTAAACTGAACCTCTCCATGTGGAATCTTCCACAGCTTCAGGGAGGTACCCACTGTCAATGATAGGACTGTAGTGACATAAGGGTCTTGTCCTTCAATGCTTTCACTACTCGTTAGCCACTGCTGAAATTCCCCCACCTTCAGCTGAGTATAAAAGGGAATCATTTGAAAAAAGACATACGGCCACGTGAGTAAATCACAATATTTAGACCTTCCTGCTACACAAAGATGGCAGGGGCTGAGGCAGGTGCAAAGGAGAGCAATTATCTTTGCTTACAGCCTTCCTGACAGTCGTGGAATTTGTTGATTCTTTTGTATGACAAGTTACAAAGAGGATGGCTGTGCTGAATATTTGCTCCCTGCAAATGTACAATGCTGAGTCTTGAAATGAGGCTTTGGCAGAACCATAGTGCAGTATCTTGTGCATTAATCAAACATAGCGGTTTCTTTGTTGCACCTAGCTCTCTGCTGTTCTCACAGAAACTCAAAGTGCAAGCTGCCGACAAGCTACAGCAATCCTGCCAACTTGACAAAAAGAGTCAATACATTTCAGTTACAAGGCAGCAGGGGCCATCTTCCTAGCTAGTCAGAGGCTTGGGAGCTGTTGAGCCCTTCTCATTTTAGAGTCTGTGCCCAGAGAGGACCCTTGGGTCAGAGACTTTCCTCCATAGATATTATTTTCCTGTGTGTTTATGCAAAGACAGGTGGGCTTAACTTGTGTACCACTTGCAGTGAAGCTGGGAAAAGGACAAAATCAGATTCCAGGCTATGCAGCTAGTTGAAGACTCTTCTCCAAACCCCTATTTAGTTTTCATTTTTTTTTTCTTGTTTCTTTTTCCTAGATTTCTCAAGGCTAAGGTAGCATAAAGCACAAAGCACCAGATCTAAGAGATACTTCAGTGATTTCATGAATCCTAAAGATGAAAAGAAATCAAGGAATGGCACAGAGGACCCTGGACCTCCAAGCACTCCCCAGGTTGGTAACCTAACCCATAATCTACAACAGTGATCTGGAATCCTAGGAATCAAAGCATGTTTCCTTAATGTTTTTTGTTGTTGTTGTTGTTGTTGTTGTTTTTTAAGAATTTTGAAATTTTTACTTATACCCCCCACCATTCTCTACACCTGTGATGATTTTAAACAAAGTCTCGGCCATTCCACAGAAAAGCATCTGGTAGAGTTTCTTGGCCATAAATCTTCAACTCCTCACACGATAGCTGGAGAATTAAGTAGCCCATCAGCAGAGGTAAAATTTATGAACCTCCTAGAGCTCACCCCAAGCACCAAGGAGAAGGGAAGTAATTCACTGAATTGCAAAGCCATTCTCAAAATTTGCCCTGAGGTTGGAAAATGTTCTGGATGAAGGGACACAGGTCCCCTTTGGGACCTGAGCTGAGGAGATACAGCTCTTGCCTAGGTACCCTGCGTGTAAATCTACAGCCCCCAAATGAGCGGCTCATTGTTCATTCAGAGAAGAGCTGCTTGGGAAATGGTTTATTCTAATGACCTTCATGCTAAAAGGCTATTAGTTTGCGCATACAAAACTTTCCTCCCCCAAAATATGACAAAATCCTGATGTGGAGTAAGAGCTGGAGCTTGTTTTCCTTTGAAAAGTAACTGAATTTATAACAGTCTTTAAAATAAATTTACAGAAGAAACTAAGTTTTAAATAGGCATATGTTTGCCTAGAAGCAAAATCAAGCATCTGAGTTTTCTCTCACTCTCTGCCTAATTCAAATTTTGCTTGGCAATCTGCAGATCCCATGGGGGCAACCCCCAAAGATTTTGATGGGTTAGAAAGGAAGCTCTAAGAGTAATGTTCCAGTTCTCAGCTGGCAAACATTTTCTGACTCTGGACAGCCTTCCTCCAATTCAGACCCTTCTGCTCAGTGAAATGAAATCATGATGGGTTCCAGGATTGCTTTTAGGTCCAAGAAGGTGGCAGCCACACTGTTGCTCCAAGGCAGCTGTTACCTCTTGAATTTACTTGGCAAGTGGCTGCCAACACAAGGTGCTGGGATGGATTTCAGAGTACTAGTTACTTCTCTATTCAAGGCACAGCAGGCAAAGCTGACGCATGTGGAGTCTCTTTCATATGAGGTTTGCCAAATAATCCCCATGTGTCTTATGGTTCTTGGAAGAGAGCTGATTGAACTTAGAGTACTATCTGCTTTTCTCCTTTCATTCTTTGCTTTGGGATGTCTTTCCAGGGAGCCGCTTACATTGGAAGTTCCTAGAAATATTTCAACTGCATGCATCGCATTCAGCAGAATTTGGAAAGTCAATAATGAACCCGATTTTTCCAGGATTCTTTCATCATTTCTTTTTTTAATGTATTTTTTAAAATATATGACAGGAGAACACATTACAATTCTTATTACATATATACAGCCAATTTTTCATATCTCTGGTTTTATACATAGTATATTCACACCAATTCGTGTCTTCATACATGTACTTTGGATAATAATAATCATCACATTCCACCATCCTTAATTACCCCATGCCCCCTCCCTTCCCCTCAAACCCCTATGCCCTATCTAGGGCTGGGGATATAGCTCAATTGGTAGAGTGCTTGCACGTGTATACACACACGTTCAATACACAATCTCGGGAGCAGTTGTAATGTCCTCTTTTATACAGTCACAGTCATTGAGTTTTTGCTTCCTATATGCAGATAGGAAGTTCCTGAGAAGAGAGCTGGGAAAAAAAAAAGATTCCATCCTGAAGAAGAATAGCTAGAAGAGAAAATACAGATATTAAAAGCATCTAAGGATATTTCTCAAAGGTGTATTATCACTTCAGATCTCGGTTTTATGCTTTTCTCTGTGTATGTATATCTACATATATTTAAGTAGCATTTTACAATAGTAATACATATTCAGTACTGAAGAAATTTTGACAATCAAAGTGAAGAAAAAATATTCTGCCATCCAGAAATAACCACTAGGTATATATGTGTAAATACAATAGGAGTAAAACCAAATTATTCACAATGCTCTGTTTGTCCATATAATTCAGTTTTAACTTCTTTTATAATTAAAAATAAGATGAAATTTTCTCATTATACACAACAATCTTCAATTGTACCTGCTATTGCTGTACAATTTTTTTTAACAGTATGTATATCCTAATATGTTAAATCATTTAGCTCACCTTACTTTGGATATTTAGTAGATCCAAATTTCTGCCATCATAATTTATAATGAGATAAATCTCTTTTTCTTCTTCCCTTCCCCATTTTTGTCTCTGTTTCTCTCTTTTTTTCAAAATATATACACTACCTAATGCTTATTGTATATGTTAATTCACATATGACTAATTTCTAGAAACAGTGTTGCATTTTTTTTACAGCTCCTGTTACATTTTACCAATTTTAACTTAGAATTTTAACTGCGATATATACAAATTTTCATTTCTCACTGTTCTTATAGACACAGAATGTTACAGTATCACATCATCTTTCCCAAATTCCTAAGTGAAAAGTATAAATTATTTTTTTTACATCAATATCTATGTTTTACAAAGAGTTAAGTTGTATTTTTTTATGTTTTTGTCATATACTTGTCTGTGTTTGTGAATTTCCTTTTTGTAAATACTCTATTTCTCTATTGCCAGTTTTATCTGTTTAAAATTATAGTAGTAATATATATTAAGAATACACTTCTGTTTTGTCTATTTTGCAAATGATTTTTTTCAGTTTACCATTTGTCCTTTAACAGTTTTTTTTTTTTTTTTTTGGTGTGTGTGTGTGTGTGTGTGTGTCAGGGATTGAACCCAGGGGGGCCTAAACTATTGAGCAACATCCCCAGCCCTTTTCTTAAAAAAAAAAAATTAGAGACAGGGTCTCATTAATTTCCTTAGGGCTTCACTTTGAACTCACAATCCTCTAGCCTCAGTCTCTCAAATCACTGGGATTATCATTGTGCTCCACTAGTCCTGGCCTGTCCTTTACCATTTTTATATATACTTGACAACAGATCCTTTTTAATTAAAAAATTACACAGTGAAATCTATTGACTTTTACTTTGTGGATTCAACCTTTGTGTAGAAAACCCTTCCTAATCACATTTTACAAACATTTTCTTATTTTTTTCAGATATTCTAATGTATTTTAAGTTAACTGTTTTAAATATCTGAAATACACTGGGGGATGAAATAAGCTTGTAACATAATACGTATCTATTGAGAACTTATTTAATGGGATGATCAGTTAGAGAAATAATGGATTCAGTGATCTGGTTCTGTGACTGGTTAGTCAACATGCATTTCAATAAAATGTAAAATTTTTCTCCTTTAAAAATGAGAAGAATCAACATTATCTCACTAAAGCAGAGTAAATATTTGCTGTTATGCTTATACATTTGTTTATTGATTGTTTGATTGATTTTTATTTTATTTTTTGTAGTGCTGGAGGACAAACCCAGGGTCTCACACATTCTAGATAAGCATTCTACCATTGAGCAACAACCTCAGTCCCGATTTTAAAAATATTTTATTATTATATGTTTTATAAGGAAACATTTCATGATAAATCAGAATATTAAATCTCCATTTATTGTTCTTATCCCCACATTAATAAAACATTTGACTGTCCTTCACTTAATATATATGTATAATATCTATGTGGGAAAAATACTATTCACCAACATTTCTCTTACAAAAGCCTGATCATAGACTGTGGAAATGTCTCCTGTGATAAGCAAATGCAACAGGACAATGTACAGGAGACAAGTGTTTTCATGCTCTGGACAAGAGGCAGCACAGAAGTGGGTCATTGAGAGAACAGGCTCAGGTATCTTGAAGCTCAATTATTTCCAGACTTTCTTCTTCCAGGCACATTTCCTGTCATGGAAAAGGAGTGCCAGCTGGTGAAATGTTGACATCACTCTGTGTGGAGGAGGTGATTGAAGCTTCAAAGTGAAGTGGCAACTGGGTGTCAGAAGAATCAAGTTACCCTAGTTCAAAGAATCAGCATGAAGTTCGAAAATGCCCCACCTATTTTGAATGTAAATGATATACATCTTTTCAGACAATGGACTAATGAGAACTATAACCAGGAAAAAAGGATCGCAAACTGAATGATATTGAAAATGACATATAAAATTGTTGGAGTGTAGTTGAAGTAATAGCTGGGGAGGGAAAGTTATAGCTTTTTGCTATGGAAAATATCGCAGATTGAATACTTATCAGAAAATAAGTAAAGTTTTAAATTAATCATATCATAGGTAAATTAATGATGGCTACCAAATTATTCTTTCTCCAACATGCTAAATAAATATACAACAGCAATAAAGAAAATACACACACACACACACACACACACACACCACAGACCATGCCTTAAGCATAAGTAGAAGACAAAATATTTATTATTCAAATCACATACACATAGAAAATTAAGTACCAAATATTAAAAAAAATTCAATAGATCTTCTCTTGCAAGGTTTTCTTAATAAAAACCTTGCAAGAGAAGATCTATATAGAAATATAGAGGCTATCTGTATAAAGGCACTGGTTGACCAGAGCAGTAATTGTAAGGAAGAGAAATAGAAGTTCATGGTACTGAGATGTGGCAATATGAGAAATATTGTTGCCAGGGAAGAGGAGTACATGAAAGCTGGGTTTTGGCAAGAAGAGTTCAGGGGAAAAATAAGCAAGAGGGGAAAATTTAGGATTCTGTGAGACCAAAGAAAATGAAAATCATTGAAGCATATAACTTCTTTACCTCCCCCAAAAGCCATCCTTCAATTATTCTGCAAGGCAATCAACAGAAGAGCACCCTGGAAAACTAGATTGGATCACAAAATCTACTAAAGGAAGAAAAGAAAACAAAATGGCCAACATTCAACCAGAGGATCTTCTCTCAAATATTCAGGAAGAAAAAAAGTTAACAGCAACACAACACTCCCAATTGAATTACATGTCCTTAAACATCCAGTTGGTTATAGGAAGAACAGATTTAACTCAAAAAAGAACTATACAAAACGTGGATTTTTAAAAAATGAAATTAAAATAATATTCAAAAATAATATTTTCTTTTAAAACGAGGTGTGCTATGTGATGAGTTTCTTACTGACCCTTTGCCAGCTTCCTGTTTACACCTTTCATAACCATAGTAAGATTATCCAGACCTGGAAAATAAACCTCATACAATATTATTAATCAAGCTGGAGACTTCATTGGAATTTTTCTAATTGCTTCACTAATGTCCATGTCCTGCCCAAACACATTCTAATATTCCACTGATGTTGTTGTCAAGTTTCTTGCTCCTTTCAACCTGTGAGAATCCTCCAGGCTTTCTTTTCCTTTCATGTCTTTGACAATTTCAAAGAAAACTGGCCAGCGATTGTACAGAATGTACTTCAGGTTATGTTTTCTCAATGTTTGTTTATGATTAAGTTCAGTTATATGTTGGGATGGCATATTCTTTCTAGTGCCTTGTGTCAGGAGATATATAATGTCTTTGTAAGCAATTAATACTGAGGCTATCTTTGATCATTTATTTCAGGTGGCTTCATCCAAGTATCTACAACATGAAATGCCATTTTTTCCCATTGTAGTCAATAGAGTCCTTTAGACTCTATAAATATCCTGCTTCTTTTACTTGTGTGAATATGTTGTGTCATGCACTGCATTTTCTAAAACAACATTGATCTTGGTGTTCACAAATAATAATTTTCTATTTCCATCATTTCTCTTATGTTCATTAATATCACACTATAAGGAAGAGCTTTGTGTTATCTATCTTCCTTATTCATTCAAATATTTATTTACATTTGTATGAACACATAGGTTCTTATCATATGGATTATAATCTATTGTTATCATTATTTACTATTTTTCTAAAATTGTCTCTGAGGGAAAAACTTGGGATCTCATTTGAGTTAATATCTGTGGTTTTTTGGCATATTTTCATAACTTTTTGATAATTTTCTTATTTAGAGGTGTCACAAATTGTTCCAGATCCCTTTTATATTTACCTTGCCCAAATCCAGGGATCAGAAATTTTTCTGAAGTTCTTCATGTTTCTTTTCTTGCAGAATAAATAATAATGATGCAGTTCCAAATCTGTAAACGATGTTGAAGACATTTTTTTCAAAGTTCTAATTATTTTCAGTGTCACCAATGGTTGGGGAGATGTCTGGATCTGCTTTGTTTTTAGATTTTAACTTGAGGAAGATAGCCTTTACTCTTTAATTACATTCACTCTCCCCTTGTTTATAGGTTTATCAGAAATACCTGTATACTCAGCCAGCCATTTAGATTTTTACAAGAATGACTAGAATTTTGAAGTATCTACTACATTAAGGATAATAAATTAGTGATAAGTAGGATATTTGGATGCTCAGCACTTTTAGCATTTAAGTAAATCTCTTAGCTACAACCCAAGATATCTGATTTTCATTTTGAATTTCTCTCTACTTTTTTCTCTCAGGAACTAACAGAGGGTCTTCTGTTGGACATCTTTGTCTGTAAGTCTCTGCTCCGCAAGAAGGTGGAAACTGGGCCCTCACCACTGTTTAGTACCCCACCTTGCCATTCTCTTCCCTTGTCGCCATATTTATGGACTCACCTCCCAGTCTCTCTCCATACAACTACTATCAGTTTTTTTGCTCACAGGCCTGAGCCTAATTAGCCAATAGCCAACTACTTCCTTTCATGAGAATGTTTAAGCTCTCATTATGCTTCACTGTTCTGCAGTATGTGGTCATACTCTTCTCCAGAGCTGTTGCAGGCACAGATTTTGTGCGGTCATGGTTGGCAGGCAGTGGCAACCCCAGCCTTCTTATTGGAATCCTTCCATTCCCACACCTCACACTCCAAATATTAAAACAACTCTTCCCTTCAGATTTTCTGTCTTTTAAAAACCATTTTCAGTCACAAATTTGAGGAGCACTCTGAATGGTGACATTTCCTTAGTGTTCCACACCTGTTTCTAAATCTTGATCACTCTGCCTCCGGTTTCAGGTGGTATTTTCTTTAGTACCTGAATGCCCGCTGGCCTGAGGCAGACCTTCATCCTCAACTTCTCATTCTCCATTATTTCTTTTAACACTCTCCTTCTCACGCCTTCTTTGAGATTTTCATATCACATACAGTGCAATGACCATTGCATACTGCTGCTCAAAGAATTCCATGACACCTCTTTGCCCATAAGTTTATATCTATACTCTTCTGCAGGTTTTACACGATGTTTAACAGCTAACTGCTTCTACCTCTTCATTTTAGTAGTTTTATAATCTTTCTGTTATTCCTACTCTTTGCTCTACAATCAGAGTTCTCACTACTCTTGTCTCTTACTTAGAGAACACAATCATTCATCTTTTTTGGACATTTCCTTTTTAGTTTTAGGCTGATCTCTTACCCATGATAAACACACATTTACAAACACCTACCTATCCCCAATCCCTATGGTGATCTTTGCATATTCTGAAAGGGATACAATGAACAGAGAGTTGAGAAGGAAGTCTCACCTATAAAATAAGATGACCCTTTTAGCAAAGAAAGAAACGGAATAGGCAAGAGGTTCTCAGTGGTTTGATATGGATGTACAGGACATAGTAGGGGAGACTATTAAAATCTGAAGAGAGTTTCAGGTCGAATTTTTTTTTTAAAAGATAACATTTCTGATATGTTTTGTCACATAGAGTTCACTTTGTAATTTGAAATAACACTAAATGACACCAGGAGAGAATTTGGAGATACACTCATCTCAATGAGCCCTGCTCTACCTCTTGAGAATTCCAGCAAAATTTTCTTACCAGCCTCCTTCACTTACGGATGGAATTTGTGACTGAGTACAATGCTATCTGTTATCAGCAAATAATACCTCCTTATTTCATGGGCCTAGCATCAAGTATACTTGAGCATGTGATCATTTATACAAGGTTAGGCTATTTCTGCTGGTTCAGCACATATCTTGGTTTTGAAGCCTTTTCCCTTGAATTATTTCCTCCTCAGAGTAATCCAGCTAAAATCAAACTTAAGGCAAACTAAAATAAGATAAAAGCAAACTAAGGAGATTATGATAGAAAAGGGGAGGAGGGTGGCAGAGCATATGGCCAATCTCAGCATGGCCCTATAGCACATATAAAAAAAATTTGTAACCATGTCTGTGGCATATAAATTGCCTCCTCCAAGTCTCCAGATGTCTGTTCCCCAAAAAGCTCCAGGGCATCCCTGAGAGATATTTTTACGTGTAGGGAATTCAGCATTTGCTAAGAGAAGGCAACCCCGCATTGGAGTCAGAATCCCATAGTTTTCTGGGCTATGAGGAGAAGGCAGGAAATACTGAGAACTACATGTTGTAATAGAAGTTGTGACCTGGGGATTTAAGGCTCCCCAAAACTCTTCAGTGCACACATCATTGGGTCTGGTTCAAGGGAACAGCTGTGCTGTTGAAAGGGTAAGTGCATGCTGCTGTGGTGCTCTCAATTGAAGAAGCCATAACATGAGGCCAGATGAGAGCCCCACCATCATTAGAAGACAGACGATTTAATGGCCAATAGCCATGGCCTTGAATGGGGAATGGGAACTCAGCTACTTGGCATTTCTCTCACTTTGGATCATAATGGATTAATTAAAATTGTATAAGGATAAAAAGATGCCCAAGGTAAACATAAAACCACGTGGCATTGCTCTGAACAGCATTAAGAGCACTGTAGCTCGGGGCTTATTACACCCCAAACCAAAAGAGTTGGAAAGAAGCCATGGTGAGGAGGCCCAGCTATGCCCTGCATCTGTACTGGGTCTCCTGCTCAAAGGCACAGCTTCACAACCTGATCCTTTTGGGATCTCGCAGAAAGAGGCCGTGCAACCAAACCTCCTCTTTCATGTTCACTTCAGATTTAGATGGTTTTTCTCTCACTTTCTGTTACCTCATCTTCTGGGCTGGTGCTGTCTCCTGAAATAGCTGATCTTTCTATGTTTCACACTCAAGGAAGCAAGACCACGGTTTGTAGTTAAGTTTTGTACCTCACAGAAGAAAACATCACCTTTGTATGCCAGCTTCTCCTTCAGTTTTAAGCTTCCTGGAACTCATGTGCCGGAAACAAAGGCGACCTGAAGTCAGATAGCCTTGGATTTACATTCAAATACTGCAACTTGTCACCGTGTGTTATTGATGGCTTATCTTCTGTTAAAATGGAGCCAAGAGAGCACCCACTGTGCAGGGTTGTGACCGGGAATAAAGGAGGCAGCATGATCTGAAATACCCAGGAACACCTACCACACGGCTTGGTCACTAATGCAAGTTCAGTAAATGTCAATTTTTCCTTCCTTCTCAGGTTTCTGGTGTAAGGTGGCTAAAAGCAATCAGATCATGCATCCATAATTAAATTCAGATAAAATGTAAATTCTCCCTCTGAGCACATCACCAACTGTATCTTTTACTATAATTGAAATCAAAAGATGTATGTTAGCAGCTTCTCATTGTCATTCCTAATGTACTAGGAGAGTGAAGAGGGTAAGGACCATGAGATGTCTGAAAGGTAAGGAAAAAGAATGGATAGTCATGTTTGAGTATTCACACTTCGGTGGATGACAGCTGAGTGCCAACCACCAGGCTTGCTTCTGTCCTGTGAGATTTGAATGACAGCCTCCAGAAGTGCTGGAGGTTCCTCACACAAGTAGTGCTCAAGCAAAGGATAAAAGGATCCTTAAAAGATATTAACTGTAAAAATGTGTTTGTAGATGGAATGTGATCTTGATGCAGACCTACAACATTTCCTGTAGCTGGGTATCTGATGCTTTAATGATTTAGTCACGCAATAAGTAGAGGCATATTCTCAGAAAGTGAAGAATCAGAAAAGCACTGTCTTTGACTATTGGAGGTGTTGCGTATATGGGGCAGAGAGTAGAGGTCTAGCACAAGTTGACTTAGAATGACTGCTACCAGGTTTTCTAAGTTATCTATGGTGGAGAAGGTCAGCTCACCACAGGCTCTGATTTGCAGTAAGGAAGGACCATTTATGAATTTCAGTGGCCTTAAAACTATGCCATGTACGTAAAGGCTCCACTCAAGAGTGTTTTATTTTGAATGTTCTTGCCTTGCCTTTTTTTTTTTTTTTAAGAGAGAGGAGAGAGAGGAGAGAGAGAATTTTTTTAATATTTATTTTTCAGTTTTCGGAGGACACAACATCTTTATTTTATTTTTATGTGGTGCTGAGGATGGAACCCAGCGCCCCGCACATGCCAGGCGAGCACGTTACCACTTGAGCCACATCCCCAGCCCTCTTGCCTTGCTTACCTTTTTGCAAGCTGCATAGGTGACACACTGAGTGGAAGTTTGATGGAATGTGAAAGTCTGAATCTTGGAATCAGAAATTTGTACTTTGTGAATCTTCCATTTGAATTACATCAACTTATCTCCAGGAGGCAGGCCCTAGTTAAATTCCAATATGATAACTGGTGGAGAAAAATTAATACCTAGACAAATATCTTTTAATATAGGCATTTTTGAGGGGAAATGTTTATAATGGAACTTAGTTCATTAAGGTCAAGCTAGAATAGAAGTACAAATGTACAAATGTGCAGTGATTTAGGTCCCTTTTCTTGGAGAGAATAGAAGTTTCATCATATAGCTAACAATATTTCTTTGGAGGGAGAGAAAATAGGACATCCAGATTGAAAAGAAGGAACAAAAAAAGAGTAGAGAGAGAAAGGCCTAGAAACCATATTTTAAGTGTTTCCAATTAACTTTTTGCCTTCACTCCAGACTATGCAGTGAAACCCACCCCTATCTTCCCATTCTCTGGGTTTTCAGACACTGGCTGTTTTGATTAAAGATTTCACCAGCAGTTCGGCTGCTCCACACTGGGAGTTGAACATTCTGGGTCTAGAGTCATGAATGGCCCACTTCCCAGCTCCTACTCCATACTCTCAGCGTTTCATCCAAGATTCTCAAGCGTACTCATAGTTCTTAATATGTGGAGATAGATGCTGATTCTCTTTAAAGCTGTTTGACATATTGTGTTTATATAGGTGGAAAGAGCAATCAAATAAAATATGCAAGCTGCATAATTCTTAAATTTCCTCCCTCTTCCTCTTTCCCATACGATCTGTGTTTTATAAGATGACAACTTTCCATAGAAAATAACTCAGTTGTTCTTTTTAGTGCTTTTATTTCTGAATACTACCAGACACTAGTCCACCTTCTAGAAGAATATCCTAATGATACCCCAGGAAATGATTTAATTGCAAAATAGGAAAAGAGTATAGAGCAAGATGAGGCCAAGACTCAAAAAGCATTGTCAACCCTTGATGCAGAAGGTTTCCCAACGAGCACCATACCTCTGATTCAGGGCATCTGTTCTTTCTTTCCCAAAGGACTCCACAATAATTTATTGCATGCCATTTTCTGTATTCCAGGCAAAGAGGCATTAGTTATCACTCTCAGATCTGTGCTGGATAATGATTTTTTTTAAAGAAAGTCATAAACCCAATCTAATGAGACCAGAATTTCAGCAATTACTACCAATGTGTTCTATGCAAATGTTGCCTGCTGGATTTATCTATCTGGTTTGTGGTATAGTAATATATAATCTTTATTCAAGCATTCATTCATGAAACAGAAATTTTTCAGCACCTACTGTGTGTAAATGATATGATTCCTGCCCTTGAGCAAGCCACAATCTGTTGTGAGAAGTAAAAATTTGAATAATTACAATGAAAAAGATGGCAATTGCTACACTGACTATAGGAAAGCCAAGGATTATAGACAGATTGGAGGGACCATATTCAGGAGTTCTTCCTGAAAGCCAAGGAAATTCACCAGTTCAACTCAGAAAAGGCTATTCATGACCTGGGTTTCAAGGACATAAATGATTTTGCTAGATAGCAAAAGACATGCCTAGGAACAGAAATAACATGAACAATGACATGGGTGTGTTGGAGAGAAGTGAATTGATGTGACTAAGCATAGCATATGATATGAAGAGCAGTGAGAATTGTCAAGAGATGTGATTTGAATGGAGTGGGTTCAGAATGCAAATAAACCTGTGGCTAAGCACTGTGTATTACATCCTTCAGGAGCAGGGACTCAATAAAGGGGTAGGAGGATAAGCAGGGTCCTCAGAACTGTGGGTCAGGAAGTGTACTGGCAGCTGGGAGAAAGTAGTAAAGATGTTTCTGGAAGGAGGGAGAACAGTTGTTGCAGTCATATTATCCCAGGAAAGAGTCTTGAAAGAAGAGAGACAACAAGGGAGGAAGTTGGCTGCAGAACGAACATCTAATCTGACTTGGAAATTTGGCTGTGTCATCCTGTTTAAACATTCTGAGTCAAAGTAAAGAAATATATAATTAGATGGAAGAATATGAGGAAACATCTTTAAAAAGTAAAGAGAAATATAAATAGGCTTCAGAGGAAAAAGCACCCCATCCCATGAAAAAGATGGTTCACCCTCTCTAGGAATACTTAGCCTAAAACTCTGGATTTTTGAGTCATAATACATGGATTCAAATCATTTCTCTCCACTTAAAGCTGGGAAACTTGGGCAAGTTATTTAACATTTCTGTACTTTACATTGCTCATCTGTAAAATGAGAATAACCTTAGTACCTTTCTTCAAAAGTGTTACTCTTGTGAGTATTAAATAAGACAGTAGTTATAAAGTGCTGAGAAAAAGTGGCACATTTTAGCCATTAAGAATCAGCTTTTAAAATCAGAAGCAGACAAGATCAGTTATAGGCACATTAATAAATTCATCCTCAGCACCCCAAAGCATTCAGATTATGCTTCTTGGTTTGTTTACTAAGTGGAAATGGAATTTCAAGAGGACCAATTAAAGGGAGAAGCAGCTTGTTGTTTTGTTTTTTTTTTTTTTTTTTTAAAAAAAACAAGTTCCATTTTAAACACAGTAGTGTAATATTTGAAAGTTTATTTTATCCATAAAGGGGGGAAGAGATGGATGCTCTGAGCATCATCATCAACCACAACACTCCTGTGAAGACAGACATTCTTGACACCCAGGGGAATATGGATCCCATCAGCAGAAACCAATGCCAGTCATGGTGGACAACATCATCCCAGGTTACAGGGAAGCAGGGAGGGAAATTAAGATTAAAAAAAAAAAATTAGAAAGTCTTTGTTAAAACCTAATCAGCAGGAAGACCTTGGGAGAAACTAGAAAGAAATTAACGTGAAGCAGAATCTTGATGTACAGCTACAGCTTCAAAAATAGGATGCAATTAAGTGCTTTTAACAAGGCTCCAGTAGTCTGCTGGTAAGTGTAGAAAGTCTAGCTTAATGAAATGTCATGGGGACACTGCTTATAACAATCATATGCCCTGGACGCCAAATGGAGCTTTACCTGCTGGAGAAACAGTTACAGAGGAAAAGAACAAAGCCTACCAGCTGTTAGGAAATAGAACAGAATGAGGCCCAGGGCCCTGGGGGAAGGTGGAAATGAACGCAGCCTCTGTGTCTTGTTATGTTTTCCTTACCACTGTGCTTTTCTCTTCTGAATTTAAAATGGTACATTTCTCACTAGGTGAGGGTCTTTTAGAAAAGCCATATTGGACCTGATGTCTGGACCTTGAGAACTTGGAGATTAGATTGGGATGGAGACTATGTAGAGCCAGGAAAGAGGGGCAGCTCATAAGACTTCATAACTACCATTATTTTTTTTTTTGTATTGCTGTTTTTTTTTGTGTGTGAATTCACAATTTCTATTCCCAGGTGGCCCATTAACCTACCTTAGACTTCTGCTCATTCAAGGCTTTTGTCAAATGAAAGTCTGTTAGCCAGATCTTCTCTGAATGCCTTATCTACAGCTGTTTCTCTCAATTCCCCAGGGACTCTTTAGCCCATTGCCTTGTTTCATTTTCTTCATCATATTTTCAGTTGAAAAATTCAGTTGATTGGTGATTTACTGATGTATTGTTAGTCTTGCCTACTATGCATTATACAAGCTCCAGGAGAACAGAAAATGTGTATCCCTGTTTTGTGCATGACTGTGACCCCGTCACGCAGGAAGTTCCTGGAATGTACACAGTGTTTAAGTGAGGCGTTTGTGATAAATTTTTTACCTTACAAATAGCAATGATTTATTTCTCAACTCTATTCAGCACTCCTACTTCATTCTCTGCTCTGATGAACTATCAACTACCTTCTCATCTCTCCTCAATTCTACCTGCCTTTTGGTTTTGTTCTCTTAAATTCAACTTTCTCTCTTTTTATAATGTCCCTATGTGCCATCCTTGAAAACAGTGTAAAATGCCAGGTCCCTTTGTCCTCCTGTTCTTCCCTAAAACCTAGCCAAGTTAAGGGAGGAGCAGTGAGAGGAGGCCTTGGCTGGAAAGTCCAGATACATATCATCTTAAAGGACACTGCTTTTCTCCTAGACACAGGGAACTAGAACAGGTTAGGGTTACCTATAGAAAGAGACTTCCTTACATGTACGCCAGGACTGTTCCTCCTTGGGTGCTAGTCATCCAAACAAACTCAGAAAATCAATAATGATGATGTCACTGCTTCTGCAGCCTAACACTTAAAACCCCTGTTTTGGTAGTGATAGGGACAGAACTCAGGACACTGTGGAGAGGATACATATCACTCTCCAGCTGGCCAGCACCAGACAAAGTGCTGTGAAGGACAGTGGTGTTACAGGTTCAGCCTGTTGAACTTAACTCTTCTAGAAGCAGCCACTGACCTCTTGTACATCCCCCCCCCCAAATCACATATCTTGCACACCATTTGGGGGCACTTAGACCTTTGAGCAACTTATCCCATTGCCCTGGCACAACTGTGCAATGGATGCAACACCTGTTTTATGCCTGAATATATTAACTTTTCTGTGCAAAATCTTTATGCAACCCTTATTTCTCCTTTTCTATTCATTTTTTACTTCTCTTACCCATAATTTTCATCAATACATAAATGTGCTGTTACTCTGAGCCTTAAAAAGAAATGCCACCACACCCTCTCCAGCTACCAATCTATTTGCCCAGTTGTCTTTACAGAGAAAATTTACAGAGTCGTCTTACTCCCTGCTTTTACTTGATGTCCCGTTTTTCTTGGAAACTACTTCAGTCAGGATTTAGTCTTCATCTCTCCTGTGAAAAATGTGATCAAGACCACCAACTACCTTTATGTTTTCTTAGTCCTCATCTTATTGGACTTCTCAAGAGCAAATGAGAGGTGGAGATCTTCTTTTAAAAAATGAAATTTATTTAGATACATTTAATGTGCTATAAATTACATCCAATTTAAGTGCCTGATTTGATGGATTTGCACAAATGGATACATAAAAATGTGTAATCTGTAACTACCAACACAATCAAGATATAAACATCCCTCAAAATTTTCTTAGACTTTGTCACAATTTTGCTGGACTTTTCAGCTTGAGGTAAACATATATCTGTTTTATGCAACTATACACTAAATGTTTTATTACAGATTTTATATAAATGCAGTAACAGTGTAGACATTTTTGTTTCCGTGTTTTACATGCTCAGCATGTATTTTAAGATTCATTATTTTTTTTGCATTTATCAGTAGTTCACTAGTTTTTGCTGAATAATGCTTTGTTGTTAGGTTAGACCACTTTTAAAGATTTGTTGTTCTTTTAACGAACATTTGGATTGTTTCCATTTGGGGGCATTTATGAATAAATCAAATGCACATGTACACACATACATGTCATCTAGCAGTATAAAAACATAATGTGAACAGTTCTCATTTCTATTGGACAAAAACCTAAGAATTAAATTCTGTATCATACAATAGATATTTGTTTAACTTAAAAACTAATTGTTGAACAGTCTCCAAAGTGAATGTTCTCTTTCTACATTCCCATGAGAAATGTCATAGCTGTTCCAAATTCTTCACAACATGTGGTATTGTTAGCCATTTTAGAGGGCATAGAGTTGTATCTTCTATTAATTTTAATCCACATTTTCCTAATGAATTTTAGGGACTTTTTTATATGCTTTTGAGTTACCATTGTACTGTCTTTGATGGTTTACATTTTTTTTTCATTTTTAAATATCAGTTTGTCCTATTACTAATTTTATTAATTGCGTGTTTCAAAAATGTTTCTCTCCAGTTACTGACTTGACTTTCCACAAAAATTCTTAACAGTATATTTGAAGAGAAAAAAAATAATTTTATTAAATCCAATTTATCTGCTTATTCTCTTGTAGCTTACATTGTTATGTCCTATATAAGTACTGTGAGAAATCTTTGCTTTTTACCCATTTTATTATTTTAGAAACTAAAACACTTTTTTTTTAGCTTGTATTCTTTCCCAATACTTAAAACTTATATCTTAGAGCAGCTACGGTACTTTCTACCAATGTTGTGTTTTTATTTCCATTTACTCAAAATTTTTTCAAATTTTTAAAGATTTTATATTTGACTTATAATGTTTCAATGTCATGGCCTTTTTCACCACATGATGCTTTTTAATAGCTTTCCCATAGCCAGTATCACATTTTTAGTAATTTTTTTATAGAATAACATAATGTTTTCATTTCACATGTACATATAAATGATTTTAGTAAATCAATGTAGTTGTGCTACCATTACCACAGTCCAATTTGAGAACTTAACCATCATCCCCAAATATCTTTTATGACAATTACTTTTAAAAAACACTGAACATGAGAGGTATACTATTAGATTTTCCAGGGTGCCACTGGAAGTTTTCATTCTATATGCATTTTTGAACAGCCAATCTCTAGAACTTTTTCATCCTGTGTGGCTGAAACTCTATACACATCACATAGCAACTCATTGTTTCTTCCTTTAACTGGTCCCTACAGCCATCATTCTTTCTCATTATTTAAATGAGTTTAAATAATTCAAACATCTCATGTAGATGGAATCATACCATATTTGCCTTTCTATGACTGGTTTACTTTATATTAATAATGTCCTCAAATTTCATCCCCATGTTGTAACATAGGACGGGATTTCCCTTTTTTGAAAGGAAGAATATTATTCTATTGTTTGCATGTATCATGTTTTCTTTATCCATTCATCCACTGATGGATCTTTAGATTGTTTCCACCTCTTGTCTATTGTGAATAAGGTTGCAATAAATATGGGAGAGAAAATATCTCTTTGAGATGATTTTTTTAAAAAAAATTCTTTGGATAAATACCTAGAAGTAAGACTGCTGGATCATTTGGTCATTGTATTTTAAATTTTTTTAGGAACCTCTGTGCTATTTCCCATAGTCACTGTAACATTCTGTAGAGTCACACGAAGAGTTCATTTTTTCCCCCCACATCCTCAATACACTTGTTATTTTCTGTTAGTTTTTTGTTGGGTGTTTTGTCTTGTTAGTTTATTGACACAGCCATACTTACAAGTGGGAGATGAAAAGTCATTGTAGTTTTGATTTGCATTTCCCTGGTAAGTATGGGTATTGAACACCTTTTACTACACCAGTTGATTATTTGTGTCTTCTTTAAGATATGACTTTTCAAGTCTTTTGCTCATGTTTTGAATTAGATTGTTAACTTTACTGTTAAGGTATAGGAATTCCTGATGTTTTTGATATTAACTATTTATCAGATCTTTGGTATTTAACTAGTTTCTCCTTTTTCATTGCCATTCACTCTGTTGATTGCTCCCTTTTGTGAACAGAAGCATTTGAGATTTTGTCTTATTGCCTTGTTGGTGATATGTCATACAAATGTCATGATACTGGCAATTACTTTTTTGTTTTTAATGGAGTTTTACAGTTTCATGACTTACCTTTGAGACCTTGATCCATTTTGAGTTGATTTTACATATGGTCTAAGGGGCCAGTTTCACTCTTTCACATGTGGACATCCAGCTTTCCCAAGACCATTTGTTGAAGAGACTATCCTTTCTCAATTGGGTATTCTTAAAACTCTCATAAATGAGTTGACAATATGTGCATGGGCTTGTTTCTAGACTCTATTATGTTCCATTGAGTTCTCTTTTTATACCAGTAACATAATGTTTTAATTATAAAGACTTTTTCTACGTTTTGAAGTCGTAAAGTATTTGGCCTCCAGCTTTGTTTTTGTTTCTTTCCAATATTACATTGGCTGTTGGGAGTCATTTGTGGTTCACTGTGAATTTTAGCATTGTTTTTAATTTCTGTAAAAGAATTCCACTGCAATTTTAATAAAAATTGTTTTGAATCAATAGATCACTAGGGATAATTTTGGGTATTTAAATGATATTAAATCTTCCAATCCCCGAACACAACATGTCTTTCCATTTATTTCTTCTTCAATTTTTTTTCCATTGTAAACATTATTTCACTTCTTTGTAAGTTTATCCCTAAGAACTGTATTCTTTTTCATACTATTTTAAATTAGATTTTAAAAGTACCTTTTAGATTATTCATTTTTAATGTATAGAAACATCACAGATTTTTGTTTATTCTGCAACTTCACTTAATTCATTTATTGTTTAAATGGTTTCATTTTTTTCTTTGGTGAATGCATTGAGGTTTCTATATATAATGTCATGTCATCTATAAACAGAGATAGTTTTCTTTTTTTTTTGTTTCAGATGGTTTTAATTTCTTTTCCTTACCTAATTTCTCTAGCTAGGATTTCTAGTGCAATGTTTAATGGAAGGGCCTGGAGTGGGCAGCCTAACCTTGCTCCTAGTCTTAGCAAGAGCATTTTGTTTTTTACTGATAGCTTTAATGTTAGCTGTGGGCTTTTTTTTCCTGGCCTTTATTATGGTCTTTATTATGTACAGGTAATTTCCTTCCATTCCTAGTACAGTGTGCATTTTCATTATAAAAGGATGTTGAATTTTCAAAAATCCCTTTTCTACATCTATTGAGATGATCAAGTGATTTTATTCTTGATTCTTGATCCTTGGCATTTAATCCATTTTAATTTAAAGACAGAAAAGGACATATCATTGCCATTTTGTTAACTGTTTTATATTTCATAGATTTTTCTCCTTTGCCTTCCATTGTCTTCCTTTGTAATATATATATATATATTTGGTAGTGACATGTTGTGATTTCTTTCTCATTTTCTGTTGTGTATCTTCTGTAGGTATTTTCTTTGTAGTTACCAAGCTACTCAAAACAATCCAATGTTTGTAAACAATCTGTTTCAAGCTGATAACTTCAATCACATACAAAAACTTTATTCTCTTAGTTCTTTCCTCACAACACTTTTATATTGATACTACAAATTCTATCTTTTATATTGTGTATCACTAAATTTTTATAATATTTGATATTTTATACTTTGTCTTTTATTTTCTATATCAGAATTAAAAGTAAGTAACATAATTTCCCTTCTGTATTATGATGTTCTATATTTGTCTATGTATTAAATCTTTACCAGAGAGTTCCATATTTCCGTATGATTTCACATTTCTATCTAGCATCATTTTGTCTCAATTCAAAGGCCTCCGTTTAACATTTCATGTAATGTAAATCTAGTGGTGATAAACTTCCTCAGTTTTTGTTTATCTGGGAAAGTTTTTACATTTATCCTTCATTTTTGAAGGACAGTTCTGCTAGTTATAGTATTCTTGGCTGGTAGATTTGTTTTTATTTTCACACTTTGAATATTATTTTACTGTCTTTTGGAGTGAAAGGTCTGCTGTGAAATCCACTCATATTCTTATTGGGAATCTCTTATAAATAATTAGTCACTTTAGTTTCTTTGAAATCTTTCTCTTAGTGTCTGACTTTTGACAGTTTGATTATGATGTACCTCAGTATGATGTTCTTTAGATTTGCTGCACTTGGGGCATATAGTTGTTTTTTTTTATTTGAAATGCCATTTCCCCCAGATTTTTGAGGTTTTTCAGCCATTATTTCCTCCAATGAACTTTCTATTTCTCTCCCTCTTCTTCTTCTGAAAATCTTAACAGCCCCATACACTTTCTTTGCTTTCTTTATTCTGTTTTCTCCTTTAAGTCGAATATACCAAGTGACCTGTGCTTGAGTGTGCCGATCCTTAATTCTTAGTCATCAATCTCCTATTGAACCTCTGTGGGGAAATTTTCAGTTCACTTAATGCATTCTTTAGCTTCATATTTTCTCATTTTGTTCATGCATCATTTTTCTGAGCTTGTTGAGTTCTTTGTGATGGTTATTTTGAATTCCTTGTCATATACTTCCATATAACTCATACACTTCATTTCTGTAGGGTTAGTTTTAGAGATTTATTTTGTTTCTTCCTTCACTCCTGCTTCCCAGATTATTTTTGGGTAGTTACTTTGTGTTGTTATCTGCATATCTGACAAAACAACCATTTCCCCGATATTTATGGATTGTCTTTGTAATAAGAAAGCTCTTCAATCCGTCTAGCTAGAGATACTGGGGGTACATTTTCCTTGAATTCATACTCATAAAGGTCCTTTTAGAGAGCTTTTGCTGTTTTTTTTTTTTTGTTTAGTTTTGTTTTTCAAGAACTTGTAATATCCTGTTCCCTTTGGAGTCTGTCTGTGATACTGTAGGTTCTCAGAAGCTGCTGTTAGCTAGCTGCCCAGCTCTGTTTTGTTTTCAGTGGCTCCCAGTCATCTAGAATATACCTCTGACTTCTTTGAGACAAAACCTATAACTCAGCAGTCTCATGAACAGCTTGAATACAGGACATCTGTTTCAAATCTTTCCATTCTTGTGGACAAACTAGAAACTATATATTTTTTTCTCATTCACTCAATAAGCCAACGGGAGAAGGGGCAGTGGTGGTGGAATGCCTATAGTTTAAACCATATCCTCTGTTTTCAGTGACTTTAACTTGGCACCCTTGCCTATCAGTATTTTGATTCAGGTAAGGTTGAATCGAGTCCCCTAGGTAGCCCCCAGGAAAGTATGAATGATATACACATACATACATACATACATACGCACACACACATATAGTTGAGTCTTTTATATATATCAAGTCTCCTACTGCATTTATATATTAATATTTATAAATATATATATTCTCCTATTGAAAAAAATATATATATATAAAAGACTGGACTATATATATATGTGAGTGTGTGTGTGTGTGTGTGTGTGTGTGTGTGTATGCGTGCGTGCATGTGCATATGTATATGTGAGTGTGTGTGTGTGTGTGTGTGTGTGTATGTATATATATATATATATATATATATATATATATATATATATATATATATCAGTCTTTTCTTTATCTCCCCAGGGAGAAACTAAGGATGGGAGTTTCCTTTTCCAGAACACACTGTGCCAGGGGAGGCTCTCTGGTGAGTGAATGACACAAATTTTCCTATAAGTTTCAATGTGGCTGGTTTTGTGCATGCCCGGTACATAGGAGCTTCTTATTTTGCTTTTGGCTATCTCACAAAGAGAATTGACTCATGTATTGCATAATTGACATCTTCATAGGGAAAGAATGGTCTGGGGATTCCTACTCAACCAATTTTACTGGGTAATTATTAAGAAATCTTTGTTATTGAGCTTTAGTGTGATACCATTGTAGTCTGAGAATATTTCATAAGATTTTAATACATTTAAATTTATTGTGCATTTTTTATAGTTCAGTATATAGGGAATCCTGCTGGACATTTTGTACATGAAAGTAAAACATATGCTGTTTTAGAGTGAAATAATGTATAAAAGGAAATTAGGCTTAGTTGATTGTGGACAATTTTAATTTCCTCTATCTCTTTACAGATTTTGTGGCTATTTGTTCTACCAGCTGCTTTGTGCAGAGTATTAAAATCTCCATCTATCATTGTAAATATGTCCACTTTACTTTAAATTCTTAATGCTTTATATTGAAAACCTTGCTATTATTAATGTATTCACATTAAGAAATGTTATGCCATAATGATGAATTGACCCCTTCAACATTAAAAAATTTTCTTCTTCCTCCTTGAATTTGGCATTTCTCATGCCACACTTTAATTTATGTCATACTATTATTGTAACATCAGCTTCCCTTGATTAATGTTTATGCTGACTATTTTTTTAACTTTAATTTTTAATATGTCTATTTGTATTTCATGTGGATTTTTTTAGAGATCCCATGTATTTGGGTCTTGATTTTTACCTGATTTGACAATATAAACTTTTTAAGAAAAGTGCTTAGCCATTAGCAATTAATATAATTATTGATATGGTTTGAATCTATCATCTTTCTCACTGAGTGCTATTTGTTCTCTGTTTTGACTCCTCTTTTCATTTTCTTTTTTATTGAGTTATTGTTTTATTTCATCATTACTTTTAACTATATATCTATGCATCATTTTGTTGTTTTTTCAATTGTAGGACTAGCATTTATAATGCAAAGATTTATTTTATAATATTGTACTTTCAAATAATATTATGCTACTCACTTGATGTGTAAGAATCTTACAATAGCATACTTCATTTCTTCTCCCATTTCTACTTTGTTGTCATGTTATTTTTCTATATATCTTGAAAAGTTCATAATATATTTTCATACCTTTTCCATTAAACAGTCAATAGTCTTTCAAAGAGGTTAAAAATGGTAAATATAACTTTATATTCTTTTTGTATTTATAACTTCCCAACTTCTTTGTTTCTTTCTGTAGAGATAAATTTCCACTTGGTGTTATTTTTTACTTGTGTTCAGGATTTTCTTCAGTAATTGTTAGTGTGAGTCTACTAGTGATAAGTTATTTATCATTTGAATGTTTGGAAATGTGTTTATTATTTCAAAAGTTGTACTCATTGGGTAGTGAATGCTGTGCAGCAAGAATATATGTACTTTCTGTTCAGCACTCTAAGTGTATACTCTATTGTGTTCTTCTGGATATAGATTCTGCCAAATATTCTTTAGAAATCCTTAACTTTTTCCTCATGCATAATGTATTTTTTTCCCTGTAACTGCTTTTAACAGTTTTATTTTTTCACTGATTTTCAGCAGTTTCATTATGATTTGCTCTGGCGTGTTTCGCTTTAATTCTTCTTAGTGCATGCTGAGCTTCTTGAATACTTGGGTTTATAGATTCATAAATTCTGAAAAATCTTAGTCATATTTCCTCAAATCTTTTTCGAGCATCAGCTCCCCCTCTTGTCTTGTCTTATGTGTGTAAATCTGTTGATATTTTTCTCAGAAGTTATTGTAGCTCTGTTGAGTTTTTGGTCTTCTTTCTCTCTGAAGTTCATTTTGTTGGTACAGTTCTCTATTAGTTTACCAATCTTACTTTTGGGCAGTATCTATCTAATGTGAATCCCATTCCAAATAGAGTTTCTTTCAGTTAGTGTATTTTCCTTGTCTAGATATTTTACTTAAGCCTCTTTTTATATCTCTCATTTTTCTGTTTATTACATTTACATATTTCCTTGCTGTCTGGAGCATACAGATCATACTGCTAAATTCATTTCATTCATCATTTCTGAGTCTATGTCTATTTTTCTCTTCCCTATTGCTCACATGGGTCTGCTTTTTCATCTGCTGAATTTTAAAGTTTTGAATGTAGAAAACACTCTACCTTAGGCAGCCTGATAAGGACTTGAACATGACTTTTATTTATTCATTCATTTTTTAAAATATTTATTTTATTTTTTTTTAGTTATAGGTGGACACAATTTATTTATTTTATTTTCATGTGGTGCTGTTTTCAAGATTTGATTTTACATTTTTCCAGAATGGTCTAAATCACCTTTACAGAAAGTCTACTTTATCCCCTCTACTACACCATGCTTGTCTGTGCTGCATGCTGAATGCTTATTCAACAAAGTTTATTTCATTTTCTCTGAAGAAAGAAAATTCCTCCTTCTGTGTAAGTTCAGAAATGTTCTTCCAATTCCATAATTATTATTATTTTCTGTGTGTGTGTGTGTTTGTGTATTTCTTTACAGCACAATGATGCTTTATTCTGGTAAAAAGTGGTGGTCAAGAATTTTATGCAGATTTAAGGAAGTCCTTCTGACTATGTCCAGTTCTCAATTTAGCTGCATATTCTAGCTAATGTGACCTCTCTAAACTCTGACCTCTCTAAACTAACTCTCTTCATTTCAGTGAGACCATTAGGATATGTGTGGTTTATTCTCCACTCTGTAACGCCTGACAGTTGCCTTCAGGAAGCTACCTAACGATATCAAAAACACCTCTTTCTTTCCTCTCCTTCTGTTTATCAGCAATAACAGGACTTTAAGGACATTCTCTAATTGATAAAATCATCATTTTCTACATTTTTTTCTTACTTTCCATTTGTCCATGAAGGAGCAGAAACACCATTGTAGTTGATATTACATGGCAGAAGTAGAAGTCCACTGTCTTTGCTATGGTTTGGATCGGTAGTGTCCCCCAAAAGCCCATGCATCAAAAACCTGGATCCTAGTACAGCAAGGTTCAGAGGAGAGGAATGTAGGCAATGATAAGATCATCAGGGCTCTGACCTTATCCGTGGATTTATTCATTAAATAATACTTTTTGGCAGTACCACTCTGATGTTAATCTCATCCCAAATATATTTTCTTTCATGTTTGTATTTTCTGTGCAAAAATATTCCACTTCTCTTTCTATATCTTTTGCTTTTCTTTTTATTACATATATATGTGTATATATATGTGTGTGTGTGCATTATACATATATTAACATCTTGAACATATAAATCATATTGCCAAACTTATTTTATTTATCATTTCTGTTTTCTTGGCTATTGCTCTTATTATCCTCTTTTGTTTTGTTTTGTTCAGAGACATGAATGTTTATTTAGGGAAACAGAGGGACAATTGGAGGAGAGAGTGGTCTGTCTCAAGAGTTAAAAGCTTTAGGGTAAAGCAAGAATCCACACTCAAGGGAGAATATGGGCCACCTTCAGAGGGAGAGACAGTTGAATGTGTGCTTTTTCATATGTTGAATTTTACATTTTTCAATGGTGGGTGAATGAACTATTGGAAGGTAGGACTTAGTTGGAGGAATTAGGTCATTAGAGGTATGCCCAGTGAAAAGGGAAAGGTTTGTCTTGTCCCCTTGTCCCTAGTTTTTCTCTCTCCACCTTCTCCTCTCTCCTTCTGTCTGCCTTGAGCTGAGCACATTTCCTCCACCATGTCCATCCATCATGATGCTTCTGCTTTGGATTCAAACACCCTCCAAAGGTTGGCTCTGAATTCATGAGCCAAAATAAACTTTTCATCCTCTAAATTGTTCTTGTAAGGTGTTTTGGTTTCAAGAACCCAAAGCTGGCTAATGCAGTCTTCTTCAAGCATTTTCTCCCACCCTTGTACCCCTGCATTGTCTGCTTCATCTACTACCATGGTAGATGCCCTTTCTTAGCCACTTTTTTCCCCAAACTTATAAATATTGTAGTTGACCTTCTATTCTTATTTCTTTTTTTCTTCTTTTTTAATTTATTTTTATTTTTTTATTGGTTGTTCTAAACATTACAAAGCTCTTGACATATCATATTTCATAAATTAGATTCAAGTGGGTTATGAACTCCCATTTTTACCCCAAATACAGATTGCAGAATCACATCCGGTTACACATCCACATTTTTACATAATGCCCTATTAGTTGTATTCTGCTACCTTTCCTATCCTCTACTATCCCCGCTCCCCTCCCCTGCCATCTTCTCTCTCTACCCCATCTACTGTAATTCATTTCTCTCCTTGTTTATTTTCCCATTCCCCTCACAACCTCTTATATGTAATTTTGTATAACAATGAGGGTCTCCCTCCATTTCCATGCAATTTCCCTTTTCTCTCCCTTTCCCTCCCATCTCATGTCTCTGTTTAATGTTAATCTTTTCCTCCTGCTCTTCCTCCCTGCTCTGTTCTTAGTTGCTCTCATTATATCAAAGAAGACTAATGTAAGTGTCTGTCCTTGTTCTCTGATTTATCTCACACAGCTTCATTGTTTGGAACAACTTTCCACTTGGGTGTTTGATAGGCCTTTCCACCAAAATCTGTCGAAAACTGAACCTGTGATTTTCCACCAGAACTTGCTCTAGCCCAGCAAGTTCTACCACATTGAATGACATTATTTCTTTAGTTTCTAAAGTTAAGCCTTGGCACAGTCTTTTATACCCCTCATCCAAATTATCAGGAACTCTTTTAAACTTAAGTTTTTAAATATACTCTGGGTCTATCCATCTCTTACCAACTTAACTGTTACAACATTATTCTAAATCATCTCACTACTGTTATGGTTTGGATGTGAGGTGTCCCCCAAAAACTCATGTGTGAGACAATGCAACAAGGTTTGGAGGAGAAATGATTGGGTTATAGCCTTAACTTAATCAGTGGATTGATCACTGATGAGATTAACTGAGAGGTAATTAGAGGTAGGTGGGGTATGGCTAGAGGAGGTGTTTCACTGGGGGCTTGGCTATGGGGTAAATATTTTATATCTGGAGCATGGAGTCTCTCTCTTTGCTTTCTGATCACCATGTGAGCTGTTTCCCTCTGCCACACTCTTCCTTCCTGATGTTCTGCCTCACCTACAGTCCCGAGGAATGGAGCCTGCTATTTTTTGACCTCTGAAACTTTTAGCCTCCAAATAAACTTTTCCTCCACTACAATTGTTTTGGTTGAGTCTTTTTAGTCACAGCAAAAAGTGAAGTAAGCTGACTAAAACAATCACCTAAATAGACTATTGTGATTGTCATTTAATATGTCCCCTCTATTTGACATCTGCCTCCCCAATTTTATTCTTTATGCAGAATTCAGAATTGTTCTTTCCAAATGAGATAAAATATGCCCAAGACTCAAGTGGCTTTCAATCACACCTTGGAGAAAATACAAAGTCCTACAAAGCAATAAAATTCTGATCTCTTACTTTCTTTCCAAACTGATCTCACTTGTTTACATCTCAGTTAGGCCACTACTGTCAGACTGATCTCTTTGCTCTTCCTCTGGGAGGTCATGTGTCCTGGACTTGGGAGACCTCTTCACTCTTCATGGACTTTTCTTTTCATAGCTGTCATCCTAGCTCTTGCTGCATGAAGTTTTTCCTTAAGTATCACTTCTTCAGACTAGCAGTCTAAAACATAATATTTTATACGCCCTGCTACAATGTGAATATACACAATGTAATTTACACCTGTCTCCTTCACTAGAATCTAGGTGGCAAGGGGAAAGGGATGTTTTTTTGTTGATCATTGTAACCCTAGAGCCAAATACATAGTAGGATATTCAGTAATGATATAAAACTACAATTTTGTAAAGGCATCACACAGGTAATGACACCTGTTACTGTTAAGGTGCTATTCCAAAATCCCCAATAAAACTCCAGGTCTTTTTGAAGGAAAGACAAAGGTTTTATTCTGGCCAAGGCCAAGGGAGCAGAAAGCAAATAGTTATGTAGCCCAAAGACCAATAGTGAAAGTACAGAGTAAGCCTTAAAAAACAAACAAACAAAAAAACGCAAACAAACAAACAAACAAAAAAACTCCACATAGGAGTGTGCGCAGGTGAGGCAAGTACAATCATAAGACACATTTCATAAAGTGTAAAGCAATTTAGATGCTGTTGTAACAACTCTAGAAATGTGGAAGCAGGTTTGGAACTGAGTAACAGATAAAGCTGGAAGAGTTTTGAAGCGTATGTTAAAAGAAGCAATATTTCTATGAAGGGATTTTAAAAGGAGCTTCTAGAGAAGTCTTATAAAGGAAACAGGAGAGTTGTAGGAAAGCTTCTATCTTCTTAGGGAATGCACAGTCTTAGAATGTTGATAGAAATACAGATACTAAAGGACATTCTGATGAGTTCCCAGATGGAAGTGAGATTATTTTATTAGACAACAGGCAAAAGGTAATCCTAGCTAATAAGTGTCAAAGAATTGGGCTGAATTGTTTTCATGTTCTATCATTTTATGAAGATATAATTTGAAAAGACAAAAATGGATATTTCTAATTACCCGAGGACAATTCTAAGCAAAATATTGAAGGTGTAGTTTGGTCCCTTCTGATTACTTACAGTATGCTTTAAGAAGAGACAAGGGACTTGAAGATGAAGTCATTAAACAAAAAGAAAATGTTAAAGAAAATTTGGAAAATTCCCAGCCTATTCATATTAAAAAATACAGGAAAGAAAAGAGAAGGCATGTTTGGAAGAGAGCACCAGGCTTTGGCAAGTAACAGTTTTGATATGGGAGATCAGTATTGGTGTGAACCACAGACTCAATTAGCTACCCCAGAAGGATTCTAACTATTTTAACTGATGAGGAAAGAGATGATAAGAAATGGGATAAAGTTGCTGAAATTCTTGGATTTTACATAATGGAACTGAAGAGTTATTCAGTTAAAAATGTGCTCTGCATTTCAAGACAAGGGGTAAAGAACCCCAAAGGCAATTTATAGAACACCAGGGCTGTCTTTTTGGTTCCAAAGTTGGGTAGGTAAGGATCACTGCCTTACTGTTGACAGACCAGATGACTTCTACTTTTAAAACCTTAGAAGCAGGGCCACCCAAAGTGGTGGGAGTTTGACTCCTGAGTAGCATGGTTCTGAGGGGGCTCTTCCCACCTGGAAGAGTGGGAACAGTTCCAGTGGGTCTGACAGGTATAATCACCCCGCAAGTGGGTCTGGATGGCAGGGTATTGAGCCAAAACAGATTATACCACAGACACTAGTATGTAAAAACGTGGATGTGTAACCGATGTGATTCTGCAATCTGTATACGAGGGAAAAATGGGAGTTCATAACCCACTTGAATCAAATGTATGAAATATGATATGTCAAGAGTGTCAAGAACTATGTAATGTTTTGAACAACAAATAAAAAAAAGAAAAGAAAAGAAATCTCAATGTACTCATCTTGCTAGGGTTTGAACTTCCTTGGGACAAGTCATCCCTTCCTTTTATTTATTTATTTTTTTATATATCTCCCTTTGAGAATGAAAATATCTGTCCAATGCCTGTCCCACCATTGTATTTTAGAAACACATAACTTGTTTTGTTTCATAGACTCACAGGTAGAGAATTTTGCCTCAGAGTGAATTGCATCTTGAATCTTACCCATATATTATTTGGATCATATTTGATGAGATTGGGGGCTTTAGATTTTGAACTTGAAGCTTAAAATGAGTTAAAACTTTTAGGATGGTTGGGATTGATTCAATGCATGTGAGAGGGATATGATTTGGGGGAAAACAGAAGCAGAGTGCTACTGATTGCATGTTTGTAACCTTCCCAAATCCACATGTTGAAATCCTGATCCTAGAGGTAAAGACACAGAAGGTGAACACCACTTAGATTATGAGGGTGGAGATCTCCTAAACGGGGTTGGTAACCTTAAAAAAGATAACAGAGGACTTTTTCACTCTTTGCTCTCTTCCATATGAGGGTACAAGAATTCAGCCCTGGTCTCTTGGGAGAAAGCCCTTACCAAAACCCAGCCATGATCTCAGACTTTCAGCTTCCAAAACTGAGAAATAAATGCATATTGTTTCTAAGCTTTCATTCAATGGTATTTATTATAGCAACTCAGACTGATCAATACACCTCAACTACATGGATGTTACTTTTCCTTCCCCTTGAGCCAAGGACATGCTGTCAATCATCTACCATCCATTTACCCCTAATGCCAAGATTCCAACATGTCTTGATACTTTTTTCCCTGTGGCAGGGATTTCAACTGTTTTCAATTAGCACTCAAGTCAGTGAAAAGTAATTTTGTTTCTGTTGTTATGGTTATTAAGTATTTTTTTCTACTTTCTTCTATTTTTACCATTTAAATTATGATTGAATTAAGTATGGATGGCTCTGCTTGCCACTTCTAAACTGCTTCAGCAAATAAAGTTGATTGCATTTGTTTGAAGAAACATAGCTCTTCTGTGATGGACTTCACAGATACTTTACTTCACCCTTTTGATAACATTTAAAAATAATTATTAATTGCATTTTTGTATTAAGTTAACTTGTTAATTCAAAAGACATAGGTAAATTTTTTTGTTTGTTTTCTGCTCACATAATTCCAAAAATTTTCATTGAAAAGTGAACCTTCTTTGAAGTTAGGAATAAGATGGAAAACTGAATTTTCTTTTTCTGTATCTTCCCTTCTTACCCAATCTACATAAGTTTACCTTTAATACCATTTCTTATTTTCCCAAACATGACATGTTACCTTACAACAGCTTTTAGTCATCCATTATTCCCTTTTGAATCCAAGAAAGAGTATGACAATTGCTCTACACTGGATATTATAATTTACGCTGTAAGCTCTTCAACGTCTGTCAAATTCCTTATGTTGACAATTTAAAAAAAATACTAAATCATTGCCTTTTACCAATTGAGGGGAATATATGAAGATAACAAAATGGTTTTAAACACTTAGACAATATATTCCTTACTCTATCTTAGATGTAGAATCCAAAGAAAATTAAGGACTTGGTTAAATTTGAATCATGATGCTGCCCCTTACTTGTTAAACCCTAGACCACTCTCTCTGATGAGTTAGCTTCCTCAGTCTGTTTTCATCATATCAGAAAAGAGCATTTATATACCTTATTGTTAAACTAATCTTATTTCCGGAAACTCCATATTTCTTCTAGTGAGGTTTTACAGACATGTTACATATTGGTTTTACTGATATTTACATTGAATAAGTACTTTGCTTTTGTGTGCTACATTAGATTTAAGATCATATCCTGAGTGCCATTTTTTTCTGTTTAAACTGAAACAAGTCAATTAGTTCTGCCCAACATGAGTTGCGCGCGTGCACACACGCACACACACACGGTAAAGCTACATCATGAGACTGTTTTGAGTATGAGGTAAATGAATGATAATAAAATGTTTAACATAGATGTGGCTAAATATAGACTCTCATTGTCTATTGGTTTCTTTGTCCTCTGCAAATGCTTAACTTAACCACCTTTCAAATTGTATCAAATTATATCATATCTTATCCACATTTTTTAACCTTTGTGGACCATCTGCTCTGTCTTGCTGCTTTTTGTTTGTCTGTTTGTTTCAATATTATCTGGCTATTTAACTTCTAGATTTCTTCCTTATGAAAAATATTAGGTGGAGAGAATTCATACTAAATGGGAAGGCTAAGACACTGGATTTTTCTTAAATGGCTCAGAGAAACAAAAGTACTTTTGATTGTCAATTTAGAGGATCAAGAGTGACAGAAGCTTCAACAGGGTTATGAGCTTTGGGATCATAGTGTCATGACCCAAGTTTTCTGATACCTAGATAGTTTAAGTGTATGTCCTTTTGGACCAGTTAAATTGACTCATATTGAAGGTCCTCACCCTTGTTGCCAGTGTATATTCTCCTAGTTTATCTTTCAGTTGAACTTCCTGATGCTGTACAATCCTATATATGTGCACGTCCTCTTATGCTAAACATACTGCTGACATACTGAGAAATTCCATGTTATATAATATATTTTAAAAATCACATTCAGGAATTGGTCATTTTACCCATCAACTGTATCATCTGTTAATTTTATCCCCAAATCAAATTGTTTAAGCATAGCTCCCTAAGGATAAAATCGAACAGTGAATATATTTTATTCAAAGCTCATGTCAATCCACCAAAATACAATGATATAATTATTTTAGAACTTTCTTATTAAGGATGCAGTATGTAAATTCTTATCCATTGAACAAGAAAGTAGGCCACATTCTGGGTTAAGATGAAAAGAAAATAAAAATAAAAGAGAGAAAGAAAGATAAAATTTGAATAAAGAAAATCTAGAAGCCTTGGTATGCTAAAGGCAATTTCAAACTAGAATTTATTTCAGTAATAAGATTCATGTAAATACAAATATAAACATAGTTGGTGTGCAAATCACAAAATTCAGAGAGCACTGAAAGAATTCAAAAATGTAATATACACAGATGAGTGCATACATTTTCTATATTAGGGTTTTTTTTTAAGGAAATAGAATTGAACCATTCAACTCATACCCTTTTACAAATTAAATTTGGAGAAATATGATCCTCAGTAGCATTGCCCAACAGTGTTAGACAATAAGTGATTATTTTCTTATACTAGATATTATAATGTACTGCTAATGCCCCTAATGTCCGAGAACTGACTAGATGTATTTGTTTATATTCAGCCTATGAAAAAGGGAAGGCTATGTTCTGTGACAGTCCAGAGGACAGAACCACAACCAATGAATAGAGTTACAGTGATGAATACATGAGCACAAGAGAAGGAGGAATTTTCTCATCATAAATACCACTCAGCAATGCTATAAAACTCATTGCAAGGGAATCTAATAATCAGATTACAAGGTATCATGTGTATAGCTGATATGTTCTCTGTATGGTTAGAAGCTGGAATAAATCATTTCTAGGCAACTTCTTGTGACAGACTTGTGCTCTTCTTATTGTAGAATTGTTTCCCAGGCCTACATTTGAGCAAAATAAACATAGGGACAAATTTTGGAAAAGGATAATAGCAATTTAGATTTGCTTCATCTGTAAACCCTGTACTATCAGAAGGCAGAGTGAATTCACTCATGTTCTCAGCTTAGTTTGAAAAAGGATTTCAAATGGCAATGATATTTATAGTTGTGATCTAATACAAGATCACTTAGAAAGGAAGAGAGAGCAGGAAAAAGAAAGGCACAGACGTATGGTTTCTTCTTTGGAAAAAAGTAGTTGCATAGCTAAGTATCCAGTCACTAATTAGCATTAGGGGCTAATGTTTGTGGGTAAATTGACCATAAAAATATGAAAAACCCCACAAAGAAGAAACTTTAAAATATAATGCCTATAAAATATATAGAAACTAAATGGTATCTATTTTTTTTTACAAAAATTAGATTAGGAATCATTGTATATTTATATAATATTTGGAACAAAATCAACCAGTACTGGGGTTACTAAGAAGAAAAGAATGTTTAGACATTGGGATATTGAACCTGTGTTATAATACTGTGAAAATGCAAAGTTGTGGGTTCGTCTAAGAGGCTTGGGTACCAGAGTGAGGGAGCCATTTGGGATTATTCAGATTGCTAGACAAGACACAGCAATGAGGTACTGGTTAGAAAAAAGAGAAACAAAAATGGAGTTAGAAAACAGAATTGAGATGGGGTGTGTGTGTGGGAGAGAGTGTGTGAGTGTGTGTGTGGTCTCCATGCATGTCCAAGCTGGTACCTTTATTAAGAATATCCAGCTACTGCAGATTTCTGTTTGTTTGTTTTTGTTTTTTCACTGACTTAGGAGCAGTCGATGTAAATAAGTAAATGTTGGCAGATTCACTTGATTTCCCTCCTCTCTCTCTCCTGTTTTTCTTCTCAATTCAAGATACACCTTTTTGAGTGGGTAGTACCTATGGGTTCAGTTGAGACACTATGCAGCCAGCTGCCACAATGGACCCATCACCCTATTAACAAGAGGTGATATCACCTACTGGGCTGAGACTAAAGAGCTATGAATGACTCAGTGAATGTCTCTATGTCTGTGATATGCTTGATGTCATACAGAACATTTCTTCAGGAGTCCTAATTGGTCTCTTTCACTCCTCATTCTCCTCTGTGTGGCATATAGGTTTTGACAGTCACCTGCCAAAATCTGGATTCTGGTGTTGTTTTATTGCCTATTAGCACAGAGAGCATACAAGGGCATTCATGACCACACAGAGCAATTCCAAAACTAATATGTGCTATGTGGGGTCAATTTGCCAGCAAGAAAATTTTGTTAACTATAGAACAAATTTGGTTTATTTTTGCTCAGAGATGAAGTGTATTTGTGTGTTATAACTTGAGGGATAAGGCTGCTTTAATGATTTTTTAAGAGATACTCTCAAATGAAGAAAACACGAACAATAATAACTTTAGCAGATGATATTGAATGTCTAGAGGGCTAAGCAGCTGTGGGATTCTTATCAGAAGAAATCTTAAGACATTGGGCATTTTCTCTTATTCCCATTACTAAGGCTTCTTTTTATGACTCTTACACTAAAATATGAACCACACGAGGAAGAAATTGTGGAGTAAATTGTTTAAGTAGGCTATCTATACTGGAATAATCAGATGGCCCCTTTTTAAAGAAACCAAGTAGATGATTCAATAGAAAATAAACCACTGCAGTTGGAATGCAGGACTCCATCACTACTAGCTATTAAATCTGGGCGAGTCATGTCTCCAATTTTGAACCTTATCAATTCTAAACTGGGAAAATTGTGCTAAGTAGGCTGTTAAGTCCCTTATTTTGCTTTACTTATTTTTGCCAATTTGGGGACAGACCCACGCATGAATTATAAATTATGGAGAAGAAGGGGCATGGAACTTTGAATTTTGGCTAGCATTAAAGAATGATATTTTTCCCCAAAAGTAACTTAGAGCAGATCAACAGATAATTCATTCCTGGTTAAGAAAAACAAAAAGTTCTTCCTTCTTGTTTGCCTTTATTATTTGTTTACCACATATATTCAAAGGAATATCAACAAATTTAAGCCTGTTTCTGAAGGGGAACCTTAATGCAACCAAATACAAAGAATAGTGGAAATTTTTGGCCTGGATGAAGTAAGATTTAATTACAGATGACATAAAATACTTGAGACGTCATAATGCGAAAGAGGCATTAAACACATTTCATCTGATTTCAAGAGCAAAAATTTCATCCAGATAATTGGAATACATCAGACACTAGAAAGGCAATATGTCAATCAATGGAAGGGAAACTGATGTGATACAGCAATTTGTATACGGGGTAAAAGCGGGAGTTCATAATCCACGTGAATCAACCGTGTAATATGATGTATTAAGAACTATGTAATGTTATGAACGACCAATAAAAATAAATAAATAAATAAATAAATAAAATGACAGTCAAAAAAAAAAAAGAAGAAGAAGAAAGCAGATTTTGTCTTAAACCTTTGTCAATAAACAGAACCACCAACATAATAAGATTAGATCGCTTTGAAAGACACTGACACTATTAGTTCTCAGTGGATGTATTTAAAACAAGTTGAATGATATCATGGCAGAATACTGTATACAGAGTTAATGAAATCAGTGAGAACAGGGCGCTTATTTTCTGATGAAATCATCAATTAGTTTTCTTTTAAAAAAGATTGTTTGACTATTCAAAAATTGAGAGCATACTTGAACAACTTGGCCCAACATTTCTTTGTCATGAAAGAGTACTGCATACAGTATTACTGAAACCAAACAGACGAGGACTCAATGATATTTGAGGTGTCTTAGATTCTTGGATTCCATTTTGTTGTCATTTCAATATAATTTCTCATAGGATATTGAGTCATGATGGGCAGAAGTTCCCTCCTGCCAGCCAAGAGAAAGATTTTATTTTTAAGTTGGATTTTTTTTTCTTTTTAGAGAGTGTGTCTGTAAGCAAGTTTTAATGTATATGATACAATGTCATATTTACTTCCCTTTTATCCTTATTATCCTCTAATATGCCTCTCTGTTGTATATAACTATTCTCTGTCCTTGAAGGCAAACCATGTATAATTTAGAAAATTTGGTGCAAACCATGTAGAATTTAGAAAATTTGGTGCAAACCATGTAGAATTTAGAAAATTTGGTTTCTAGTAGCTACTTAGTAATTGATTAAGTATAGGTTCAAAGATTTTTTTTGGATAAAATTATATTATTAACTTTAATGCTCCTAATGATAAAAAATTGGAAGATTCTAACTGTTATAATAAATAGTAACATCCATTTGGCAAAAAGTTGTGCAGTTTTTCATAAATAGGGTAAAGATGGAGAAAAAGTACGATGATACTGAAGGTTAATGTACATATTCCTTCTTGAGAAATAGAAACATATCCAAGAAGTATGTCAAGAAGACTCTAAGACAATCTACACTCAGCTTATTCCAAGCAAAATCATATCTGGTTTAATAGAATCATTAAAATTAGTTCTTTTACATGGGTAAGAGTAAATAAAGGGTTTTCTTTATAATTGCAACCCTAATTTAATTACAGGAGAGCAGATTGGGTGTACAGTCAAGTTCTTTGTAGGAGTCAGATTTAGAGGCCACTATTAGATTTCATTTCACCACATTATTTGAAAGATATAACATATGTTCTCTCAAAGTTCATGTGTTAGACAATGCAACCATTTTCAGAGGTGAAATGATTGAGTTATGAGAGCTTTAACCGAATCGGTGGATTAATATACTGATATGGATTGAATGGGTGGTAAATACAGCGTAGCTGAAGGAGGTAGGTGCCCCGGCACATGCCTTTGGGGTTTATGTTTTGTCCCCGGTGAGCAGAGTCCTGAACTGCTTGATTTTGCCACACTTTTTCACCATGATGTTCGGCCTCACATGAGGCCTAGAGCTATGGGTGTCTATGAATTGAGACCACTGAAATCATGAGCTAAATACATTTTTACTTCTCTAATTATTCTTGTTAGTTCTTTTGGTCACAGTGATGAAGAAGCTAACTAAATGATGTAATTTGGACTGAGAAGAGCATGGAGCACTTGGACCTCTAAAGTTGAAAACAGTAAACAACAACAGAGGATATTTGTAGTTTATATATAGTATGTGAGTTTGGGGGACACAATCAAATAGCACCCCCTTTCCCACATGACAAATGGAAAGTACATGAAGGGCAAAGGAACAGTTTTAGCTGATAAAATTGATAATATCTTAACGATATTGAGTGTTTCCATGGTCTAAGAATCGTTCTTACTGATTTATATATATTAACTAATTTCACCTCCATAAGAGCGCTGTGAGAAAATGTTATTATTTCATTTTACATATCAGGGACACTGAAGCAGGGAGGTATTCAGTAATTTGACCAAAACCACATCTCTTGTAAGTGCCATACCTCAGATCTGAACTGTGACAATATGGCTCTAGTCTTCCTACCCTTCACTCTTACACGTCACTTCCTCCGTCTCAAGCTTATATCATACATGGTAACTTTTTCTTAAAGCAAGTTGCTACTGAGTCCCACTGATGGACATCTAAAGCCATCTACTACCCATAGCCTGGTGGGAGCAGAAATGACACCTTGGGACAGAGGTTCATGTTTGCAAAAGTTCAGAGCGAAATACAATCATCTCTGTGACTAGCCCATTCTAAAAAGAAGAGGGAAGTGAGCCACATAGGCCCACTTCTTTCTGTAAATTCATCAGATTGTCTCTTCTTTCCTAGAGGAGTAAATGGAGAGAGAGAATGTGTCACATTACCAGTGCCACCTCCACATGGAAGAAAAACATCAGGAGGTGTCCTCGGTTCCCCCACACTCTACCAGCATCTTCTCCAGATTTTTCTTTTCTTCTTCTTATCCTTTTTCTTCTTCTTCTTCTTTTTAATGGTACTGGGGATTGAACTCAGGAGGGTGCTTTTCCACTGAGCTACATCCCCTACCCTTTTTATTTTTTATTTTGAAACTAGGTCTTGCTAAGTTGTTAGGGCCTTGCTAAATTGCTGAGGCTGTCCATGAATTTGCAATCCTCTTTCCTCAGTCCCCAGAGCTGCTGGAATAACAGGTGTGTGCCACTCTACCTGACAGAATTTTGCTTTCTTAGATTGGGTTAAACCTATGCCCTCCTGGGGTGCGAAGAGGAGATCAGTGGTATTAGGACAGACCACTTCTCACCTTCATGAGAGAACTATTCACTACCCCTTAGTATATCCTGATTCAACAGTTGGCAGGGATTTGAAATTTTTTCCTGCATATAGTTTGAGTAGCCGTAAATCAATGAGTTCTGTGTTTACCAAAAGAGTCACCATTCAAAAACATCTTCCAGAGTTAGTCCTACTCAGAAGAGTTGTTCCCCCATGCCAACATTTAATTAGTACTAAATTATTTGTTATAATCCTTATCCTTCTTTGCCTATCTTTAATGTGATTTGTTTTAGCTATTTTTTTCCAAGAGTCTTAAATCAAAATGTTCCATTGACATGGGCCCTGAGGCACAGCCAATATTTCTACAACTACCTTCTGAAGCCCAGGTACATGTTGGTGAACTAACCTACTGCCCCAGACCGATGCCTGTCGTTCTCAATAGCTCAAGAACTGATCCTTTAAGATCAGCAAATAGAATTCTACTTATCAATACCTAGGTGGCTTAATTATGGAAACACCATCTCATCCTATGATGAATGCTTGCTTCAGCCAATTCTGTTTACACATGCCTTTATGTCTATGTGGCCTGTCAGTGTCCTCTAAGGTTTCCACAAGGCTTGTATACCTGTGCCAAAGCCAATGCCTTTGAATTTAAGATGAAGCTGCATTAACTTACATCTTAAGTTTACCGTTATTTAGTTTTATTACTTCAAGGAGACTCCTCCCATTGCTGAATCAGTGTGGCTAAGTTCAGGTCTATCCACACTATCCAACACCTGGAGAAATCATGCACATTTCAGCATCTGTCTAAGGCCCTGAGCTTAAACACTAAAACATCATACACTTGCCTTTCCTGAATCTCACTAATTCTATCTTTTCTGGGACACTTTCTTTTGCTCAAAGTAGGAAAAATCTGTGGGTAGATAACTCAGGATCAGGGATAGTCCACTTTTTAAAAATAGTCACATACCTGGGACTAAGCCAACAGGAATAGCAAGAGAATATCCTACATAGATAAACACTAAAGTGAATGTAATGTGGCCGACTTGCAACAGAGCTCAAACATCTGATCATAGGAAATCATGTGACTCAATATAATCTGTACAAATTGATAAGATCTAAAATATCTTAAGTCTTAAGGTCACATTTTTCCCAAACACTTCAGAAGTCACAAACAGATAATAGATGAAAAATAGAGAAAGGAAGGAAGGAAAGAAAAAGAAAGAAACAAGAAACAAAATTGTAAACCAAAGTTGTTTACTGGAACAAAACCAATCAAAGGAGTTCACATAAGTGAATTTCCAAATATCTTCTTACTTTCTTCACATTAGTGGATCTTTGAACTGGTAATTTAACTTAATAAGATTAAACTCTGGTCATTAAATTCTGAGAGTAATTTAGTAATGATCTCATGGAGACAGTGAAGGTAACTAAGGGGAATAAATATTATCATTTATGAGCAAACTTCAAACCTTAAGAGATTATTACTTTATAATCTCAATGAGATGTAAACGTGCAAATAGAATAGAAAATCAAAACAAACAAACAAGCAAATAAAATACCAGGCATAAGTGAAGTCTATAAGATAATACTAAAATGAAAGTTAATAAATATGCTATTAAAGAAATGAGGAGGACCACATTTTTCAATCATTTTATTAAGAAAAAAATTAAACATCAGAAATATGAATGGGATTATACAATAAATACCCTTTTAATATTAATCAACATATTTCCACAATGGTTTATCTATACCTTTGAGTAAACTACTTGGTAGATTATCATAGACAGGATGTCTTAACTAGAATCATGTTTTTCAGTTCACCACAATACAATTATATCAGCTGAGAAATTCAAAATATTCCCCAGAATTTTTTCATAACTTTTGTTACTTCCAGACAGAAGTCCAATCGAGGTTAATATTTGTATTTAGTTATTAGATCCCTTTTCTCTGTACCTGGAACAATTGCCCATCTTCATTTCTTCTATAACATAGACATTAAGAAGAATCCAGTCTTGGGGCCAGGATTGTGGCTCAGTGGTAGAGTGCTCACCTACCAAGTGGGAGGCCCTGGGTTCGATCCTCAACACCACATAAAAATAAATAAACAAAATAACGGTAGTGCTACAACTTAAAATATAAATATTTTAAGAAAAGAAAAAGAAGAATCCAGTCTAAACGACATTAGAGTGTCTCCCGTGTTAGAGCCATCTGACTGTTTCTTATGGGATATTCTAATTTATTTTCTATCATCTTTATTTGCTTTAAACTCAAAATTACACCAGTGAGTACACTGTTCACTCCTAAAAGTACAAAAACTGGCATCCAGCTCAGTACCCTGAAAATGTGCACTGTCTTCTGCAACCTTGTACCCATGATTCTGACAATGACTTAAAAATCTGCATATAATGAAGAAAATGTCTGAGATACAGAGGCAATTGAACTTCTTCCAAATCATGAGATTCCATTGTTTAAAATCCAGTTTTTTATTAGTGATTTGAGACATGGCTTTGGTCACCTCCTACATGTTTCTATGAATTTCAGTCTACATTTTCAATTTTTGTTGTATTTGTATTTTATTGTATTTGTATTCATGCACTAATATTGAATGGTTTTAGTGATAAGGTAGGGTACAATAATTCACACTTGGTGCAACTACAGCTCCATTGTTATACTTTTCAGAGTTCTTCTACCCTGCTTTATCTATTCATTTTTCTGTAAGAATTTTGAGATCAAATAGCTAACTTCAGAATAAAAAGTACTCTTGTGGATATTTTTATTGAGATTGTGATGAACTTATATGTTAATCTTGGAGAAGTTCACAATTTTGTAATGTATGACTTTCTTATCCAAAATAAGGATCTTTCTATGCATTCAAGACTATTTTGGTGACTTTCAGAAATTTTTAATAGTTTTCCTCACATAAATTTTATACATTTGTTGTTAGACTTAATTCAAAGTGTTTCTTGTTGTTATCATAAATAAAATATTTTCCTTCTATATATGTATTAACTGGCATTGTTTGTATACAAATATTATTGATTTGTTGTATATTAATTTTATATCCTTCTATGTGACTAAATTTTCTCATGATTCATATTCATTTCAGACAATAAATGCTCAGTGTCTTGGACTCTTTTATTCATAAAATTATCTCACTTTCCGTGAGCATTATGGTTTAGAAATGAGGTATCCTCCAACTGTTCACGTGTGACACAATGTAAGAGTAGAATGATTAGAATAGAAAAGTTGTGACCTAATCTGTTAGGAGCCACAGCAAAAATATTGATACAGGCACCTTTGGATTTTATTGACTGCCAGCCAGCAATTCACATTCATATGGTAATTGGACTCATGCTGTCCAGCTGGGCCCATTTTCAGGACTCAGGTTACTCATGTCACTCTTGTAATGGGAGAGTTCCCATTGGTTGGGAAAGGATGGTAGGAGGGTGTTCCGGGGGAAGGGGAAACCCCCCCGGCTCAGGTAGAACACACACGTGGCGGACCCACCTGTTAGGGGACGCACACGGCCTCTCTCTAAATAAAACTTTGTCTCAGTTTGACTGGCTTGTGTTTTTGTGCCCAACCGGGTTGCAAGATTGCAAGCCCGTGTGCACTGACAGCTCAGCAGGGGATCGCTCAGCAGGGGTGCCGCAGGCAGTGCTCGGCAGCAGGAGCGGGACTCAGCCGGCCCGGGGCCGGGCAGTTTGCGGCATTTTGGTGGCCCTGTACCGGGAACGCCCAAAATTTAAAGGTGAGTAATATCGCTCGCCCCTAAGGAAAGGCGACAGAATGGGTATTTCTGTTTTGATTTATTCTGCTCTTATTTCAGGCTCTCTAGCCTTACAGACGAGTTGGGATAAATGGTTAACTCAAGGTTTGAAGTTATTCGACCCTGAGAGAGAGAAAATTGACATAATCATTTTCCTCCTCTCCGTTTCTGTTTCATTCTGTTTTGGCTTTCTTCTATCCTATCTTATTGGGTTACGTTACCTTTATAGTAGATTAGAATCTAGTAAAAAACAAACCGAAAAACTGTTAAGTAAATTGTTAGAGGTCCAGGCCATGGCAGAAAACATATTAGGTCAAGCAAAACAAAAGGTCTCTCAAGCTAGTCAGATAGAAGAAAATTTGAACAAGGCAAGCTCAGGGAAAAAACGGTCGTCAGATAGGGAGGCTGCTACTAACTCCGTTCCACCACCAGAGGGCATAGTTCAACCAACAGCTTTACCTGCCTCCATAGATGATGAACGGAATCCTGAGGCGGGACCCCAAAAACTAGCATGCCCTGTAGTTGAGCAGGGAGAAGAAAAAGAACGAGTTTACCGTGCCTTAGATTTCAAAATAATAAAGCAATTAAAGGAAGCTGTAGCAGCCTACGGCCCGGCCGCTCCCTTCACAGTCAGTATGGTCGAATCTATTACCGGCTGGAACTTAACACCAGCAGATTGGGCTAACGTGTGTAATTCTGTGCTAAATAGAGGACAGTATTTATTATGGAAAATTGCCAATGAGGAATTTTGCAAGGAGACAGCTAGGCGAAATGCAGAAGCAGGTTACTCTGAACGAGACCTGAAGATGTTACTGGGAAAAGAGGAGTTTCAAGAACAGATGCAACAGCTCAGATATGATCCTGGCGTATACGCTCAGGTCGCTATAAATGCAATTAAGGCATGGAAAACTTTAAAGGGACAAGGGGATTTTCAAGGTCAACTATCTAAGATAATACAAGGAGTTAATGAGCCCTACGCTGACTTTGTAGCTAGACTTATTGAAGCAGCCTCTGAGACATTTGAAAATACAGAACAGGCAATGCCATTTATAAAACAGCTGGCTTACGATCAAGCAAATCGTTGCTGCAAAGAGGTCATTAGACCGTGGAAACAGGAAGATTTAAACACATATATTAAATTATGTAGAGACATTAATGAACAAGGACAAGTCATGGCAGCTGAAGTAAAACAGGCTTTAAGTGCCAAGCCAAAAACATGCTATAATTGCAATCAAGAAGGGCATTTTAAAAGAAATTGCCCCATAGGAGGAGGGTTTAACAAAGCTAGGTATCAAAAGAGTAGAATCCCGGGTATTTGCCCACGATGCCATAGAGGGAGACATTGGGCTAATGAATGCCATTCTCAAACCACCATAGAGGGTATTCCGTTATCAAAAAATGGACAAAGACCAAGTGTCTACCCACGATATCGTGGAGAAAGGCATCAGGCCCCGTTGTCAAAAAACGAATTGGAGGGCCCAATGCCCCGGGGCCCAAAACCACAAATATACGGGGCAATGGAGGAACCCAGCAGCACCATCAAGGTGGTGCCCAGGACGCATTATCCATCAGATCCCTCATCAGACAGACTAGAGGGAGCGCAGGGTTGGACATCTGTGCCTCTGCCAGAGCAGTATTAACTCCAGAGATGGGAGTTCAAATCATTCCCACAGGAGTAAAAGGACCTCTTCCCCAGGGAACAGTAGGCTTATTATTAGGACGCAGTTCTTCTACACTTAAAGGACTTATGATAAGTCCTGGGGTAATTGATCCCGATTATGAGGGTGAAATAAAAATCATAGCTAGTTCTCCAAGAGGTATATCAGTAATTTCATCAGGAGATAGAATAGCACAGTTATTAATAATACCAAGCCTACATGATAAATTTTCCAGTTGTAATGTAGAAAGAGGTTCCAAGGGATTAGGCTCCACAGGTGTAGATTGGGCTATGCTATCTTTAAATTTAGATTCTCGCCCTATGCTAAAATTAAATATTCAAGGGCATGATTTTAATGGACTGCTGGACACAGGCGCTGACCTCAGCATCATATCTCGCCAGGAATGGCCTAAGCATTGGCCATTACAGCAAGCGACCCAAACGCTTAGAGGCCTAGGAGTGGCAACTAATCCCCATAGAAGTGCAATGGTATTAGATTGGAGGGATCCTGAAGGATGTGAAGGAACTATACAGCCCTATGTATTGGACCATCTCCCCATAAATTTATGGGGACGAGACGTCCTAGATCAATTAGGATTGACATTAACAAATAACGTCAATCCTAACGCGCCCACTACTAGGGCAAAACAAGGCTTTAGAAAAGAAAAGAGATTAAGAGATCAAGAACAAGATATAACAGCACCAATTCAAGTAGATCAAGAAATAGATAAACATGGATTGGGTTTTCAAAAAGGGCCACTGAGACAATCAAAATTACTTGGAAATCAGAAAGACCAGTGTGGGTTCCTCAGTGGCCCCTAACTAAAGAAAAGATACAAGTAGCCCATGATCTGGTCAAACAGCAATTAGCGGAAGGACATATACAACCTTCCGTATCTCCCCATAATACTCCCATTTTTGTTATTAAAAAGAAATCTGGTAAATGGAGATTATTACAAGATTTAAGAGCCATTAATAATGAGATGGTTATTATGGGACCTGCTCAATCAGGGATTCCCCAACTGTCTGCTTTACCAAAAACGTGGCATGTTCTAGCTATAGATATTAAAGATTGTTTCTTCTCAATTCCAATTCACCCCGAGGATAGTCCACATTTTGCATTTACTATCCCTGCACTGAATCATGAAGGTCCTGATCAGAGATATGAATGGAAAGTACTCCCTCAAGGGATGGCTAACAGCCCAACTTTGTGCCAAATTTATGTTGATAAAGCAATCCAGCCACTTAGAAATCAAAACCCTGAACTACAGATATTTCACTATATGGATGATGTGTTAATGGCACATAAAGATAAAAACACATTGCTAGAATGTTATGCCACGCTTACAAACTTATTAAAAAATTATAATCTAGAAATAGCAATAGATAAAGTACAATTAAATCTTCCAATTAATTATTTAGGAGTTCTATTATCCTCAACCATGGTCCGTCCACCAAAAATTCAAATACGAGTAGATCAACTCAAATCACTTAATGACTTTCAAAAGTTATTGGGAGATATAAATTGGATAAGGCCTTATCTAGGCATACCAACAGGAGAATTAGGACCTTTATTTGATATTTTAAAAGGTCCATCAGATCCAAATTCACCCCGCATGTTAACGCCTGAAGCTAGAAAGGCATTAAAAATCATTGAAACATATATGGAAAATATGCATTTGGATAGAATTGATATAAGTTTGCCTTTATTATTTATTGTATTACCGACAAAAAATATTCCTACAGGGGTATTTTGGCAAGAAGGTCCATTATTATGGATACATTTATCTTATTCTCCTAATACTATTCTTACTAGATATCCTGAGGCTGTAGGGCAATTAATACTCAAAGGAATAAAAGCAGCAAAAGGAGTGTTTGGGATTTCTCCCAATAAAATTATTACTCCATATACTATGGATCAAATTGATGAGTTAGCTAATGAGTTAAATACTTGGGCAATAATCATGTGTAAATCTAGTGTTGCATTTGATAATCACTTGCCATCTAATCCTTTGTTGTCCTTTTGGTCTAAGCATCCTGTAGTTTTTCCAAAAATGACAAGAAAAACCCCTATCATAAATGCTCCAAATATATTCACTGATGGGTCAAATAATGGTACAGCAGCAGTAGTTACTCCTGATCAAACTTTTACATTTTTAGTACCCAAACAATCAGCTCAAAAGGTAGAGCTCAATGCAGTATTGCAAGCTTTTATGATGTTCAAAGATTCTACATTTAATTTATTTTCTGATAGTCAGTATGTAGTTAATGCTATCGTATCTCTTGAAGATGCTGGTAGGATTTCTCCTTCCTCTACTGTTTTCTCTTTGTTTTCTGCTATACAAAGTCTAATCTGGGATAGAAAGGATCCATTCTTTATAGGACATATCAGAGCACATACAGGATTGCCTGGAGCCCTTAGTTTGGGTAATGAACTAGCAGATAAATCTACACATGACATACATATTTTCTCCACAATAGAAGAAGCTATAAATTTTCATAAAAGGTTCCATGTCAATGCTAATACTTTACAAAAACGTTTTAAAATAACTAAAGAACAAGCCAGACATATAATAAAACAATGTCAAAATTGTGTGACATTTTTGCCACAAGTTAATCTTGGAGTCAATCCTAGAGGACTGATACCTAACCATATTTGGCAGATGGACGTCACACACTTGCCAGAATTTGGAAAATTAAAATATTTACATGTTACAGTTGATACTTCTTCTGGATTTTTGATGGGCTCCCTTCATCCTGGAGAAAAAACTAAAGATGTTATAGCTCATTGCTTACAAAATTTTGCCACTGTGGGTGTTCCTAAACAGTTAAAAACCGATAACGGTCCTGGTTACATCTCCAAGTCTTTTAAACAATTTTGCTCATCATTTGGCATTACTCATATAACAGGAATCCCATACAACCCACAGGGACAAGGCATAGTTGAAAGAGCTCATCAAACTATAAAAATGTACTTATTAAAGCAAAGGGAGGGAATTAGTAAGGGGTATATATCCCCCAAAGATAAACTTAAAATAACCCTTTTTACTCTAAACTTTCTAAATTTGGATGCATCAGGACTTAGTGCTGCGGAAAGACATATGTATCCGAAAAATGTACATAAGCCTAAGGTACTTTGGAAAGATATTCTAACAGGACAATGGAAAGGTCCGGACCCAGTAATAGTCTGGAGTCGGGGCTCTGTCTGTGTTTTTCCACAGGAGGAACAGCAACCAATTTGGATTCCAGAGAGATTAACTAAAACAATTTCTACAGAAAAAGAAGATGATTTGACTCAAATCCATAACAGCTGATATCCAGAGTTCCAGCCTGGCTATTCTTGCATCTGCGACAGTGATTTACCATGGTGCCTTTTTCAATATCTATTTTATTATTTGCATTTTTCCCACATCATAAAGTTCTATTTTATTTTATTTTATTTTACCTTATTTTTTAAGCTCATACAAACCTAGGTTAGTGTTTTTCTGATCAGTTTTATTTTTTTGACTGTGTTTTATTTATTTATTTTTTTTTAACTGTAAAGTTTTTAAACATTGCAATGGAGATTTCACCTAGCTATAGCTACAAGGCCTTTATTTACTATTGTCTTATATGTTCTATGTTATGTATGCTGTTTTGTGTTGTATGTCTGTATGTGTGTATGTCCATATTTCATTTATAAGGAGCGCTCATGTATATATAGATACAAGTATTCAAAAAAAAAAAAAAAATTTAGTCACGTGACTTATATGGTTTAATTTACTTTAGGTAAACAGCTGTTATTAAATTTTGTTTTTAAAGGTGGTTAACAGATATGTTTGTTTACTTTCACCTTTCCTTTTCATTATATTTCATAATTCTGTTCAGGATAATGTCTCTTTAGCAACATGGCCATAATTCCCATCTCCATCCCAGTGCCGGTGAAGACTAAGACCAAACTACAACTTTTATGATAGCTATCACTATAAACTGTATAAATTGATACATCAATCAAAATAACTCAATAAGACTGCTCAATCAAGGACTTAATTTACTTTGGGAGGAAATGGACATATTGATAGACTCCTCCAATTTGAACTGCTCAATCAAGGACTTAATTTACCTTGGGAGGAAATGGACATATTGATAGACTCCTCCACTTTGAACTGCTTACACAACTTGTCTGGACTATGTATCACCTGTATACATTGTGTTCTATTTGTTGTTACAGCGAACTGGTAGTGCTAAATATCTTAGCCGATGTGTCACCAGTGTTTCCATAGGAGCCGTCAATTGGCTTGGTGTCGTGGCAATTCTGCGTCTTTCTCCCTTCTGCTAGTGATGGTCTAAATTTGGGGGCCAACAGAGGTGAGGCAAGAACCTCACCCCCCCACTGGCACCAAGGTTAAATTTGGGGGCCAACAGAGGTGAGGCAAGAACCTCACCCCCCCACTGGTGCATAGGCCTATTTACACAGGTATGGCTATATACTGGACCGGTAGTCAGTGACGGGTATGATTCGGTTACAGTGGTATCAACCTAAGCCAGGAGACTGACGCAATAAGGTCAGTTTTCCCATGACGGGTAAGAACCATATGTGAATTGGACATACCTAACAGGCACGGTCCCTAGCCACATTTGCCTGTTGTTTATTTAAACAGTAGGGGGCAGATGTTAGGAGCCACAGCAAAAATATTGATACAGGCACCTTTGGATTTTATTGACTGCCAGCCAGCAATTCACATTCATATGGTAATTGGACTCATGCTGTCCAGCTGGGCCCATTTTCAGGACTCAGGTTACTCATGTCACTCTTGTAATGGGAGAGTTCCCATTGGTTGGGAAAGGATGGTAGGAGGGTGTTCCGGGGGAAGGGGAAACCCCCCCGGCTCAGGTAGAACACACACGTGGCGGACCCACCTGTTAGGGGACGCACACGGCCTCTCTCTAAATAAAACTTTGTCTCAGTTTGACTGGCTTGTGTTTTTGTGCCCAACCGGGTTGCAAGATTGCAAGCCCGTGTGCACTGACAGCTCAGCAGGGGATCGCTCAGCAGGGGTGCCGCAGGCAGTGCTCGGCAGCAGGAGCGGGACTCAGCCGGCCCGGGGCCGGGCAGTTTGCGGCACTAATCTGTGAATTAATCCACTGACATGGATTAACTGGGTGGTAGTTGTAGGCAGGTAGGGTGTGACATTGCAGAGAGCAGATTAGCCCCTGGTCATCAGCTGATCCTAGGGCATCTGCAAAGCCCCCAAAATATTCTTTGCCAAAGGCAAGAATGTTATCAGCCTTGACTCTCAGCTCTTATGCTAACAGTTACCAGATGTCCCAGGACAATGGGTGTCCTGGGTACAGCAGGGTAATGCCAGAATGTTCTTAGCACTGAAACAGAATAGCTGATGCAAAATGTTTCTAGCTCTGTAATTTTTTAACTCAAACTTACAACTTACAAGGTTTGAACAATTTACAATGTTCCTATAGTTTAACTTCCTGATTATGAGACTCCACCTAATAAACATACAGAGCTAGTTCTGGGTCACTGTTCCTCCATCAGAGTGCAGTGCTCCACCTAGCCCCAGCTTTTCGTGAAAATATCTGTATCTTTGTCTCTGTTTTTCTTCACCTCCTGTCACGCCTACTCAAGAATCCTTTGCTGATGCTATGTGGGTTGCAGCATGACTGGAGGTCACTGGAAGGGAACCTTTGGAGTTTATATTTTGTTCCTGGTGCCAGGAGCTCTCTTTGCTTCCTGGCTTTCCTATCCTGAGCTGCTTTCCTCTGCCATGATGTTCTGCCTCACATCCTGCCCAGAGTTGCAAAGTAGCTGACCAAAGACTGAATCTCCGAAACCAGGACCCAGAAGAAACTTTTTTCCTCTAATTATTCTTGTCAGATCTTTTGTCCAGAACTAAGGCAATGAGATACTATGAGAAATTTTCCTTCCCAGTGCTAATGCCATGAATTGTTTGCTTCTATCTACTTACAATGTCTGATGTCTCCAATGCAGTATTGAAATAGTAGAGACAGGAGCTTTTTCACCTTACTCTAAGTTTCGCAGGCAGGCCTCTGGTATTCTCCATCAGGAAGGACATTGGCTTTTGCAATAAGGCATATGTATTGATCTCTTTAAGGAAATATTAATTGTTGGCTTACTTAACAATTTATTTGAATCATAAATAGGTATTGACCTATTGTTGAAGGGTTCTTCAGCATGCTTACAGATAATCAAATGTTTTCCTTATTTCTTTATGCTTATCAACATGGATAATTTTATCAATGGATTTCCTAAAATTGAACTATTATTATATTTGGGGAAATAAAACCTATTTAGTCATAATGTATACTTTAAATGTGTTGTTAAATTCTATTCAGTAATATTTGCAACAAGATACATAGATGAGATAAATAGAAGTTGTTTTTTAAGAAGTTGTTTTGTTACAACTTGGTTTGATATAGACTTTATCAGGGACTACTTAAAGTAAATTATTGGCTTATTTATTCTATATTATGGAATACCATAAGAATATTGTGGTTATCTGGTCTCTGAACTATGGTGTCTTCTCTGGTAAAATGAATTAAAGCCAGGAGATTCTCGTGAAAAATTCTTTGAAATCTTTTTCTATTTATTTTCCTCTTGGAATTGTTTCCTTTTTAACTCTACATTAATAGGAACAGTTTTTATAAATTACATTTCACAAAATGATTATCTATTTTATGTAGATTTTAATATTTCTTTGTACAGAGTTTTACTGAAAGTAATGACTCTGTACTTTCTGTTTTATTTCTACTTTGAATATCTATGCCTTCTCTCTTTTCTCTCCTTTCAAAATTATGTTAACCAGTATGTGAGATTATTTTTCATCATTTTCTTATTGTATTCTAATATTTATATTTTATATTAATTTCTTATACTTTTTGATATTGTTAAAATTTTCTAGTTGTTAAAGACATAGAAGGGAGGAAGGGGTTAGCAATGATGGTGGAATGTGATGGACATCGTTATCCTAAAGTACATGTATGAAGACATAATTTGGTGTCAACATACTTTATATACAGAGATATGAAAAATTGTCCTCTACATGTGAAATAAGAATTGTAATGCATTCCATTGTCATGTATTTAAAAAATAAAACCAATTTTAAAAAACATATTAGTCTTTTATTTTCATTATTTAATTTCCCTGATTTGACTATTCATGGTTTTGGAGTGTCTTATCAACTGTTTTAATTGTATCTCACAAATTTTGACACACAGCACTTCTATATCATTGTTAGTATAACTTTTTAAAGACATACTGATTTTTGCTATGTAATGCCCATGTGACTCAAGAGTTAGGTAAAGAGTTTCAAAGTGGAATGGCTTTTTAAATTTTTATTTTAATTTCTGTTTACTGCAAATGTATTTTATATTATTTCTAATCCATGAAAAGTTACTGAGCCTTTCTCTATGACCAAATTTATAGTCAATTTTGATCTTGTGTCATGTACTTGGATAGAAGATATATGTTCTCTTAAGAGGAGGTGATTGGTGCACATTCATCAGGTATACCTTTTATTATATAGTGAAGGTTCTATATATTTTTATTTATTTTTGTCCACATACACCACCTTAAACCAAAATTAATATACGAAAGTTTTCTTAAATTACTGTGATGTAAATTTCTCCTTGCATATACCATATTGTATGCTTTTTAAAAGCATTTGAGGGGCTGTGGTTGTATCTCAGCAGTAGCGCATTTGCCTAGCATGTGTGAGGTACTGGGTTCACCACATAAAAATAAATAAATAAAATAAAGATATAAAAAAATTAAATTTGGATGGGAGGGGAGGGGAGGGGGGATAGTAGGGTATAGGAAAAGTAGCAGAATACAACAATTACTAATTGGGCATTATGTAAAATTGTGGATGTGTAACCGACGTGATTCTGCAATCTGCATTTGGGGTAAAATTGGGAGTTCATAACCCACTTCAATCTAATGTATGAAATATGATATGTCATGAGCTTTGTAATGTTGTGAACAACCAATAAAAAAAATAATTTAAAAAAAATTAAATTTGGAAAAAAAGCATTTGGTTTAAAAAATGCATTTGATTCAATATTTGATGCATATATATTCATAGCTGTTACATTGCTAATGTGAATGATGCTCTTTAGCATCCAAAAATGTCTTTCTTTTCCTTGTTTGGTGCTTTTGGGGCTGAGATCCACTCAGCCAAATATCAAGATTACATTATTTGCTTTCTATTTTCATCTACCTCTTCTACTCTGCCTATATTTCATTTTTAGCCTTTCTGAATCACTTTGATTTAAATAGGTTTTCTATTGGGTTTTCCTATGAAAAGACATCCTGCAATGCTTTCCTATTACTAGGTTATTACATGTCATTTTTGTTCATTAATAAAACTGATATTTTTCATCTTAGCTTTGTTTTAAATTTTCCATTTTATTTCATTGATATATTTACATATTATTTTATAGTCTCATTTTCCAGTTTCTTTATTTTATTTTTATTTAATAAAGTTGGAAAATTTGTTTTAGTAGACATAATAATTGCAATACCTTTACAAAGATGCTAGTTTGTCATTTCTTTATTCCACTTTTCCTATTTGATTTTTGTTATTTTAAAGTTAGCCTTCACTCACACTTTTTACCTATGAATACTCAATAAACTTATTTTACTTTTCAATATATTTCTCTCCACTTTGTTGTTTCGTTTCTCATTTTGAAAAGCATTTTTTTTTTTTTAACAGATGACTGATTCCCCCCACCCTCCGAAGTCTCTGGAATTTTTTTTCCTTATTCTTTAAAGTGAAATTAAGCTACCTGACAGGTTTGGTGTTACTTCTTCTCTGGTGACTACTAAGTCTTTTAGTATGCAGAACCGTGCATTCTATTATCTAAAAGTGTTTTCTTGGATTTTGTGTACAATTAAATCTATTCAAATTTTTTTCAGTGACTTATATATGTTATATCACCTTTTCCCTGTGCTCTCTATTTGTATTTTTATCTTTGTTTTGTTCACCCTTTCTTTATTTTCTTTGCTTCTTGGTCCCAATCTTGTTTCTCTTCTATGTATCTGCAATTAAGTCTATTTTCTGTTGAAGGTTATTTTGTCTTTTTCGTCAATGACTTTCTCATCTCTCTTCTTGGATCTGTTGATTTCCAGTTGCAGCTTTTAAACTTCTAAGTTATGTTGGTTTTTCATCTCCCTCTCATTTTGTCTGTTTAATTACATTTTATTAATGTTGGGGTGATGTGCTTCATCTTTCCTATTTTGGGGAGGAAATTTTGCCAATCATCATCTCACTTCTTGTTACAGCAGCATTTTAGATAGAGATCCTGCGTCCTTTTATTCTCTTCATCATAGTGTATATACAAAAGAAGCTTCATACCTGTCTTGCCCTTATTTTAACCAGCAACTCCACTGTAGGAATGAAGATTTGGATACCTAATTTGGTTTCTCAGTTCAAGTGTACTTTCTTCAATTGGTACCTTAAAGTGCACTTAATTTAATAAATGGCAACTTTGGAGGAAAGTGCTCTTACCTTTTAATTATAAATTATTAATTAATATTTTGTCATGTTTTCAGTCAACCCCTTTTCTTTTGATGCAACTTTCTTCTTTCTCTAATCAAGTATCCATGGAGCATTTCAGATGCTTCCTTGTCCCATAGAATGGGTGCCTCCATTCACCTGTATCCTTACCATTTATTTTAAATTCCTTATCTCCAATGCTCTGCTTTAACAAGGACCATAGTTGTTTTATTACTTTCCCACTAGAATACACCCTCTTCTTTTGGAATAGCACTAAAATGCTGTTTCCTGTGCTCTCCCAGCATTAAGATATGGACACATTCTCTACTCTTCCGAGTGCTCTGGTGATGATTCTACTCATCTCATGTGTTTATTTCCCAACTAATCTATAAATTAGAAGTTGGCACAGTATTTCAAATCTCCTATTTCTTCTGTAGGTAATTTCATTTGGTTTACTTGCTGATCTGCATGGTTTATGAATGTTTAAAGAGATTACAATTTTTATGGACACCATTATCATTTGGAAACCAGAATTAACAAGATCATATATTTTATTAAATACTTATTGTAGAAAACAAAATATCATGATGAAGCAGCTTTTTCTTGGTAAAAACGTGGGCTCAAAAAGTATATGAAAACAGAATACACATTAAAGTATATTTTTTATATAAAAGGAAGTATTTCAATTTTATATCATAATTAAAACCTGTATTGAAATTAATAAAGCACAGAACTGGCACTTGAGAAATTCAAATTAATGATTTGAGAGTCTCGATAAATACTCCCAGAAAAAATATAAATAAAGTCAACTCTGTCATGGGCTCTGTGAAACTAATTATGAAAAAAGGTTCATAGCTGTTATTTATATTTAAAAATCAAAAGACACACAGAAACAAGCATAAGAAACCTAACTTGAAAATGGACAAAAATTATGAATAAATGTTTCACAAAGAGGAAATACAGAAAGCAAATAAAGCACATGAAAATATGTTAAATGCTATAAGCACCAGAGGAAATTCAGATTAAAATTACAATGAGATATTATTACACATCTATCAGAATAGCTAAAATAAAAAAGTAAGGACAATACCAAATGCTGACAAGGATGCAGTGAAACTGTATCTTTCCTGAATGAATAAAACAATTTCAGAATGTTACATAATTGCCTAATTCCCTTTATGGAACATTCCAAATGATGGAAAATAACAGAAACTAAGGTTAAATAGTAATTTTCCAGGGTTGAAGATGGCAGAGTGTGGAGAGGGGATTTGCGTGGACTATAACTTACAACAGCTGGAGGACTTCCTCTATGGTGAAGGAAAGTTTTGTATCTTGATTGTGGTGGTTTCACAAATCCATAGATGTGATAAATTTGCACAGAACTGCACACATGCTCATACATGCACACAATCAAATAGGAACACAGAAAAGGAGTGCACAAAAGGTGTACCAGTGGCCCTCCATATTTTCAATCACCCACAAAAGGAAAATATTCAGAAAAAAAAATCTATGTCTCTACTGAACAAGTATTTCCTTCCCATTATCCCCCAAACAATATAATATAAAAACCATTTGCATAGGATTTACATTGTATTAGGTATTATAAGTAATCTAGGCAGGATTTAAATTATGTGGGGGAATGTGCATAGGTTATGTGCAAATACCCTGTCATTTTATATAAGGAACTTGGGCTTTCATAAAATTTGGCACCTGTGGAAGGTGGAGGGTCCCGAAGCCAAACCCACTGTTACTGAAATGCATATTCATACAATCTAAATAAGCTCTGTAAATTTCACTATGTCAGTTCCTGCATTGATATTGTACAACACTAGTGTGGAATAACCACTGGAGAGCATCAGGTGAAGTGTTCCATGGGACTAGGCTGTGCTCTTATGAAAACTCTCTTGTGAATCTATAGATTTTTCAAAATAAAAATTAATATGTACAATTTTCAAAAATCAAATTAGAAATGGAAGATGAGGATTGTTTTGAGCACAGAATTCCCTAACAAGAACTAGTGAAATATCTAACACAATCCAGAAATTGTTCCAAGAAGAGAAAGAAAAATTATGATTATCTCTTGGGATATGGAGTAGTACTGACATGGATTTCTTTTTTTTATACCTTTTCAATAATCCAGGAAGGCTTTCCGACCTTAGGAGTCCATAGGAAGAGAGAGAGCCACTGAAATTCTGGGTTTCTTTTTTTGTTGTTGTGTTTTAAATTTTAATTTGTTATATATGACAACAGAACGCATTATAATTCATATTACATATAGAGCACAATTTTTCATATCTCTCGTTATATACAAAGTAGAGCTGACATGGATTTTAACTCTAATCATTCTAAGTAGAATTTTCTGAGGGCTTTCCAAGGGTAGAAAATGCATGTCCATGGTCTCAACCATTTATGACTATTTTTGTAGTAATATGTTTACTGTCAAAATAACTGAAACTTAGCAAATTTTGATGATGCTGTTACTTAAACTCCTCCCTCAATTCCACTGGACCCCTTCCCCACCCTCTTTCTCTCTCTCACACCCTCCTTCCGAGCCCCCACCTCATTCTCTCTGGCATCCTGAGGATTCCCTTTTGACTTTACTGTTATACTAAGATTTCATTTTGGAGTTGTTCCTGCATGCGTCAGTGTGTGTGTGTGTGTGTGTGTGTGTGTGTGTGTGTGTCTGTGTGTGTGTCTGTGTTTAATTACATGATAAAAGTGTTGTTTTTCAAAGGAGGATCTGAATTAGCATCATTATTGAAACATAAATGTTTTGCACAATTAACACATCTCTGATAGTAGTGCTGGGAATTTGAATTTAACCTTTGGGAGGTTTCAGAATGCCAGCTGTGTGTCGATTGCTATGTCTGAAAAAGGGCATCAGTCTCCAAAATAACATTGCTTCTCTCACACATACACCAGGAAAGAGAATTGGCATCAGAAGAGAAAAACATATTTTGTTAATTATATTTTATTTCCAAGATCTTATAAACCAATCCAGAGGAAGATTGACTTGATTATTTTGTATGTTTTGTCTTTTGGGGGGTTTTGCCTATCTATAAAAAAGAAGTTTTGAACAGAAAATAATAAAAGCATTAATCTTAGTTCTTTTAAAATAAAGTGTGGTGCTTGCTGCACAGATGATCTGAGGGTTTAAAAGGTGTGTTTATATCAATCACTCAGTATCAAACCTGAATCACGAAAAGCAAGTGTAGTTTGGAGCAGTTAGGCAAAATTCCCAATATTGGCTGATGGTTCATTCTACCATGTCAAAATGCACATTAAACCTTTGTTCTGATGACACAGAGTCATACACTGTTTTGACAGAAACATACTTAGCAAAATTCTTATTTCAGGTTTCTCAGTGATTAGTTTATCTCCTCTAGACAAGTAAAAGACAATGCATGATTAAAACTGGAACAAAACCTAATTATTTGAAAGAATGCTTTAAGAATTTTGTGATATAGTTGAAGATTATATATATATAGTATAATATATTACATATATATGTAAATATTATATATACATATGCATTTGTAGAGTGTATACATAATTCAAAATTCTGAAAATTTAAAATACTAAATGCTCTAAAATTCAAAACTTTCTGAGCACTAACATGATTTCACAAGTAGAAAATTTCATATTTGAATTCATGTGACAGGGCACAGTCAAAATATGTACAATTATTAAAAGATTGTATTAAAAATTGTATTAAATTATCTTTAGACTATGTGTATAAGTGTAAACATAAATAAATTTTATGTTTAAACTTGGTTCCCAACCTATCACATTGCATACATGTAAATTTCAAAACCTTAAAAAAACTATTTCAAATCTAAAAAACTCTGAAACCTGAAATAAAACTGGTCCCAAGCATATCAAATAAGGGATAGTCAACCTGCCTGTGTGTATATGTGTGTGTGTGTGTGTGTATGTGTGTGTGTGTGTGTGTGTGTGTGTGTGCGCATAGTGGAGCTGGGTTATATTCTCTTAGGTACTCAATAAGTAAAAGAACCAGTAAACTTGACCACCTAAAGCTTACCCATTTGCCATTTCTTGATGTGTCTGAGATTCCAGTTCGCTTCATCCTTTACAACACTCAGTCCCATGAAATGAAAAACAGAGACTGGAGAAACTGACTTTGTCTTTCTCTACTGAGAATTTAAGTTGGGAGATGAAAAAAAAATCCATTATTGAAAATTTTATTTCTAGGGCAAGAAAAACAATAAGGTAATGAATATCTTATATTTCACCTGCCAAGAACTCAAATCCCAAATGACAGAGCATACTTAAATACAGTTATTACACCCATATACTGTTTGTTATATGGCATTATAGAATTTATTTAAAATGTTCAATTGTTAGTGTTCAAATTCATATTAAAATGTATATGTGTCTAAATATTTCCAAATGAAAAGGGCAGTTTCTTTGTATGAAGCTTCTCTGAAGAGAACTGTCAGTTTATGATGAGCTTAAATGCTCTGTGCTATATATTGTTTTCTAAGCCACTGCTGGACGCTGAGTTGATTTCAGCACAGAGTCATTTCCAGCTGTGTCAAGCTGTGAACTGAATCTCTTAGTACCCAGGCATGGCTTGTGATGGAACAGTTTGTTCTGCCCAAAGTGAAAAATATCTTAGCTATAGGATTTTAAAACCAGGAATGAGTCAGACTAGTTTGAATTCATTTGGACATATTCTCTGCAACATAACCGGAAGAGTTTTTCCCCAGTTAATAAATCAGCTCACATGCAGAAACTTTGTGTTCCAGCCTAATAAGAAGGTTTACGGTTTCCAGAGAACTCCATATGTACTTTTGCTTTTTCTTTGTTCAAGATAATCCCTCTATGTGGAATGTTTTCCTTCTCTCCTTTTGCTTTGCCCATCTGGAAACAAACAGAAGTTATTTTTCAATGAGTAAAGAATTACCTGCCAAAGAGTATATTGTTCTGGTATAAACCCTACCTGTGTGGGCTGTGGGTCTTTTATGAGTGACCACTATAGACTTCATTTAGTATCCTCATCTGCTATAATTCAAGCTCTAATTCATGCTCTGATCAAGTGGTAGCGATATTTACTCTGAAGCTCCATCCGAAATCCCACCCAAAGTTAGAGCAGGCCTTCTATTTAAAACCACGATTTTCTGATTTACTTTCTAAAGTATATCAACATGAAATGTGTGCTGTCAAAAAGGTCTAAAGAAACTCCCATGAGCACTGTTCCTCTTCCATGATGGTAAACTGCATCAAGAAGAGCAGCTTTTCTGTGACTCTGGTGAGTGACAGATCAAAATGCCATCTGTGTCCTCCACCCCTAATAATGCTCACGGCATGGTAGAATCTGAGTTTTTAGAGAGTTCATCTCCCGACTCCCGTCAAGTATATGGGTAATTATTCTGGATGGTTTGCATATGCCATACAGCAGACCAGTAAGTTGTTCTATGAGATGATGAGGTAATCTAAATTTCTGCAGATTAAATCATGAAAGAGCCAGAGTATTGACATAGTCTTGAGAAAGACAGTGATAGTGTCCCTTTGAATCTGAATCTGTATGATGAGTGGGAAAGGGTTATGGTGTTCTCCAATAGTGGATAAATGGGGGAAAGGGGAATCAGCTCAGTGTCTGCGTTCTAGAAGTGAGGTATATGTTTTAACTGGAATAGGGACAACCAATGGAACAGCAATGCAATTTGTTCATGGCCAGATAAAATTTGTGAAATTTGTTCTGTTCCAATACCTATCCATTGTATGTCTATGGTCCAAAAAGGAAGATTTAAGTGGAAATTAGGAGCTTCTGCTTGCTCCTTCCTACCCCATATTCTCTTTCCTTCTCTAGTTCATGGGACAGTATGGCATGTCTGTTCATTCAGCAAAGAAAGAAATAACAAAAGCTCGGTTCTGCAGATTCCTTGGACCCACAGTTAATTTAACTTGGGACATTAAGCTGTTTATCACTGAATTCTTCTACCTTGACTCTGATAAATAGACCAAAGCGATCCTCTTAATCCCTAGAGCTTAACATTTTCTTAAAGATGCAAAAGGTTGAAAATGTTCCTCTCTCCTATGCACAGACTTCCTGATAAATGTTTACAGGTCCCCTTGGACGTGGCTATGAGGAAGATTTACAGTCACCATTTTTGCACTATGATAGGATCCTTGGTGAAAGTTCCATGGCTCTTCTTCAAGCAAAAGGCTCTCATTCTGTTACCTAAATCTAATCCAGGTACTAGGTTTCTGAAGCTAAATCTACACTCACCAGACCTCTGGTGGATAAGTGTTGTATGTAGCTTCAAACACTCTGAAATCTGATCATCTCCACAAAAATCAGGGATCATCGTGAACCGGAGCATGTCCTAATTTCATCCTTGATTTCTAGGTAAGAGCCATTTTAGTTTCATTTATTTACTTCTAAGAATTTTGGTTCTGTCTTTACCAATCAACCTTAGTGAATGGTGTGTCCTCTGGATCCTTCAAAGGAGTAGATTCGTGGACTTACTCTGTAGATTAAACATGGTAAGTGCACCTTCATTTCTCTCTTGAATACATAGATTTCTTTCTTCTTTGTAGCATAGAAGTTTCTTGGCAACACACCCAAATTTGACATAATCTGTCCCAAGACTAGGTTTTCGTCCACCAGCTAAGCTATTATAACCCTTCTCAACTACATAAATTAGGCCATTGAATATAGAACCTTTGATAAAATTTCCCTAAACATGGTTCAAAATTAAATTCTGTTTCTTCCACCCTGTTATATGATGAAAATTAAAAAAAAATCCACACATATTTCCCAGGTTTCTGTTAATACGAATTAGAAAGCTCTTGCAATTTTTGTGGCATAAATATGGTTTAAGGTCAAACTTCGAACTTTAACCCCTGGGATGTGGTAAGCTGGATGAGAGGTAGCAAACAAGGCAAGGTATTAGGAGAAATGGCCCCCCTTGATATCTAAATCTTTGGAGGGACTAATTTTAATGTTTAAGATAGGCACAACTGGCCTCATCAAAAGGAAAGAAGGGCTGTTTCTGCTACCAGTGGTATTTAAATAAGGAGTACTCCAAATGATCCAAAGTATTTGAAAGTTCTCAGGTATATTCTTAGAGTCCAGTTCTTTCCTAAATACCCCCCCACCCCCACCCCCCCCGACACACACTTTCATTTAGAAGAACTGGTTAGACTACACATTCAAGTTTGTTGTGATTGGAGACCACTCTGAATCTGACTTTGCATCTAATTTACATGTAAGTCTGTCCTGAGATGAGAAAAGATAAGACATTCAGGGGGATGGTCACAGAACCTTCCCTGGCCTCCTGTCCATGACTTCAATTGAGATTTTAAACCATAAGCTCACCATCTGCTTCCTTTAACCTCTCTATCACATTCACATTTCTTGAGTTCTTCACTTGTGTAATAATGCTCTTCGAAAGCAGAAAGCCACTTGCCCAGTAAATCTTTGTCTTCAATTATCCTTTGCATAATTAAATATAATATCTGCTACCAAACCCATAGATCACCACATTATTTGCATCATCTCTGCATTCGTATCTAACTGGTTTGGATCACCAAAACCAAATTTCCTTTTAAGTCTTCTGCATGCAGCCCCTTCTGGTTTTAATTATACTGTGAATCAAGGTTTAGTTTTAGAAAAACAGACTGCAGTTTGAGTAAGACATGTTTCCTTACAGTCTATGTTGGTAGGTTTGAAGACACAGATTCTGATTGAACATTCAACACAGACACCAAAACTTTCATTGTAAGCCTGGCCACCAATTTACTCTACTACTGCCAGAATAAGGTAGCTATTATCAACTAGAAAATTCTCTGACCAGGAAGTAACCACAACCACAAAAACCTACTAGAAAACTCATGAATCAGGCTGCATTTCCTATGAATCACACCTGCACAAGTTATATATTTCACCTTCCTTCTAAACACCTGTGAAGGCAGTGGCCGGATGATACCAACATTTCTCGTACACAGGTGAAACTAACAGCCCCCAGCAGAAACTCAGAAGAGGCAAAAATGAAGCCTCTGTTTCACTTCTGCCCTTTAAAACTCATAAAAATCATCACATTGGCCAAACATAAGTCATATTCTATCTTCAACGAACTCTGGCAGGTAAAAGTTTTTTTGCTTTCTTTTGTTAAAATTCAGGAATTCACAAAAAACCCATTGTGTCCCAATTTACCATATTCCCACCTTAAGGATACATTAATTAGCTTGATTTAGTCATTCTCCAAGGTACACATATCAAAACATCACACTGTAGCCCATGAATATGTGCAATTATTATTTGTCTATTAAAAAAATAAAGAAGTTGGAAAAGAGAAGAGTCAGCAATCACAATACATAGCTATTTAGCTATTCCTAGCACCAGGGATTATAGACATGAGTAAACTCTCAGTTTACACATGCTTAACATGTGTTTTATATAATTTTTTACATGAAATAAGAGTAAAATTTTCAGTTCATAAGGACCTTGGGACAAGTCAATGAGATTATACCAAATGCCATGTTTGGGCCATGATGGATAATAAATAAATAAATAAATAAACTTGTCAAGGAAGAGAGGAAGCATTACTTCTTTCTAGAGATCTGTTGCTTGTGGTTATGTTTTCCTCTACGTTCACTCTGCAAGCCCACTGAACACAAAATTCAGAATATACACCCCTCTGAATGTCATGCTTGCTAATATTCCAAACTTCTTTTTTCATTAGACAGTATATCACATACTGAATGAATCAGAACCAAAAGAAGCCATTGACCTTTCTTCCAGTCCATATTCCATGATGTTCAATGGATATGTGCCAGGGAACAAGATGGGCACAGGTGGCATCTATTCTGACTGATTAGTGCTATCTTTCTGCATATTGGTACATATTTTGACTAACCCTCAGGTGATAGATATTAGTAGGAACTAAAGATGTTTATCCAGAAAGTAAGGAATTTGGAGAGCAAATCCAAAAAGCCAGTCTCCAAATATCAAGAGATGCCTGAGGAAGAAGATGCCATCATCCAGCTCCTGAATGAAATTTATCCCTCACATAAAAGTCACCTTAATGCCAAATAAAAGTGTCTTCTTTTATATTTAAAGTGACTTATGTTCCTTCCATAGTTTACTTAGCATCTTGCTGTGTGCCACTGTATTCAACTTTCACATCCACCCTGTGAACTGTGAAGCAGGACTTATCACTCTTCAGAATAGCACCTTCCACCACTGCCTGCCTGTTTCTCTAGACAGTAGTACTTCCTCCTTGGATTTTTATGCGTTTAAAGTATTGGGCCTGGGCCAGGAAAAGATTAGTCTCTCTATATAGTAGGTGGAAGGAACACATTTAAGCAAGGTAACTTTTTGTCACAACCTTGCTCAGTTGTGATGCCATCTTAGGTAGGAGAAAGATTAATACTAAATTTTATGCTTGAACAAAGAAGTCAAGATACCTAAGAAACAGTTTTGATGTTGTAGACTCAATGATAGCTCCTGAAATATGCAGTCAGGCTGGGAGCTACCAAGTAAGTAGAATATGATTTCTATATATTCTTTGAGATAGGTGTGTGTATGTGTGTGTGCGTGTGTGTGTGTGTGCGTGTGCACACACATGCAATTCTCATCCCCCACTGACCCCTGAAATATAGATCCTTCTACCCCTGAACACAATGCACTGAAGGGAATATCTGAGACATGTACACACATGCCATATATTAATATAAGTGGGGTTTTTTTGTTTCTGTCTTCATTTTTGTTTTCCTTTAATATTTTAAAAAGCTCTTTGAAAAACCTCAGCCTTATATTTAATGCTAAGTAAAAAGATATGCAGGGCTTTTATAATTAAAGGGAAAGTAATAATGCCAAGGTATATTCCCCTAAAAAAGAAAAAAAAAAAGGTAACTCAGTGGCAAAAATTTAGTATCAAAGGGTAAGCTCCTTCTTGTCATCACTTGAAGACCAAGCTCTTTACTCTTTGGATAAGAAATCTCATAAAAACTATCTTCCCTTTGCAAACGCTTGGTTTCTCTTGATGGTGTTTAATATTTAACACAGATGTTTTCCAAATGATAATTTCTCCATTTTATTAATCAATGGAGCAAAACCCAAGAGAAATCATTTTACTTAAAATCCCAAATCTTGTAACTGTGAGAATCAAGACTGAAAATTTTAAATTCCAATGTTCCTACTCCTTCTTTTGTTGAAAAACAAACAAACAAACAAAACCCATATATTTTTCTTAACATTGAGTTTCCAGGGAAGAGTGCATTCCAAGTGTGATCCAGGTCCCTGAGGTGGTCCTCATTAGAGCTGCTGTTGAGGTGGCTCAAGGACTGCAGAGAGCCTGGGGACAGCAGTGTGCACAGACAGGATACCTCCTCAAGATGCCCATTTAATTCAGAAGCCAGGGAGCAGACAGACATGCAAGCATCAGAGTGCCCATTGTCCTCATGTTCAGCATCATCACAAAGATGGGTACCAGTTGATATCTCAACCTTTGCAGTTCATCACAGGCTTGTCCTCTTGCACATTCTGCTTATGAAAAGTCCTCAGTATCAAAAGCTACATCACATACTTAAAGAGCAAAGAAAGTAAGGAAACACAGCTTAGGAGAAGGAAGAAGGAGGAGGCAAAAAGAAAAGGAAGAAAAAGAAGAACAGAAAGATCCTAAAAACTAACCACACTGGGAAGTAGAGATCCAAAATTTACCCTACCTACTGATCTCATTTATTACTCTCTTCCCATCTTATGCCATGAGCAATGACACAATGTTTCTCTGAGATGATGATAATAGTGTTTTGTCCTTACTTTGAGTCAAATATGAAGAAGAGTGCTTTTGTATTATGAAAAACTGTATCTAAACACTTATTATGGATCTGTTAAAAGCTCATAAGAACCAAAGAGAAAACAGGCCAATGCTTATGATATTAAGTAGTATTTTAAGAAAGTATTTGCTTTATATTTTAACTTCTAAAAACATACCAAGGCTTTTTTTCCCCTTCTTTTATCCAACCATTCTCTTCTTAACCTCTACTTCCGAACTAAAAAGAACTCCATATTGCTAAAGGTTAGAGTGGGGCCACAGATACAGTGAATCAATACAAAATGTTAAATCTCTCATTACCCTTTAGCCTATCTATGGTTTCTTCCTTTCTGGATTTCTCTGTTCTTATTCTGTCACTCCAGGCTCAAAACTATTCCTTCACTGGGGAAGAGATGTCATTCTTCATTTTTCTCCTAGTGTGAAGAACTACAAAAAAAAAAAAAAAAACAAACAAAAAAACACCATATGCTATACTATCATAGAATAGTTTCAAGACTGAAAACATACCAAATGATATAAAGAAGGCACAAAGTTCAGGGTGAGAATGAGCTCATAAGATTTCTCTAAGGATTTGATTGGCAATCAGGAGGTAATAAATGGCCCTCAGAAAACCTACGTTAGTTACTTGGCACAGTGGCACATGCCTGTAATCCCAGAAGCTCAGGAGGCTGAGGCAGGAGGATCACAAGTTCAAAGCCAGCCTCAGAAACTTAGTGAGGCCCTAAGCAATTTAAAGACACCCTGTTTCAAAATTTAAGAAAAATCAAAAGGGATGGGGATGTGTCATAGAAGTTAAATGCTCCTGGGTTCAATCCCTTGTTAAAAAAATAAATAAAAAAAAACTACATTAGTAATGGGGTGTATCATAAAATTGTGGAATGAATAAAATGAGAGTCTAAGTAGAGTCACTCTTCACTTTTAGAAAGTTAGATCAGATTTAGCTTCTTAAGTATAGATTTTGTGTAATCAAATTTCCATTAATTAAAACACATGTCTAGTTGATCTATTCTTATGTACTACTTAATCACTTAAAATGTATTATCTTCTACAGTACATAATAATGTGTTGATTAGGCCCTTACGTGGTTTTCTGCTGGGATCTTTTGTGGCTTCTAGTCAGATGTCAACTGGGGCTGCCTTTGTCAGAAGCCTTGACTGGGCTGGAGAGGTAGACGGCTCTAGTGCCTTGGTGGCTATTCATTGTTGCAGACTCCACTCATGCTGTTCTCCAGAGCCTGTGCATGCCACCTCAATGTCGCTATCTAACACTGTGATGGATTCCTAAAGGATCCTTCTAAGAGTTAGTGCCCCAAAAGACCCAGATGAGAGCTGCACTACTTCTGGTGGTATATTATAAAAGTCATGCAATACCACTTTGCATGGCTCTGCTATTTGGAGGCACAAGATCATGTGCATTCCTAGAACGTAAAACACCAGATAAATTTTGAATGAAAACTATATCATTAGCAACTCCTCTCCAACCTGTTATTCAGATATTATTTTAAAGGGCACATGGCAGTGGAAAATAGGTACAAAATGTATAACTTAATAAGTTTTAAAAAGCATCTGAGATACATGGTCAAAATGCTAGTTTAGAGATATACATGATATTGCAGAGCAAAAGGAGTAAGATAAAGGAAACCAAGTTCTTTCCCTCATTTATCCATGTAATTTTATTCCCAAGCTGATTGACATCATTGATGATGGGATCAGATGGGAGGACAAAGGTAGGACCAATAAAGTGAAAGAAGGTTGAACTCAATGCCTTTGGCTGGAGGAATGTCAATTTATAAATATGACAAAAAGAACTAAAATGGAAAAAAATGAGACATTTTGGCTAAGCTTCAAGAAGGGACAGGCTAATCATTAAACAAAAGAACCAATACACAATGTAAAGCTAAATATCTGTTGCGAGGCAGTGTTGGAAAAGGATTTTTAAAGTAAGGGTCTATTTGGCTTTCAGAATATGGTAGTGTATTAGACACACTGAACTGAGCCCTTATTTTGAATCCATAAATAGTTGAGAAAGAGCAAGACAGGATTTTTACACATGCACTCTGATGCCCAGATTGGCGGAAGCATTGTGCTCCCATCAATAGTACCCTTGTAGCTTGTTTGCTTAATTGATTGCAAAGCTATGTCAACCTTTATGACCAAAGTGTCAAATATTTACAGACCGACCAGAACACGTAGTGTTTGGCGTCACATGGTCCTCCCTATAATGCTGCCGCAGATGCTGCCGTTTACATAACATATCCAGTCAGACAGAAATCCAAATTTACTCAATTAAACAGGGTTATATTCATAGACTGCCTCAAGTCCATCCCCATTACTGACAATCGTGAGTCCAAAGAGAAGTAAAATATACTGTTTCAAACTCATTTGTATTGCCAAATAGTATTTATATTCAGCATTAAAAGATTCACAAAAAAGAGGATATTTATAAGACACAAATATTTATTTTCTGGATTTGAAGATCTCTTCTTAGTACATTATTCTACTTCTAAATAGCCTTATGCAATGGATTTTGCTCCATTCAAATGGAAAACTTGAAATGGAAAATTGTTATAAATGTGTCATTGATTATAATGCTTCTGTCTGGGGACATCACTTTGGTCCAATGCTTGACAAATTTCACTTTGACTCACACAATGACAATAGTGCCTCAGACTTTCCCAGGAAAAGGCTGGGGGTGGGATCAGTCCACTGAGACAAGGGGCTTCTTGATAAAATGAGCCTAGCAAACCTAGCACTTGCATAGTCCCAGGATGTAGCTAGTCAGTAGTGTGGGCTGGCACCACCTGTGGTGTTTTTCTTCTTCCTGCCCCTCTCTGCTCTCTATCTTGCTAACTCAGGGCTTCATTTGTAAAACAAGCTGTTCCTAGAAGATAAAGTGAAGATTGAAAGGTAAGAAGGAAAATGGTTGACACAACAGTGGCATTGAAACCTTAGGAACTTGGGAGGGTTCTACCAACACTTTGTCCCCAGGCTACAGTCCTCCCCTATGGAGAAACTAGGTTCAAGGAGGTAAATTAATTTTCCCAAGACCTCAGGGTCATGAAGCAGAGAGTCCCATCAATGTGTGTCAGACTTCACAGCTCATAATTTTTTCATACTTCCAGACCAAAAACTGTGACTGCATATAACTAATAGTCATATTTTAATAGGAAATACCTACTTGAAATGACAACTGGGGATTTTCATGGTAGATACAGGGAAAATTTTCCCTTGGCATAATTTTATCAGATTTGTGAAACTGACTGATACCAAAAAGTCTTGTTGCCTTGAGGGAGAAAAGAATTTTTCTTTATTTGCTACATCAAGAAATCATGTATTCAGCTTACCATGGTGGTGCTTAGTAAATACTTGTTTCTTGATTCATCTAAGAACTTTATGACGTTTATGGCATAATGATAATGTCAAATGTCATGGCAAGCTACATTATATACACCAAGTTCTGCATTGTTTAGTTAAATTATCTTATTTACTTCTTACAATAAAGTGATACTATTTTTTTGTTTTAAAAATATGGAAATAAATTCAAAGTTGCATAAAAAGGAATGTAGTCTGAATGCAAAGTTAGGACTAATGGTGCAGATACTGGTGGTAATGGGAACAACAGTGAGGGTCCTTTGTCAGTGGATTGAATAATCCATCATATTGATGTTGGTTGCTTCATTTTAAAAATTAAACTCCCCACTCAACTAGGGCATGCATTCTGAGATAGTGGAAAAAGCATCCAGCATCAAGTGGTTTAAGAGAAGTAAAATTTTTGCACACACCTGTAATTTCAACTGCTCAGAAAGCTGATGCAGGAGAATTGAGATTTCAAAGCCAGCCTCAGCAAAAGAAAAATGCTAAGCAACTCAATGAGACCTTGTCTCTACATAAAATACAAATAAATAAATAAATAAATAAATAAATAAATAAATAAATAAATAAGGCTGGGAATGGGGCAATGTGACGATGTGGTTGAATGTCCCTGAGTTAAACCCTGGTACAAAAAGAAAAAAGAAAGAAAGAAAATAATTAAAAGTTTATCCTGGTCTTAAACCAACTCCAGCCCATCTTTATAATCTTTCTCTTTAGGCCTTGATTACCCCCTCTGTGACTAAATAAGTTAGATAATTCTAAAGTATTTTCAATTCCAAAACCTCCCTTCAAAAACAAGATTTTAGCACATGAAAAAAAAAAATCCACTAACAATTTTTAATGATAACCTGCAGTGGAATTATGTGAAACAATTTATGGAAGAAATATACCAGAACATTCTTTTCTGTCCTCCAAATTGGTAATATAGTCTGAAAAAGAGCCTGACCCTAGGGATTTGAGCCTTTGGAACTGCATACTTTCCTTTCTAAAGAACAGAAAGGGGTCTTTCACAAATAACTCTCTAATTTTGAAATCAGGAAGTGAGGGCTGAGGCAAAAGATATATAAACGATTTGCCTTTAGTTGCTAAGTGCCAGTGCACACAAGATCCATAATTAGAATGGTTATGCCTCTGTGTCTTCAAAGATACCATGCTGAATATGCATGACAGCATACACTCTCCTTATGAAATTACAGTATTTATATTCACCATCTATGCATAGCTAAGAGGAATTATTGAAGCTTGCAATTAAAAGATCCTGAACAATTTGGAAAAATATGAATTGTAACCTGTGAATAGATTCCTTTAGAGAAAATGGTGCTAAACTTGTTAATAGTGTGACATTCAATATCTGTAGTTCAGTGCCTGGCTTATTTCATTTAACATTATCTCCTCCAGGTTGATCCATGTTGCCATAAATGACAGTATTGCTTCCTTTTCTAAGACTGAATAATACTTTATTGTGCATGCGCGCTCGAGCACGCACGCACACGCACACATAGACACACACACACACACACACACACACACACACACTCACATCCCATTTTCTTCATCCATTTATCCAGTGATAGGCATTTGAGTTGATTCTAAGTCCTGGATATAATGAATAAGGTTGCAGTAAATGTGAGAGTGCAGATATTAGTTTTTGATATGTTAACACTGATTTAATTTCTTTGGATATATACCCAGAATGACATTGATAGATCAAATGATAATCCTATTTTTAATTGTTTGATGGCCCTCCATATCATTTTTCATAATGGCAGTGAGAACTTATATTCTTTTTCACAGTAATGTAAAAAGATTTTTTGTTTGTTTTTTATCCGCAACCTCTTTGTTCTTTAGGTAATAGCTGTTTTTCTAACAAGTGTAAGGTGACACCTCACTGTGATTTTAGGATGGGTTTTCCTGATAACTAATGACATTGAGAATTGTCTCAGATACCCATTGACCAGTTGTCTTCTTCAGAGAAAGGTTTTTTCCAGGTCCTTTGCTTGTATTTTGAATTGAGTTATCTGTGCTCTTGCTATTTACATGTGAGTTTCTTATATGATTTGGATATTAATCTCTTATCAGATGTATGGTATGCAAATTTATTCTTCAATTCCATAGTGTCTTCAGTTTGTTGATTGTTTCCTGTGTTTTGAAGAAGCTTTTTAATTTGATGTAATCTCAATTTCTGTTCTTTGCTTTTGTTGCCTATACTTGGAGGACATTAAAAAAAAAAAAATCCATTGCTCAAATCATTGTCCAGAAGCTTTTTTTCCTGCTTTATTCTGATAGTTTTATAGCTTTCAGTTTTAAACTTCTTTCTTTAATCTATTTTGAATTCATCTGGCATATGACAAAAAGACTCTATGTTTTTACTGTAAGGATACCTATGCAGATATCCAGTTTAACCAACACCATTTATTGAAAAGACTGTACTTTCTTCATTTTGTGTTCTTAGTACCTTTATGGACCATAAATTCCATGATCAATTTTTAGGCTTTCTCTTTTGTTTCCCCATCTATGTCTGTTGGGATGGCAATACAATACAGTTTTGATTAGCATAGCTTTGTAGTATATTTTGAGATCAGGTAGTATGATGCTTCTGGATTTGTCATTGTTGTTTTGGGCTGCTTTGGCTAATGGGAACTTCAGTGGTTACTTATAAAATTTAGAATTGTTTCTTCTCTGGTGCCATAAAGATATTTTAGATAGTGCAGACTAATTAGGTTAATTTTTCCAACCCATGAATACAGGATACCTTTCCATGTAATTAATTTATTTAATCAATGTTTTATACTTTTCAGAATAGAGAGCTATCATTTTTTTGTTAAATTACTCCTAGGTATTTTATTCTTTTTGATTCTGTGTTAAATGTGATTATTGATTTCTTTTTTGAATAGGCTGTTGCTGCGTACAGGAAAGCAAATAATTTTGTTGCTGATTTTGTATCCTGCAACTTTACAGAGACTTTATGAGTTCTAAAAGTATTTAATAGAGTATCTAGGATATCTAATGTATAAGGTAATGTTTTCTGCAAGCAGAACCACTTTTGTTTCTCTAATACTGATTTGTATGCCCCATATTTCTTTGTCTTGCTCAATTGATAAAGCTAGGATGTCCAGTGGATAATGTTAAATAGAAGTGTTGAGAGGGTTATTCGTGACTTGAGATGGGTATTATTGATATTGAAGGAAAAGATTTTGACTTTTCACTGTATCATGTCAGCTATAGGCTTGTCACATATGGCCTTCATTATGCTGAGGTACTTTTTAAGCCTAATTTGTTAAGAGTTTATAATCAAGAATGTGTGTTGAATTTTATCCAGTGCTGTTGGGGCACATATTAGATGATCATATTTTTTATCCTTCCTTCCTTCAGAATGAGGTATTACATTAATTGACATGCCTATATTAAACCAACCTTGCATTCCAGGATAAATCCCATCTGGTAACAAAATATGCCACTGCATGGCCCACATATGTGGAATCCATAGAAGTCAAACTAATAGAAACAGAAAATGAAATGGTATTTGCCAGAGACTTGGGACGATGAGTGAATGGTGAGTTGTTGATTCAAGAATACACAGTCTTACCACTCTCAGTTGCACATGCCTGTAATCCCTTTGGCTCAGGAAGCTGAGGCAGGAGGATTGTGAGTCCAAAGCCAGCCTCAACTTAGCAAGGCCCTAGGAAACTCAGTGAGATCCTGTCTCTAAATAAAATATTAAAAAGGGCTGAGTTCAATCCCCAGTGTGTGTGTGTGTGTCTCTCTCTCTCTCTCTCTCTCTCTCTCTCTCTCTCTCTCTCTATATATATATATATATATATATATATATATATATATATAAAAGTACACAGTCTCAGTTTTACAAAGTGGAAAGTTTCTGAAAATCTAAGATGTAGCATGGTGACTATGTCTAATAATATTGGATTTTTTTAATAATTATTAAGAGAGTAGATCTGAGGAGATCTCACCACAAATATTTAAAAGGGTAACTATGTGAGCTGATGAATATATTAAGTAGATTGTGATAATCATTTCACAATATGTATGTACATAAAAATATTACATTATTCCTGCTAAGAATTGCTTTGACTATTCTGGGTCTCTTACTTTTCCAAATTAATTTCATGATTGCTTTTTCTATCTCTATGTGAAATGTCTGTTTTAGTCAGCTTTTTTTTTTTTGGTGCTGTGACTAAAGGATCTAACTAGAACAACTATAAAGGAGGAAAAGTTTATTCAGGTGCTCAGGGTTTCAAAAGTCTCCATCCATAGAAGGCCAGCTCTATTCTTCAGGGCTAGAGGTAAGGCTGAGGATCATGGCAGGAAAGGGTGGCAGAGGGAAGCAGCTTACATCATGTTGATCAGGAAGCAGAGAAACTACATTGGACAATTACAAATAGATACCCAAAGCCACACCCCAATTCCCACATGTGAACTTTTGGGGAACACCTTACATCTGAACCATAAGAATGTCATAGGGTTTTTAGTAGGAATTGCATTAAATCTGTATAATGATTTTGGTAGTATGACCATTTTGATAATGTTAATTCTGCCTATCCAAGAGCTGGGGAGATCTTTCCATCTTCTAAGGTCTTCTTCAATTTCTTGCTTTAGTGTTCTGTAGTTTTTATTGTAGAGGTCTTTTATTATATTGATTTCTTTTGTTATATTGATTCCCCAATTTTTTAGAAGCTACTGTGAATAGGGTTGTTTTCCTAATTTCTCTTTCAGTGAACTCATCACTTATGTATAGGAACACATTTGATTTATGGGAATTAAAAGAAAGAAAATTACATTATAAAACTTAGGTGCAAATTCTATTTTTTAATTAGACCACAATAAAACTGGAAAACATGTTTAAATATATAAATAAATAAAATAGTGTACAAATAGTGTGATATTCTAAAGTTCTTTTTGTAGAGTTTGTTTTGTTGGGGATCTTAATTATCAGCGTGACTCTAGAGACCCAACTGTATTAAGAGTAGTAGTCATAACCTCATATGTATTGATGATGCCTGATTTGTCCAAAGTAATGACACTATTCAGCAAAGTCAAGAATTCAAACCTAAATATTCTCTCTCTTAGTTTCAGTCTCTTAAACACACACACACACATGCAAGAAAATGTCCCTTTGTATTTGGCAAATATCCAGGACTCTGAACTCACTGACAACAAACTCATGAAATGTTCTATTAGAATTTTCCAGAGTTGTTTTAAAAATATCTTTTTAGTTGTTAATAGACTTTATTTACTTATATGTGGTGTTGAGAATTGAACCCAGTGCCTCACACATGCTAGGCAAGCGCTTTACCACTAAGCCACAACCCCAGCCCTCTGTTAAGCTTTAAAATAAACCCAGAGATAGTTTTTTCGTTGTTGTTGTTGTTGTTGTTATTTTCTTTTTTACCTTGTGGCAGCTAAAAAGGCTGCCCTTAGCCTGAACCAATTTATCAGTTTCAAAGGAAAGGATAATAAAACTGTCATTTCCGGACACAGCATCAAAGGTGCTGCTGATACCCTGATATTAAAACTTATTAAAAATAGAGCTGTCTCTTAGTTTTTTGATATCAAAATTGTTCCCAAGTCTTGTTAAGACTCCATGTTATTCTAGATGGGAAGGGAAAAGAAAAACCAAGAACTAAAAATTACCCCAATGGGGCCCTGAAGTGACTGAGCTATTAAACACCTAGCTGTGTGGATGGTTTTGTGGAGTTCTTCAATTTATCACAGGTACAACCTGCCAGGAGAAAATTAGTTTAAAATTCACTCCCCTCACAGACCTGGTCAATATACTCAAAATGTGAGAAAAGTTTACAGACAGAAAGTCAAAATAATTGTTGACTGGTCTCTAGATACCGTCCTGGTTTTCACTCTTGCAATAACTTGTACCTTCTGATAGCCCTTTATCAACAGAAGTTTTGAATGAAGGAAGCAAATAAATAAATTATTTATTCCTGACATGGAATAATGCACCTCAGGCATAAATGGTTTTGACCTAACTAGAGGAGAATTGGAGTAAATGATTTCTCCCATCAGCTGACTATGGATGAGGAAACTGGCTTTTCTAATGAAAGGCAGTTTGTGTTATTGAAAAGAACTTTGCAGTCAAACATATATTTATTCAAATTCTGGTTCTTTTGCTCATTAACTGTGTGTACAAGGGCAAATGACCTAACACTGCCAAGCTTTCTTCATCAATAAAATGGATGAATGTGCATGTACTTAGGGCTGTAGGGAGAATGGATAAAAAGGCATGTCTTCTGGTAGGAATGTTCCTTTTCCAGATTGTCACAAAGCCATCTCTTCTTCTTTCAGGGCCACCTCAAAGCCATCTCTCCACATACTTATCTCTAACACCCATTCTCAAGTTGTCTTCATACCACACCCATCATTCCAGCTCACTTGCTTTAGTGATCTACCAATATCAGAATATTTGTTTGCAGATATATTGATTGCACATCTCTCCTGGTAGAATGTGTATTCTGAAAATGTGCACCCTGCCTGCTCAGTCTCCAGCTCTTCAAAACAGTGACTGACACTTTGTAAGGCTTCATAGAAATGTTTTCTTTTTTTAATGAATGAACAACAGACATAGATACCTAACTTAGATTCTGATCTATAATAGATGTTTAAACTTTTGCCACAATTATACCTTTCATCAGTATTGTTTTTACAATTGATATTCTGTGTCTAGAGGAGTATCTATACTGAGATTTTAAAGTAGGACAAAACTCATGGAGACTTTTGAATTATGTTTAAGATAGTTATTTCTAGAAACTTAGGACATTTGTTATAAATGTTAGTGTGATAGGCACAAAAATATGAAAATTCCTTTTCCTACTCTATTCTGTGTGGATTGTGTCATTTTTTTGGCAGAAAATAATATATTCATTACCCTGAATGTTTGTTTTTATTTATTTGCTGCATAACATATGTTGATGTTCACATGTGTGTGAGCACACACACACACACACACACACACACACACACACACACATACACAAATTTTTCTATCAGTACTGGAAAATAAGAATACTACACTCTAAGTTTCAGAGCCAAAGACTAAGTGTCATAATGTAATAGAATGAATCAATTTGGATGATAGAAACACTTTTTCTCTACCCCTTCCACCAACTCCTTATACACTAAAAGAATTCTCCAAATGAGAGTAAGAGATAAAGTTAAACTGGGAAGAGCTGTAAGCTTAGCAAAAGTTTGCCTTATAAACTTCCACCAAGGTTTGCCTTATAAACTTCCACCCAAAGTTTAGGAATAAAAGGATAAAAGAAAAGGATGGAGTATCGATAGGAATGAATCCTCTTTTGAAATTGGGGGATATGAATATAGAGAACTGGGCTTCCTGATCATTTCTAGAGATTGAATAAGTGGGTTTGAGGAATACTGGAAGCAGAGCGCACCTATCAGCCCTGAGTTTCCTACAGCAATCGAGTATCATACAGTAGCTTCAAATTTTCCTGTAAACTTAGAGAGGAATTTAAAATATTACTGGTAGGAAATCAGGAAGAAAAGGGAGAAGGGAGAAGGTTAAATTGTGTTTTTAAGCTTTGGGGTCATTAACATACACATTCCTATCTCTTGGAAGGTTGTGGGTACCTGGCTGCTCTCTCCATCTCCTAGGATCACTAGCATCTGAGAGTTTTCCAGTGCTCGATCATTGACACCTATTCATTAATAGACCAAAATAAGATGCCATAATTTTTATATCTTGAATGGAAACCTCAGAAATAAACAGAGACTTTTTTTTTTCATCAGGGACTTATAAAAAATCCAGTTTGGGCCATTTCCCAAGAATTCTACTTTACTGGTTTCTCAGCCTCACCACTCCTAGCTCTATCTGCAAATCTTAAAACTGTTGAAGAGGAAAGTGATTAAAAGAGAGAGAGAGAGAGAGAGAGAGAGAGAGAGAGAGAGAGGCAGATACTTAACACCTTTTAAAAATACAAAATATGTGATTTGGAGAAAAGAAAACTGAATTATAAAATAATAACAAAAATCAACACAATAACGGCCACAACCACAAGAGTAAACTCTGCATTGTGTTTGTCAAGTGCCAGACACTACTCTAAGTCCTTTTAAAAGCTATTTTGATTAATAAATTTAATATTCACAATTCTCTTATGATTTAATTACTTTTCCATTTTATAAGCATGGAAACTGGTATAGTTTGGAATTTGAATGTCCCCCTAAGGCTCATGTATAAATGGCTTGGTCCCCTGGGAAAAGAGACATTGGATGAAGAGTGCCATTTAAATATTTAGATAAGTTGTCTACCTAAATATTTAAATGAGCACCAATGGAAGATGGTGGAACCTTTAACAGGTGAGCCTAGTGAGAGGCATTTAGATTATTGGGAGGCATGTCTTTGAAGGGGATCATGGGAATTTAGCCCCTTCCTCTTTTATCTTTTTGCTTCCTAGTGTTGAGGTAAGCATTTTGCTCTTCTGTATATTCCTGCCATGATGTTCTGCCTCACAGGAGGCCAAAAAGCAATAGATTGGTTGATCATGATATGGAGCCTCCTGTACTGTAATGGGCCTTTTCTCATTATAAGTTGATTATCTTGGATATTTTATTACAGTAACAGAATGCTGACCAACACACTGGGACACAGTAGAATCAATGTAAGTTGCTATGAGTGGGAGAGCATGGAGTCTGACCCTTAGTCCATGTTCCTAATTATGATATAATTGCTGTATATATAAAGTAAAAATGATTGTATTTCCGTACCCAATTCCATAGTTTTCAGGTTCATTTGTTTATTTATTTATTTATTTTGGAGTTGCCCTAGTGATGACAGTGAAAAAATTTTAGGTCTCTGCTAAAAGTTGAGACTCAATATGTTAAGAGGTTCTTTCTAATGAGCTATTAGAACAAAGGAGCATCTGAATGTGTTTGGCAATGGTATCTACTCCTAGTTAGATACTCCTATTTTCTTATCATTCTCAACTCCTATTCTCTTATCTTTTGATTTTTAGGGTTGCATAAATAATTTGTTATAAGAAACTGCTGCTATCAAGCCTGGTAAGTAAAGCCTTTTGTTTCTTGCAGTGTGAGTCCTGGAGAATACTTCATTGACATTCGGCTTGTCCATTCACTATTCCTAGAGAAAATTTCCTAGGGTTATAGATATTCATAAATTCTTATATTGCCACAGGATACTAAAATATAAAATAGACCAACCCAGATAAATACATAGATAAGTTGTGTCACTCTTCATCCAGTTTTTCTCTTTACTAATGCTATTAGCATTTAAAAAATGAATTTTCAAATTATTTCCAGACCCCACTTCTGGGTTGGGGGGCTGGGAGAGTTCTTTCTGATTGTTTTCTTTCATAGTCCAGAAAGCTGGAAGGGAGGATTTGGTTAAGAAAAGAGTGTCAGAGTCTTGCTGTGTGTTCCATTGTAGAGTAAACAGCCTTGGTCTTTCATTGAAGGCAGATCAAACCATGGACACATTATTCATTATTGTTTAGCTGCCTGGGTTTAGGATGAAATTACCAGCTGCCTGGGGACCCAGTATTTTAGCTTCAGATCCAGCTGTGCTCATAACACAAGGCACAATGCTTAGTGGCATTGTCAGCCATTTAACATAAAAAGAACATGCTGTAATCAAGTGGGGAATATTCCACTGTGTCACTCTTGGGTCCCATTTCAGGGAGCCTAGGAAATCTGCCACTGAGTTTTAAGAGGAGAAGAAAAGGAAACACAGAAAATGCTCCAAACAGGACAAAGGTGATTTTTCTCTATTAATTTTTTTTTCTCCTAAAAAAATCTTTAGTTTCTTTTTCAACATGTTCCATTTGGAGAAAGTTGTACTGATGGCTTTAACTGTACATTACTATCCGATTCCTAGTATTTTTATTGATGGATTAGAATCTAAAGAAAGTCAGAAGACCCCAAGATGCAATACTATTTTTAAGCCACCATGGTCACCACAGCTATTGAGAATGGGACCTGGTTCTTAACAAGAATAATGTTACCTGCCACCTAAATAAATGCTAAGGTTTAGTGTGTGGAAATAATAAAGCCAGAGAGATGAAGTGCATTCTAGATATATTAAATCTGGGCTACCTTCAAATAACAGCCTTAAGCAATAAAGTGAAACTTCCATCCTGTATTCATAATGTCCGTGTTCCTGTGGAAAGGCTAGCTTTAGAATACAAGCACTCAAGTTGGTCTTTTCAAAAAGACTCTCTTCAGACATTATTTTAAGTCCCCTTTAACTTGTGGGCATAAAATCACCCATGGAGGACCCTCAAGTTTTGATGGGATGAGTTTCTACTGGCCTCTTAGTGTTCAAAGCGTTTCCCTAGAATGATTGGGAGCTGAAGGTCTTTCCATATGCACAAGGTTTCCTTTCAAAAAGAAACCATCTTAGAGGAAAACTCAGGCAGAGTAGGAAACACATTGCAGGTCAGAAGCCCACCGTGAAAATGAGGTGGCCACCAAGGGCCTATCGTCACTCTGACTCTTACCATCAGACAGAAGGAGTTCAGACATGTCACCCAAAGTTTCAAGCATGAGTTTATGAGAAGAGATCGGAAAGGGGGAAAGGGGACCCTGGCAAGGGAGAGAGTGGGTCCTCTTAGAGAAGAAAGGAACATCGTGCCGGTGCCTGCCATTTTTACAGAAAGTTCCGGGGAAGTTTCCAGAGTGCTGCTCAGGTCCACTTTCTACTTTTGACTACAAAGACGACCTCCAAGAGAGGATGATGTGGTGCCATGAGAGTAGTTTTTAATTTTTTATTTATTTTTTTTATTTTTTTAATTTTTTTTTATTGTTGGTCGTTCAAAACATTACATCTAACTTGATATATCATATTTCACAGTTTGATTCAAAAGGGTTATGAACTCCCATTTTTACCCCGTATACAGAAGTTTTTATTTTTTTTAATATTTATTGATTGATTGATTGATTGCATACATGACAATAGTTGAATGCATTACATTCATAACTATCCATTCACCGCACAATTTTTCATAACTCTGTATATAAAGTATGCTCATGCCAAATTATGTCCTTATACATGAGCTCTCTTATTGATTTTTCTTTTTGCATTACAGTTCTTAACACATCTTTATACCACAATTTATCATATCTCTATATATAGAGTTTTTAAGGAAATTGAGTCCTCCTATTTTTGCTTCAATTTCCTGCCTCCTTAATTGTTTTATTACCCTTTGAGTAGCTCTCAGCAAGCTTTCTTTGTGAGCATCTTGCTGTTTTATTGCCAGCATGATGGGGATCCTGACACAATTTAGATGATAAGGGTGATAACAAGGGTCCAGGCCCCCTGACAGTGTGTACCTTGATCTTGAAACATTATTTGTCTTAAGGGGATATGATTCCAGTGCAGGAGGTTCTAACATAACATCTTCCAGGTGCTCCACTGTCAAATAAGACCCTCTGTGGTTTTCAGTCACCCCTTATTTCCCTTTCCCTTCTCAACCATTCAAAGCTGACTAGCTGTCTAACAAAAAGACTTGGATGGCTGTGACATTTTTAAAACTGGAATAACGAGTTGCAAGGGTAGGGTAGTTTGAGGAAGATTAATGGGTTATAGGTATAGAATAGAAGCTATCATATCCAAGTGCAAAATCCCCTACAGACTTGAGGTGAATCTCAAAACAAAACAAAACAAAAAAACAAAACAAAACAATAAACATGCTTCTCCTTGATCTGAGGTATTTGAAAGATTCCAAATGTGGAATCAGAAGTTCTTGGTGGATCCCTGGTTATCTTAACTAGCTGGGTGAACTTGAACAAATCAGTTAACCTCACTGAGCCTTCCTCTGCTGACCTGCATACTGGAGCTAGTGAGGTATTGTTTAGCTTGTGATCCTTGTGATAATCAAAGTCAAAATGGAATAATGCCTGTGAAAATGTAATGCAAATTGTAAAGAACTCTGCAATGTGATCTCTTGTTATGATTGGGAAGTTTAAAAGCAGTGGAAGAACAAGCAGATAGTTGAATATAAACTTCACAATGAAGGGAGCTTTATTTTATGCACTGATATATTCTCATAACCTAGAACTCAGTCAGGCACATGTGGTAGGCACTCAATAAATAACTGTTAGATGAACAAAAATGATGGTTTCATTTCGTTCTGAAAGGCCTATAAATATTCTTCATTTATATTTAGAATCCTTGTCTAAAAGCACCATGTCTAAGCCAGCAATACCATTCTAAACCTCTTTCTTCCCCCAATACAACATAAATATGATCTGACTTCCTAATCCTAAGAGAGAAAATTAATTTTCGTGTTTGATCTCTTTCAATAATTATATTTTGCAAAAATATTTGTGTTTATATACACAACAAGTCAGTTGTTTAATAGAAAATTTAAAAACAATTCTGTTCTGGTATATGGTGAACCAATATTACCCTGTTTGTGAAGTTTAGCTCATTTGGAAAATGCATAATTGACCATGGCCTTGTAATTTGTAAAAGGAACTGGGAAAACAGCTGGACCGTATACACACACACACACACACACACACACACACACACACAAAATCATCTCCCCAGTTCTGGTCTTTGTTTTAAAATGTGACCTTACAATAACGATTAGAAGAAAAAAAGTATGTTTTAGTATCAGAAAGGTCAAACCACTCCATCATATTTTGGATATTTTTCCCATTTCTTAGTGTCTCTCAGAAATAAAAATTTACTGCTATCGAAGGAACTTCTGTTTTTTATAATGACAATTAAGTTTATAGTTTTGTTCACCTAGCAACAACACATATCAGATAGCATCACATAAAATTTTTGATAATTCTGGTTAGAACTATATAGAATTTTATCTTTCAGATAGCAATAGAGAAATGATTTTCTAAATAGTTCATGGTGTAAATAAGTGTTCTGGAAGAATATTTAAAACACTTAAACGAAACGATTGTTTTCAAGGGCCCTCTAGCACTTGCGAAGTACATTTATAAACAACTAATTGACATTGTACTTATAAATCATCCTTATGTGTTTGTGAAAAAACAGGTGCCTGAAGACCATTATTAGAAAACAATTTGCTGCTGTTTCTGTGTGTGTGTGTGTGTGTGTGTGTGTGTGTGAATTTAAAAGACACAAAATTGTCTTGAAACTATTCTGAATTTTAGGGAAGATTATTTTTTTTGCATATCTAAATTAAAATATTCAAAAATATATACAAATCCTACTCTCCTTACACACACGCCTACACATACCCACAACTATAAACATATACACAGACCTTCGCACTTTCACTCTAAAAAGTGCCGTTTTACTATATCCCTTTGCCATTCAGAGAAGAGGACTACAGGTTGATTGATTTCTTTCTATAAGAATAAAAGCAAGACTCCTCATGCCTCCTTCAGGGACCTGCTCCTTGTCCTTCTTTGAGACCTCTCTAACAACAGTTACTGCAAGAGCCTCTCCCCAGAGTTCTGTCTTGTATCCTTCGAAGAATAATTCTTAACTATCTCCCACCTGGGTTTTAGCCCAGAGCAGAGATCACTGAGGCCAGCTTTCCTTTGGGAGTGGTCAGAATTCCTTGTGCACTTGACGGATGGTCCTGGCAAAAATGTCTAATTGATTGAACTGCCTGGTGTTTATTATTCTAATAGTCCTGAAGAAAGTCTGGATGATTCCCCATTAACCCACAATGAAACTCTAGGGGAACATTTCCACAGCACTTCAGAGCTTGTTAACCTAAAAGTAATTGGGCATATAAATTTGGAGGGGCTTATTTGTTCTGCCAGCACTAAGTAGTAGTGTAAGTACATGGCCATATTTAGTCTATTTAAATATTCCACCCAAAGAAAATATGTTGAAATGATGCTAACTGCCCAGAGTCCTCAGAGAGAGATCTTGGAAAGACACCACAGCACACACATGAAGCTGTTACAATACTCTGACTTGATCGCAAGTAGCCACATAAGACTCTCTGGCATTTGTACCTTATTTGTAGTGGCAGATGAAACAACAAATGCGTCCAGTCATGAACATAATATTCTGGTTCATTTTTTTTTACTCCACTTTCATCCAGTTTAATATAGACAATAAGGTGCAACTGGGAAGAAGAGGGTGGGGAAGGAACATTAGAACCGTGTTATGAGAGTGTTAAGTGAGTACAGAGTCATGAGAGTGTTAAGTGAATACAGAAAAAAAAAAACCTTCTAAGAACTTGGTAGAATGGGTGGGTAATAGTGTTAGCAAGTAAGCAGCATGAGCTGAAGGCAAAAACAAGGAGCATCAAGAACAGTGGAGGAACACTAGAAATTGCAAGTGATTTGCCATGATTTTTATCCAAACTAAACTCTGCTGAATATCCGTGGTGGCATTACGGTTACATTTTTATGTGATCCATAGCTTATGATAGGCTCCCACCTCACCTGGGAATGCTTTAATTAGATGAGTTCCTCTATGACACACTCAATCCCTGCGTAGGTTTGCCCATCCTTCCTGAGGTAGCCTTGTAACAGATCCGTAGCCATGGCGGGGACAGTTCCATAGGTGCTGAACGGCCCAAGCAATAGAAGCTCTGATATGATTTGCAAGTGTCTGTCTTGGTTTCACTCTCCAAAATCAATTGTGAGTGAAACAGCGTGGGTATGGGCATCTCACATGTGAAATTCACCTGTTGTAACAGACACTTCTTTTACTTCTCTTTAAATCTTCTTGGCCTCATTCACTTCCGCAGATTTCACCATGTTTTTTGCAGAACTAGAAAAGTTGAAATAAAGCAACTTAATGTGGACTCTAAACAATATCATGTGGGTTACATACCCAAAGCTGCATGACTGTCATGTGCCCTCGCCTCCATCCCAAAGGCCTCCCTATTGGTGCTGAAGCATGAGATGTCACAAGGCTTCTGGGTACCCACGTAGGTCAATTCAGAAATTATAGGGGAATTATTATCCCATGGAACAAACCCTTGACTAAAGGAAACAGGATCCAAATTATAAATGTTTCCCATTCTCCTTTAGTTGACTATTCGGTGTTTTAAGGACTTGGAGGACAGCTATGGGTGGTAGGAAGTACTAAAGACAAAAGCTGGATTTACTGAAAAAGCAATGAAATTTGAGATGGTAGCCTGTAGGGAATTGCAAGATGATTTGTGTCTTCCTATTACAGAGTAAAGCATGTCAGGGATTATCAAAAATCCTTTGAGATTTTTTGCTTTTGTTATTTTAGATTCTAGAAACACGTACCACTATAACATTACAGAAGATAGTTCCAAGACATGTGCAGTAAGTATCACTGATACCAAGTGGTGCCTGTTGGTAGCTTACTCTTGTGCTACCCTTCTCCAGTCTTTGCTTTCCTTCTCTTTTTCTTTTCATTTGCTTTCTAAAAATTCCACTCTCTAATAACTTAGTAGGATATAAAACTTTGCCTCAGGCCCTGATATTTGGCAGACTGTACTAAGTCAAAGAAATACATCTATTTCTATCAGCGGCCTTACTCTGCCAACAAAGGCCTCAGGAGGTCCTCTTACCATACCCATTTTTAACTTAAATACTAGGTGGAAAACTACAAGTGGATGGAAAATTCTAGGGATGGAAGCTATGCTTATTGGAAAATAAAAAGAACTTTGAGGTAGTATCATAGTGTGAACTGGGTTATGGTAGCAGAATGCTACAGGGGATGTCAGATGATTTATATCTTTCTATTGAGGTGCACAGCATTGGGGGAAAGGTCTTACTTTCTTTTGCTGCTGGAGTTTAGATAATTAACCATGTGTGTGCACCTTCTGGTTTAGAGAACTTCAGAAAGGGTCAATAAGCCAGAGAACCTTGGAGACTCAACAGCTGAATCCCATTTCATGTGTAGCCTGAGTTTTATAGAAAGATGATGACTATCTCAGCTCTTGAATGTACTCGTAATAAAATGCCGCATTTTGAATGAGAAAACTCATGAGGTTCAGGATGTTATCCTGCCTCTCAGATGAGAAAAAGAATCACAATCAATTCTATGACAGTATTTCTCAGGTTAGTTGGAATTTAGAGGTCTTTTTTTATTGTAAATTTACAAACTATTAGTTGCATAAATTCTTGGGGTACAAAGTGATGTTGTTATTCATGCATTCAGTGTGGAATAATGAAATCAAATTAAGGAACATTTCTATCACTTTGAATGCTGACCACCTTTTGTGGTAAGAACATTTTAAATTTATGTTTAGAGATTTTTGAAGTGAATATTATTAGTCACCATTTTCTTCACATTGTGCAATATAGCTCAAGGAAAAAGAAAATTTATTCCTCCTGGCTAATTGAAGCTTGGTAGCCTTTGACTACCTTCTCTCCTTTTCCCCAGTCCCCAGCCTCTGGAATCCACCGTTCTAATCTCTACTTCTTTGAGTTAGATTGTTTTTGGATTCTACATATAAATAAAAACATGTTTTGTTTATCTTTATGGCCTGGCTTATTTCACTTAGCATAATGTGCTCCAATACCATTCACATTATTTAAAAATGATAACATTTTTTTAATCTTTTAAGACAGAACAGTATCATAGTATCCCACTGTGTCTATATGTTATATTTTCTTTATTCATTCCTCTCATGATGGACACTCAAGTTGATTATAAATCTAGATTACTATGAATATTGCAATGGAACATGAGATTGCAGACTTCTCTTCAACATACCTATTTCAAATCTTTTGGATAATAAATACATGTAAGTGGGATGGTTGGATCTATTATAATTTTAGTTTCAGTGTTTTGAAAAGCCTCTAAGAAGTCCCATATTTGTTTTATGATTCACATCCCTACCAACAGTGTACAAGGATTCTCTTTCTTCCACAAAACTTTTTCTTTTTCTTTCTTTTTTTTTTTTGACAACTCAGTTTATAAATTTGTGGCCATATATTGTGTTCTTTTGTGGTCATCCCAAAAAATTCAGGTGACCTCATTAAAGGTATTATGCACTGACTTGATGATTTGAATAGTATGCATTCCAGGATCCTAAAATTGTCTATTTTGGAGAATATTAATGTTGAAGATAATGTATAAGGGGCATTCATCAAAGTCTGACTGGATTGACACCAAAGTCCTCCTGAAAGTTTTGCATAAGTGGTTTATGTGTTGAGTTAAAATGGTCTTTTCTATTGAGGTGAGGATTTTCAGGTGGGGAGTCATGTAACAACAGTTTGATAGATTTGGGGTATAAGGATATTATACAGATTATCCAGACAGAAAACCAACATAGCAGTTTTGTTTCTGAAACTTTGGATTTTTCTAGTGTCAAATACTATTTTTAAAAATGATTTACTGGTATAAGTAACAACTACTTAGCAGCATGGTAAGTTTAAAAATGCAATTACCCATTACTCCTGCCCCCAATTAATATGGCTTATCAAAAGGAAATGATATCAGATTTTAGGTGGTACTCTAACATCCAGACTTTTTTCTTCTTCTTCTTCTATATTCACCAAGAATTATTCTTTGAAAATTAGATTTGGGAAGTCAATACTGAGGGTCTTAATAAGAAGGGATAGTGTTGAAAATTGCATTGGAAATAGTCATTTCTTGGGAGAGCAGGTATTCTTAATTGGAGCGTGTCACTATAGGAGTTGGCATAAAATGATGCCTGTGGTTTCCTTAGCCTCTGATTTCTTAAGAAATGTTTAAATGTCCTTCAGATGATGGTTTTGGGAAACAGAGATGAGCTAAATGTAAGTGGGAGACAAATTATTAGACACTCATGAATCTTCTTAAAAGTCCTCATAAAAAGATTATTTTGGTAATTATGACCTGTTTCACTTGAAGATGACAGAAAACTCAACACTGATATGTTTAGATTTTCAAAGGTTAATCAAATAACATACTACGTCTCAAGTGCTTACCCTTAATCATATTCACCTGGCTTCAAATTGGCTCTCTTCAGTAAATATTTTCCACTAGGTCATAATTTACATGAATGCCTTGACCATTTTTCTGTTGAATAATACACTATGCAATAGAAACTAGATGTCAACAAATGTTTGTGGAATGAATGAGTGAATAAATAAACTAAAATTATTCAGTTTTCTTACAATTGTCTTAATATTGGGCCATTGGAGAAATATGGTCAAGTCCCAGTGTAGAATAGCTTCTTTTTCTTCAATTTATTCATTAATGTCCTTTGCTAATTATTTGTTGAGAAGATTTTTGTTAATTTCAAGGTATCAGGAATTTTTCTGGGAAACAAAATCAACCCAAAACAAACATTGATAAACTAACTATTCCTGACCTGAGCTTCCACTTAACTTTCAGAATAATATAATAGATGTATGATGAAAACTGAATGGAATCATAAGGAATTCACATATGATAAAGTTTGGAATATGTATTCAGATAACACCTTCTTAAATCCCCAACACATCAATTACCATTTCTAAAGTAGGGAGCCAATGATCCTTTAAAAATATTCTTCCTGGCTTTTAAAATAATGGACATCCAATAATATTTAGTGGATTACATGGTTATTCAAAAAGCTGCACTTTCACTTGCAACTAATATGTATTTCTCTGGAAAACAGAAGGTGAAAACCAGCAATGTGAGCAAGTTTGTATATGCATCCCAGAAACCAATGAGCATGGCCCTCTCATCACCTTCTCTATTCCTTCCCTCAAGAAGACTGGTGTGTTATTGAGCCATCTGGAATCATGCAAACAGAGGCCATATTTTATGGATAGTGAAGACACAACATAACGCTAATTTCAAAATCTGAGAAAACAATGCAAAAAGATAACAACACACCAATATTCTTCCTGAATATACATGAAGATATTCTTTTAAAACCATGAACCAAATTCAAAGGTATGTAAAAAGGATAATACATCATAGCCATACATGTCGTACTTTACATTGGTAAAGGAAAACAATCAATCTAAATCAACCCATTAATAGAATAAAGCAGGAAAAAAACCCACATTTATTTCAACAGATTTGGAAAAAAAGTATTGGGCACAATTCAAAACACAATCATAAAGAAAACATTCAACATGCAAGAAGTATTAGGAAGATTCTTCAAACTAATGAAATTCACCCACATAAATCTTTAGTTCATATCAGAGTTAACAATAAAAGATAGAATTTGTTTCCCCAAACATTAAAAATAAGGCATGAATGACAAATTTTAGCATTTCTATTTAGCATTCTACTTAGGTCATAGCCACTGCAATAAGGCAATAAAATGAAGTAAAAGAAATGAAGTTAAAAAATGAGAAAGCAAAATTCTCATTGTTTTTGTATCTTTTGTAGAAAATACCAGGGGATCTGCGAAACAACTACTAGAATTATTGCATGAATATAACAAGGTTTCAGTAATATAATAATGTTTTGAAATACCAGAAGCATTCTTAGAGATAAGCAATAAACAAAAACAATGGTAAGTAAAATTTTTAAATAATTGCATTAGTAGCAGTTCCAAAAGATATAAAATATTTAGAAATCAGTGTAATAAAATGTGTCTGAGATTCTATACAGAAAAATGAGAAAAACAATTAAACATGATGAAATATATGGTGCTTATATATTGGAAGGCTGAAACTGTTAAGATAATAATCCTCTCCAAATTTGTCAATAGACCCAACATTATCTATTTAAAGTTCCAGCAGACTGGGCATGATGGCACACACCTATAATCCAAGCTCCTCAGGAGGCTAGCAGAAGGGCCAAAAGTTTGAGGCCAGCATGCTTGGGATGTAGCTTAGTGGTAAAGCACGGCTAGGTTTGACCTCTAGTACTGGGGGAAAAAGAATGCTTCAACAAGATTTCTTTTTAAAAAATTGATAATATTTTTGATGTGTAAATGCAAAGGTCTTAGAATAACCAGTGGAGGTTTTAATTTAGAGAAGTTATCTCACATGATTTCAAGACTGTAATCAAAAGGGTTCGATATTGGCAAAAAGTTAAGCTTGTAGATCAATAGGCTGAATAATCATTCTGGATACACATTCAGGCATGTATGGACCATTGATTTTTAATGTAGATATCAAGGAATTCAATGGAAATATAATGCCTCTTTTAACAATATTTCCTGGATCAACTGGCAATACCATATGAGGAAATGTTTATACTGATGTTTATCTAATTGTCCAGGTAAAAACTAAAAATATATCATAGACCCAAATATAAAGCCTAAAATCATGCCATTTCTGGAAGAAAACAGGAAGCAATTTTATAATCTTGGGCAAGGTAATGATTTCTTACAACTCAAAAAAAATCATGGACCATAAAAAAAAAGATAATTTGGACTCCTTTCAATTTAAAAGAACTTCACTTTTTGATATACAACATTAATAAAATGAGAGAGAGAAAGAGAGAGAGAGAGAGAGAGAGACCACAGTTTTGGGAAAATAAGTAATATTTAACACTACATCAGCAAAGGACTTCCAACCTTTAGAACTTAAGAAAACTTAATAAAAAATGAGTAACAAAAGTTGATCAGATATTCACAAAAGAAATAATCATTTAAATGACACTAAATATCATTTGTTATCTGATAAATGCATATAAAAAACAAAATTAAACAATGAAACAGGACTCATCCAGCTTACCTGTCATTTTGCTTTCACACTTCAGTTATCTGAAGTCAACCTTGGTCCAAATAAAAATTTAAAATCCCAAATAAAAATAATTCCTAAGTTTTGCATTGCATGGCATTTTAAATACCATGATGACCTCTTGTCCTGCCCTACCCAGGATACGAGTCATCTTTTATACAGCATATTGACACTATCCTCCCTTTAGTCCGTTATCAGCCCTCTTATTTATATTGATGGTAGTGAGTGGTATTGCTATTCTTGTGCTCAAGTAACCCTAATTTCACTTGATAATGATCCTAAAGTGGAAGAGTCATGGTGCTGGCAATTCACATATGTCAAAAGCAAGCCATAAAATTCTTCCTTTTAAGTGTGCTATGGTTTAGATATGAAGTATGCCCCTAGAGGTGAAATAATTGGGTTATGAGAGGCTTAACTCATTCAGTGAATTAGTTCCCGAACAGAGACTAACTGGGTGATAACTGAAGCCAGGTAGGCTGTGGCTGGAAGAGGAGAGTCATTGGTGGGTGGGACACTGGGGTATATATTTTGTTCTGTTGAGCAGAGCTCTCTCTCTTTCTCTCTGCTTTCTGATCATGATATCCTGAGCTGCTTCCATCCATCACATATTTCTTCTAGGAGGTTCTGTGTCATCTCATGCCCTGAGGAGTGGAGTCAGCCAGCTATGGACTGAGACCTCTGAAACCATGAGTCCCTCAAATAAGCTTTTCTTCCTTTAATTGTTCTTTTGGTCATAGTGGCAATAAATAGATAAATAAATAAATAAACCATAAATACATAAATAAATAGCTGGCTAACACAAAGTGAAAAGGTGAAAGTTCTTGATTTGGTAGGAAAAGAAAGAAAAGCATATGCTAATGTCAGAATGAATAGGAAGCTGGGAAAGGTGATACACACCTGTAATCCAGGGGCTCTAGAGGTTGATACAGGAAGATTTTGAGTTCAAAGCCAGCCTCAGCAACTTAGTGAGGTACTGAGCAATCATAGAGACTCTGTCTGTAGATAAAATATTTTTAAAAAGGGCTGGGGTTGTGGCTCAGTAATTAACCCCTGGATTCAATCTCTGGTACTGACTCCCCAAGAAAAACAAGACCAAAAACATGTATTAAAATGAATGACATGAAAATGAGAGATCACACCAAATGTTGGTGAGAATCTGGAGCAACCAGAATTCATACAGTCCTGGTGGAAAAAATAAAATTACAATAATGATTTGAAAATGTTTTAAATTTAAAAATACTCATTAACAAATTGAGTCATCCTATTTCTAAATATCTGCTCAAGAGAAATGAAAACATATCCACGCAAAGATTTATGCTCTTAGTAGCTTTATTTGTAGTAGACAAAAAATGGAAATAATCCAAATGTTCATTAACAGCAAATGGTTGAACAAATTTTGGTATATCTATGCAATGTAATATTATATTCAATATTAAAAATAAAAATTAATTTTCATCTTAATAAAATAGAAAAACACAAAATGTAGATGTTGAGTGGAAAAGCCAAAATTAAAAATACTATATACAATGGAAGAAAGTCTATTTTTGGTTGTTATAGGTTAAGAATAATTGGAGGGATAAATTACAAAATGGCCATAAGAAAACTTTCAGAGATGTTGGCAATATTACTTTTTATTGTGGTTGTGACTTCCTGTTTCTGTTCTATACCCAATCATATGAAACTATAACTTTTATGTTTAAATAATTAAACTGAATCTCAATGAAATTGCAGAAATTGTGATAATTCTTATAATTTGACCATCAAGAAAAGAAAGATAATTCTTTGAGAAATTAAGGAATGATTTCCAGGATGAAGTAGTGAGTTTAGACTTAGTATCACAAGTCTGATATTTTGGAAAACCACATTGAAGTTAGTGATTGTTTTTTGTGAGCCACCAAACTTCTTAAAGATATAAACAAATATTTCTCTCTTACTTTCCAGGTGTCAGTCAAGGAAAAGCAAAAACCATCTTGGCTTGCAGATTCCCAAATCAGCAGATTTATGAGAACAATTTCATTTATTTCCTCTTTCAGATCTGAGGATCTAATAGGGGCATAAATGTCACTTCTTGCTAAAAAAAAAAATCTCGAAGAGGAAAGAGAACATGTTTGACCTCATTGAGATAGGCTCAAGTGGTATAGTGTATCTGAACATGTCTGCATATGACTGGCTTTCCTTAAGTCAGCCTGTTCAAGACTGTAAATATGCCTCAGAAATTTAAAATGATAATAATAAATATTCATGTGATCAATACAATAGTTTAAAAATAAAATGGCGACAAATTGCACTTAGACATCAAGAAATAAAAAATTTTGTCTGCATTTTGTCATCCTTTTCTCTGCCATTCTGCTTGTCTTTCTTAAGCAGTGGTTTCATCTCCCTGATATTTCTCTCCAAATTCTCTGTCACCGACATCACCATGTTCTCTTCTTCCTCCATCTATTCCCTTTCACATAGCAAGGTTTAAAAAAATAAAAATCTCTTCTTTTCATCACAACTTTTCCACTTGACGTTCCTTTCTGTCTTCTCTTGCTGATGGAGAAGGGAAGTTTAATGGCCAGTTGAATATTTGTTTCTTTCTGAGTAATCCATTATTTCCTTCTTAGTTGCTTAGAAAATATTTTTTCATGATAAAATTTTTAAATTTCTCTGAGAAATACCTTCCTATTTAAAAAAATTATTCCCATGTGTAGATTTCAATGCTGTTTATCAAACGTTCATCTTCTCTTACGTTGTCTGAGAGGTCTTGCCTCACTGCCCCAAGATCAGGGTAGCCAAGTGATCTGCCTTGACCAATGCATGCCATTTTTGGAAGAAGATGTAAGAATGGCTGATGATTTACTGCTTTTTCTTTTCTCCCTTTTCAAGAGATGGCCAGTACCTGGGTCCATGAACAAGGACAACAGAGCACTGCATACATATAACATGAGCAAGAAATGACCCACTGAAATCTGGAAATATGTTTTTAGTCCAGTGTAACTAGTCTATCCTCAATGATAGGTATGATAGGATTATGAAATGTTTTAAATTCTTTTAATTAAAGAATAGAAAAGCAACAAAGGAAGAAAACACTAGAAAATGTAAAAGTGAAAAAAGGCAAAATGAAACAAAAAGCTTGAATTCTATTTTCATCTTTGCAAATATTTATATTATTATTACTTATATTATTATTACTATTATTATTAATGATAAATCTTCCTTCAAAGCAAGATTTAATTCATGATTGAATCTCCAATCACTTATCTGAAGTTTCATAGATTTCCTTTATTACTTTGGCTTGTTTCTATTTCTTCTCTGAAATCTGATGGTATTTCCCAAGCTTGTCTTTAGATCACTGATTTATTCATTTTTTATTATAATTTTTTAACTGTTAATTTAACTGCTTTCTCCTAATTGACATGAAAATATTTTCCCCTAGGACGATACCCAGGATGTAATTGCTAGGAGTAAATATCAATAAATCACTAATTTTTATGGATATTGTCAAAATGTCTTTTAAAAGCCATGTTAATTGATAATTCCTCTCAGAATTTATTAGAAACAATTCTCCAAATTCTCAATTACTTTAGTCATAACCATTTTTCAGTTTAGTCCAACCTGTGGCAGGTAAAGCTATTCCATGATTGTATACATTTTATCTTATGATACTAATACTTTTTGTGATGTTACTTGGCACCTCCATATGCAGGCTATAGTCCCTGTGATTTTTATATCAATTTTCCTATACATAAAGGTTTTCTTTCACAGGCATGTGAGGATTCAGTTGAGTAAATGAGTTTCTACCAATCCAACTCTATTACCTTGTTGAATCTCATGTGACTCAGCAGAAGTGGCATGTGGTGGTAGTGATTATGGGGGATGTGAGAAAACAGAAGCAATAGGTTTACCTTGTTCAGAAATTGCTCCTATATATCTGGGAGGTCAATTACCCCCCCACTCAGCTCACCACCTGTATCTGAGATTACAGGACAAATGGTAAGGAGAGTTTAATTAAACCTTTCCTATTTTCAATGTGCTTTATAATGTTCTTCAGAAGTAGGATCAAGTGTAGTGTAAGCTGCAAGTGCTTCATAGTTAGTAGAAATACACTTTACTGTGTGAGTTCTTCCCATTGTCGACTGATGAGTATGCATAATTTCTTTTTGTATGCATTCTTGAGTACTATTTTAATGAAACCTTTGAAGGTTTAATATCAGATAAATTAAGTGGGCTCTTAATTCAAAATTCTACATTTTTTTTTTTGCTTTTCTCGTTGCATTGTAATGATACAACTGCAACAAAGTACTTTCAGATATTGTATTAATGAAAGAAAATGGAAAGCTACAACCATAGTTGATTTTTAATTTTTTAATAAAAAAAAATTCTGGCTATCCAGGTGTGGTGGCCAACACTTATAATATCAGCATCTTAGGAGGCCACTGCAGGAAGAGCATAATTTCAAGGTTAGACTCAGCAATTTAGTGAGACCCTAAGTAACTTAGTGAGACGTTCTCACCAAATAAAAAGCAAAAAAAAAAAAAAAAGACTGGTGTAGCTCAGTAGTAAAGTGCCCTAGGGTTCAATATCCCATATCACAAAACTAAATTTTTCTAGCTATATTAAAATATAACTGACAAATTGTATATAATTATGATGGGCTATATGGTGCTTTGATACATGTATACATTGTGGAAGGATTACCACAATCAGGCTAATCAACACACATAGTTATCTTTGTGCGTATGTGTGTGGTAGGAACATTTAAGATTATTTTCTTAGCAAATTTCAGGTGTACAATACAGTATTGTTAACTATAGTTGCCATACACTACATTAGATATCCAAAATCTATTTATCCTACTCAACTGAAATTTTGTACCCTCTGACCAATATCTCCGCATTTCCCCCATACCTTAGGCCATGGTGACCATGATTCTATTTTTTGCTTCTTTGAGTTTGACTCTGTTTGATCCCACATACTGGTGATACCATGAAGTATTAACTTTTCTGTGTTTTGCATAATATTTTCACAGTTCATCCTTCTTGCCATGAATGAAAAGTGTTCCTTTTTCAAGATCAAATAATAGTCTACTATGTGTGTATATATATGATGCACATACACACATACAGAAAGTCCCAGATTTATGACAACTCAATTAACAATTTTCAAATTTACAATGGTGCAAAACTGATATATATTCAATAAAAACTAGACTTTAAATCTAAATTTATGAACTTCCCTGGTCAAGCGATATGTGGATTGGCACCAACTTGCAATGCTGAACAATGGCAGCTAGTTATGGCTCATGGTGAACCACACAATCAAAAAGGTAAATAATGAATACTCTGTCATTTATAGTTGCTAATCAATAATGTTTGGTAAGCTAGGCATATTAAGTGCATTTTCTTTTTTAATTTGTTTTAATTAGTTATACATGAAAGTAGAATGCATTTTGACACATACATAAATGGAGCATGACTTCTTATTCTTCTGATTTACGTGATGTAGAGTTACATTGGTTGTGTAATCACATATGCACATAGGGTAATAATACCTGATTCATTCTCCTATTCTTTGTAGCCCTTAACTCCTCCCCTCTTTTCACACACCTCTGTCCAATCTAAAGTACCTCTATTCTTCTCTAGCCATGGCCCCATTCATTTATTGTGAATTAGCATCCGCATGTCAGAGAAAATAGTCAGCCTTTGGTTTATTGGAATTGGTTTATTTCACTTAGCATAAATACTCCAGCTCCATCCATTTACTGGCAAATGCCATCATTTCATTCTTCTTTAAGGCTGAGTAATATTCCATTGTGTATATACACCACATTTTCTTTATCTATTCATCTATTGAAGGGCACCTAGTTTGGTTCCAGAGTTAACTCTTATGAATTGAGCTGCTATAAACATTGATGTGGCTGCTTCCCTGTAGTATGCTGACTTTAAGTCCTTTGGGTATAAATCTAGGAGTGGAATAGCTGGGCTAAATAGTGGTTCCATTCTAAGTTTTCTGAGAAATCTCCATACTGCTTTCCATAATGGTTGTACCCATTTGCAGTCCCACCAGCAATGTATGAGTGCACATTTTCCCCCACATCCTCGCTAACATTTATTGTTGCTTGTATTCTTGATAATTGCCATTCTGACTGGAGTGAGATGAAGTCTCAGGGTCGTTTTGATTTGCATTTCTTTAATTGTTGAGATGTTGAACATTTTTTCATATATTTGTTGACGTATTATTTCTTCTGTAAAGTGTCTGTTCAGATCCTTAGCCCATTTATTGATTGGGTTATTTGGTTTTTTGGTGTCAGGTTTTTTGAGTTTTCATATTTCCTGGGGATTAATGCTCTATCTAAGGTGCATATGGTAAAACTTTTCTCCTGTTCTGTAGACTGTCACTTCACATTATTGATTGCTGAGAAGAATCTTTTTAGTTTGATTCCAACCCATTTATTGATTCTTGATTTTACTTCTTGTACTTTAGGAGTCTTGATAAGTCAGTCATTTCCTAAGCCAACATGGTGAATATTTGGGCCCACTTTTTCTTCTACTAGGAACAGGATCTCTGTTTAGTGTCTAAGTCCTTGATGCACTTTGAGTTGAGTTTCATGCAGGGTAAGGGATAGGGATTTAATTTCATTTTGCTATATATGGATTTCCAGTCTTCCTAGTACCATTTGTTGAAGAGGCTATATTTTCTACAATGCATGTTTCTGGCACCTTCTTGTAGTATTTATGTGGGTTAGTCTCTGTGGCTTCTAATCTGTAACATTGGTGTGTGTATATATATATATATGTATATGTATATATATATATACATATATATATATGTGTGTTTTGGTGCCAATATCATGCTGGTTTTGTTACTGTGGCTCTGTAGTATAATTTATGGTCTGGTGTTGTGATGCCTTCTACTTCACTTATTTTGCTAAGGATTGCTTTGGCTATTATGGGTCTCTTATTTTTCCAAATGAATTTCAAGATTTCCTTTTCTATTTCTATGAAGAATGTCATTGGAATTTTAATAGGGTTTGCATTCAATCTGTGTAATGCTTTTGGTAGTATGGCCATTTTGACAATGTTAATTCTACTCTTAGAGGTAAATGAAAACTCAGACACAGCATATCAAAATCTCTGCGACACTATGAAAGCAGTACTAAGAGGAAAATTCATTTCATGGAGTTCATTCCTTAAAAGAAGGAAAAACCAACAAATAAATGACCTCACACTACACCTCAAAGTCTTAGAAAAAGAAGAACAAATCAGCAGCAAATACAGTTGAAGGCAAGAAATAATTAAAATCAGAGCTGAAATCAATGAAATCAAAACAAAAGAAATAATCAAAAAAATTGACAAAACTAAAAGTTGGTTCTTTGAAAAAATAAATAAGATTGATAGACCACTAGCCACACTAACAAAGAGAAAAAGAGAGAGAACCCAAGTTACTAGCTTACAGGATGAAAAAGGCAACATCACAACAGACACTTCAGAAATACAGAAGATAATTAGAAATTATTTTGAAACCCTATACTCTAATAAAATAGAAGATAGTGAAGGCATTGATAAATTCCTTAAGGCATATGAGCTACCCAGATTGAGTCAGGATAATATAAGCAACCTAAACAGACCAATATCAAGTGAGAAAATAAAAGAAGCTATCAAAAGACTACCAACCAAGAAAAGCCCAGGACCAGACAGATATACAGCAGAGTTTTACAAGAACTTTAAAGAAGAACTAATGCCAATTCTCTACAATCTATTTCAGGAGATAGAAAAAGAGGGAGAACTTCCAAATTCATTCTATGAGGCCAACATCACTCTGATTCCAAAACCAGATAAAGACACTTCAAAGAAAGAAAACTTCAGACCAATATCCCTAATGAATTTAGATGCAAAAATCCTCAATAAAATTCTGGCAAATCGGATACAAAAATATATCAAAAAGATGGTGCATCATGACCAAGTGGGATTCATCTCTGGGATGCAAGGATGGTTCAATATACGCAAATCAATAAATGTAATTCACCACATCAATAGACTTAAAGATAAGAACCATATGATTATCTCAATAGATGCTGCAAAAGCATTCGACAAAATACAGCACTCCTTTATGTTCAAAACTCTAGAAAAATTAGGGAAAACAGGAAATTACCTCAAAATGGTAAAAGCTATATACGCTAAGGCTCAAGCCAGCATCATACTAAATGGAGAAAAATTGAAGGCATTCCCTTTAAAATCAGGAACAAGACAGGGATGCCCTCTCTCACCACTTCTATACAACATAGTTCTTGAAACACTAGCCAGAGCAATTAGCCAGATGAAAGAAATTAAAGGCATAAATATAGGAAAAGAAGAACTTAAATTAGCACTATTTGCAGATGACATGATCCTATACCTAGCAGACCCAAAAAATTCAACCAAGAAACTTCTAGAACTAGTAAATGAATTCAGCAAAGTGGCAGGATATAAAATCAATACCAATAAATCAAAGGCATTCCTGTATATTGGTAACAAATTCTCTGAAATGGAAATGAGGACAACTACTCCATTCACAATATCCTCAAAAAAAAAATAATAAATAAAATACCTGGGAATCAACTTAACAAAAGAGGTGAAACATCTATACAATGAAAATTACAGAACCCTGAAGAAATAAATAGAAGAAGACCTTAGAAGATGGAAGGATTTACCTTGCTCATGGATTGGTAGAATTAATATTATTAAGATGGCCATACTACCAAAAGCACTTTACGGATTCAATGCAATTCCCATCAAAATCCCAATGACATTCCTTGCAGAAACAGAAAAAGCAATCATGAAATTCATCTCGAAAAACAAGAGACCCAGAATAGCTAAAGTAATTCTAAGCAGGAAGAGTGAAATTGGTGGTATAATATGTATTTTAAGATGAAAACAATTTGACTTCAACTGCATGGAAAAAAAAAAACTGTATGTTAACTTCTTGCCTCCCCCGTATTTTATGTTATTGATGTCATATACTTTTATATTGTCTATCCATTAACAAATTATTGTAGCTGTAGTTACATTAACAGTTTCGTCTTTTAACATTTATAATAGAGTTAAAAGTGATTTATGCATCACCATTACATTACCTGAGTATCTGAATTTGATTATATTTATATCTTTGCAGTGAGTTTTATACTTTCATGTATTTTAATGTTAGTTAGTGTCTTTAAATTTCAAGTAGAAGAGCTCCTTTTCACATTACTTGCTAAGCAGTTCTAATACTGATGGACTCTCACAGTTTTTGTTTGTCCTGGAGAAAAATCTCTACTGTTTTTCTAGATGACACACTTGTTATATGTAGTATCCTTCCTTCCCACTATTCTTCTTTCAGCACTTTGAACATAGTATCCCCTGCTCTTCTAGCCTGCAAGGTTTTTGCTGAAATGTCAGCTGATAGCTTCATGAAAGGTGCTTTAAAGGTGATGAGTTGATTTTTGTCTTGCTGCTTCCAAAATTCTTACTTTATCCTTGACTTTGGACAATTTGATTATCATATATCTTAGTAAAAATCACTTTATAATTTACATATTTGGTATTTGTGTGTATTCATTGATCTGGTGCTGTGTTTCATTGTTTCTTTACAGAATATCTTTATCTTTTTCTCTTTTCTGCTTCTTTAGGGACTCTCCGAATGCATATCCTGGTTCACATGTTATTTTGTCCCATTAATCCTCTAGGCTTTCTTCACTATATATATATTTTTTCCGTTTTGTTCATTTTACTGGGTAATGTCAAATGACTTTTCCAATGAGCTTGGTGATTCTTTTTCTATTTAATGAGTCAGTTGTTGAAACTGTGAATTTTTGTTGTTAGTCATTGCATTCTTCTATTCCAGAATACCCATTTGCTTCTTTTTGTTTCTCTGTCATTGTTAAGCTTTTCATTTTGTTCTCATATTGTTTTCCTGATATTCTGAAGTTATCTGACTTCTCTGACAGCCCACTGTTTGAAAAATTAATTTTGAAAGTATTGGGGCTGGGGATGTGGCTCAAGGGGTAGCGTGCTCGCCTGGCATGCGTGTGGCCCGGGTTCGATCCTCAGCACCACATACAAACAGAGATGTTGTGTCCACTGAGAACTAAAAAAATTAAACATTTAAAAAAAAAAAAAGAAAGTATTGACAGGCTGTCCATAGATTTCCATCGTTTATGGTCATTTACTGGTGCTTTACTTTATTTTTTTTCCTTTTGTCATAGTTCCTTGATTATTTGTGACCCTTTGGCCTTGCCTTTGTTTCTGCTTATTTAAAGAAGTAGACATCTCTTTCTTCCTTTATAGGCTGATTTTGAGAGGAAAAGCCCTTCACCATTTAGCTTGTCCATAGGTTCTTGGTGTGCAATTTGGCAAGATTCACAATGGTTTGCTGGACATCGGCAGGTCAGTCTGGTGCCTGGGTCATCAGGTGAGTGAGCCAGGACACACCTGGACCTTGGGTCCACTCAAATGGACCTGGACCCCACTAGGGGACAGAGACTTTGAGGCTGACCTTGAGTCTGGGTCTTTGGGGAACAGCTAGTATTGAGTAGGGCTTTGAGCCTAGGGATGCAGGTCTGACCTCAAGCATATGAATATGGGTGCTAGTTAGGTACCCAAGCTACAGAGCCTGTTCTGGTACTAGGCATGTGGGAAAGAGCTTGGCATTAATGATTCCTGAGTGGACCTATTGCTAGCGTCCATGGGAGCAACCCTGCCCTTTGGTGGACTTACAGCCTAGATCTGTTAAAGTCCAGTCAGGTGGCAGAGTACCCTAAAGAAGACCAGATGCTGGGGTTCATTTTCCAATCAGATATTCTATTTATTTACTTCTCCCACAATGTGGTATCCTTTTCTATATTCTGTTGCCTGTGTTCAATAGAAAGATAATGCAGGAAATGTGAGATTGTCCTTCTTAGTGCATATTTTCTTATTTGTGCTCCATTGGGTGATGAAATCTCACACCTGGATTCTTAGTGTACGTAGTTTTTCAAATCGGTGTTTCTGTGAAGGAATGAGCACTGGAAAATCCTAGTTTTTCATCTAGCTGGTTTCATTCTGAGATTTAAAAGCATCCTGTTTATATTACATTATGGTATTATTTTAAAAATATGGTTATAGAGAAATGGCTTAAAATATATTTAAATTTTCGAGAAACCTTTCAAAGTTTTTAATCTTAAAATATTTTCCACTTTAGTAAGGATAAATCTATCAATAAAAGGTATAAAGACATGAGCTTAGGAATTCTCATGTCTTTTAAATCAGTTCTGGTTCAAATCCTAGAAAATTCATGATACCCTAGGCAGAGACTGAAAAGAAAAATCAACCAAGCATGAAATAGTGTCCTTTAGTTGCCCATTAGGCTAACAAATGATGTGAATGTAAAATGCCACCTTAAAATTCGCTGTTTTTATTTGTATAGATATTTGCATTAGATAGGCAAGTAAAGGGATAGAGACAAGGTTTAATTTTGACATGGAGAAGTCTAGACACGAAAAACAACCATTTTCTGCTGTTTTAGGGGTTAAGCATCACTTTAAAATCTTATTTAAAGAGTCCCAGTGGACTCCTGGGAGCCAAGGGTGATTCCTTGTTCACTGTTTGAGAAATAGGGAGAATTCCATAAATACTGACTGAGGTGATTTGAAAGCCACGGACATCACATTTTTTTTTTTTGCATAGAGGAATTCTTTATTACCTTTGATTATTTCCCAAAGAACATATATTCTTATGGAAGGTACTAATAGTCAGGGTTTTATTTTCACCTCTGACATAGAATCAGTTGACCTTATGCAAATAACAAAAACTCTGAACTTTTTTTAATCTGTTAAGTAGGAAGAATGCCCTCATCATTTGTAGGATTATTATTGTACTTAAAAAAAAGAGGTGGGTGTACAATTCCTCTAAAAATGATCATGCTATGATACCAATATGAATATCTATATTTCAGTTTTTGAATGCATACTTTCTATGGTCTGATCAGAAGTAACCTCAAACATATGCTCCAAATAGTCAAATTAATTGAAGTTTTTTCATTCAGTAGCAAGACTATTTATTAGTATACAAGAAAGGTAAAAAGTAAATATCAAGTAATGCAATTTGTAATGAGTTAGTTACATAATAGAAGAGGTAGCATGTAAATGACTCTACTAATATGGAATATCAACACTAAGGAATCATTGGACCCGCGCATGCAAACCCATATGGAAAATAATACAATGCTTCTTTTGCCTTAGAATCAATAGAGTATAACTCTGACACTAAGAGTATAACTGTTAGGGATCAATATAATAAGGGAGCCTAATTAGCTGGTCAAAAATTCTTTACCTTTTTTTTTCAATTTTGAGATTATATATGTTAATCACTAATAGATTTTGCTACCAGGCAACTCTAAAACCCAAAGTAGAGATAAGACTTTTGTTTTTTATAAATAATTATCATTATGCTTGAATTGTTAGACACCCAGTTGGTGTCCAGAGAGTTAGAGAACTGGTTGGTATGACAAAAACAAAAAACAACAACAAAAACTCACCAATGTATAACTATAGTACACTAATAAAAATATTTTTAAGAACCCATATATTTGATGTCAGCATCTATCTGAGATGCTGATACTAAGAGAACCTGAGAAAATGTCTGTCTCCCAGTTCTTCTCCCAGTTCTGACTAGAAGATTATTCAAGTGTCATCCCTTTCCAACTGGGAAGCAGCTATATGTCAAGGGATTAGGCCAAGTTGGACATTCTTTTTTTATTTTATTTATTTTTATTATTTTATTGGTTGTTTAAAACATTACAAAGCTCTTGACATATCATATTTCATATATTAGATTCAAGTGGGTTATGAATTCCCATTTTTACCCCAAATACAGATTGCAGAATCACATCAGTTACACATCCACATTTTTACATAATGCCATACTAGTGACTGTTGTATTCTGCTACCTTTCCTATCCTCTACTATCCCCCCTCCCATCTTCTCTCTCTACCCCATCTACTGTAATTCATTTCTCTCCTTGTTAATTTTCCCATTCCCCTCACAACCTCTTATATGTAATTTTGTATAACAATGAGGGTCTCCCTCCATTTCCATGCAATTTCCCTTTTCTCTCCCTTTCCCTCCCACCTCATGTCTCTGTTTAATGTTAATGTTTTCCTCATGCTCTTCCTCCCTGCTCTGTTCTTAGTTGCTCTCATTATATCAAAGAAGACATTTGGCATTTGTTTTTTAGAGATTGGCTAGCTTCACTTAGCATAATCTTCTCTAGTGCCATCCATTTCCCTGAAAATTCCATGATTTTGTCATTTTTTAGTGTTGTGTAATACTCAATTGTGTATAAATGCCACATTTTTAATCCATTCATCTATTGAAGGGCATCTGGGTTGGTTCCACAGTCTAGCTATTGTGAATTGTGCTGCTATGAACATCGATGTGGCAGTATCCCTGTAGTACACTCTTTTAAGGTCTTCAGGGAATAGTCTGAGAAGGGGAATAGCTGGGTCGAATGGTGGTTCCATTCCAAGCTTTCCCAGGAATCTCCATACTGCTTTCCAAATTGGCCTCACCAATTTGCAGTCCCACCAGCAATGTACAAGAGTACCCTTTTCCCCACATCCTCGCCAGCAATTGTTGTTGTTTGATTTCATAATGGCTGCCAATCTTACTGGAGTGAGATGGTATCTTAGGGTGGTTTTGATTTGCATTTCTCTGACTGCAAGAGATGGTGAGCATTTTTTCATGTACTTGTTGATTGATTGTATGTCCTCCTCTGAGAAGTGTCTGTTCAGGTCCTTGGCCCATCTGTTGATTGGGTTATTTGTTATCTTATTGTTATTATTATTGTAGACCCTTTTGGGTCTTCTATACCTAGAAGACCCAAAAGGGTCTACAAAAAAACTACTAGAATTAATAAATGAATTCAGCAAAGTGGCAGGATATAAAATCAACACAAATAAATCAAAGGCATTTCTGTATATCAGTGACAAACCTTCTGAAACGTAAATGAGGAAAAACACTCCATTCACAATATCCTCAAAAAAATAAAATAAAATACTTGGGAATCAACCTAACAAAAGAGGTGAAAGATTTATACAATGAAAACTACAGAACCCTAAAGAGAGAAGTAGAAGAAGATCTTAGAAGATGGAAAAATATACCCTGTTCATGGATAGGCAGAACTAACATCATCAAAATGGCGATATTACCAAAAGTTCTCTATAGGTTTAATGCAATGCCAATCAAAATCCCAATGGCATTTCTTGTAGAAATAGATAAGGCAATCATGAAATTCATATGGAAAAATAAAAGACCCAGAATAGCAAAAGCAATTCTAAGCAGGAAGTGTGAATCAGGTGGTATAGGGATACCAGACTTCAAACTATACTACAGAGCAATAGTAACAAAAACAGCATGGTATTGGTACCAAAACAGGCGGATGGAGCAATGGTACAGAATAGAGGACACAGAAACCAATCCACAAAACTACAACTATCTTATATTTGATAAAGGGGCTAAAAGCATGCAATGGAGGAAGGATAGCATTTTCAACAAATGGTGCTGGGAAAACTGGAAATCCATATGCAACAAAATGAAACTGAATCCCCTCCTCTCGTCATGCACAAAAGTTAACTCAAAGTGGATCAAGGAGCTAGATATCAAATCAGTGACTCTGCGTCTGATAGAAGAAAAAGTTGGCTCCGATCTACATATTGTAGGGTCGGGCTCCAAATTCCTTAATAGGACACCCATAGCACAAGAGTTAATAACAAGAATCAACAAATGGGACTTACTTAAACTAAAAAGTTTTTTCCCAGCAAGAGAAACAATAAGAGAGGTAAATAGGGAGCCTACATCCTGGGAACAAATTTTTACTCCTCACACTTCAGATAGAGCCCTAATATCCAGAGTATACAAAGAACTCAAAAAATCAAATAATAAGAGATAAGTCTTTTTAAAGTAAAAAAGTAAAAATTAATTTCTTTTATCTTAGAATATAACAAGCAATGTTGAAAGTTGGAGACTGGTGAGGAAGGAATGGATTATATGGAGATGTTTTTAGTTCAGATATTGACTATTTTGCCACACATAAAATCACCTAAATGTTAACCACTAATAAATAAGATTTCAACTTTTTCCTTTAATATGAAGCTACTTTAGCTAAAACTCAAAAAGTTATGCAAAGTTTACTTTTAGGCTAAATTGTTCACATTAGTTATATAAATGTTTTTATGATCATCATAATCATACACTTTTAATCTAGAAATATTCATTCATAGAGTAAACATCAAGCTCTTGAAACTTTAAAAATGCAATGGAAATCATAAAGGCTAATAAATTGGCAAGTGACAAAGCATGACATCAACCCATTTATCCTTTCAATACAGCTTTATTCAGGTAGTTTTTAAGTAGGAGACCTTTACAAATGTCACACTTTATTAATAAAGCAAAAACAACTAGTTGGTCCTAACTCTGTTCCTTAATACCCTAATTACTGGCCTTTCACCTATTCTGACCTGGGTTATAATATATTACTAGAAAGAACAATAAAGCAACATCTAAAGTCATGCTACTTCTACAATGTTCCCAGCTATTTTTTCATCCTGTAAGGAGAACTCTTTCTGTAGGGAAGTTTAAGTAGATGGAGAAACTAGAAAATCATCTATGAATTTGGAAAACACACACTGTGACCATTTCATTCAGTGTTTAGATTTACATGTCTCGGGTGACATTAGACCACCTGATGTGAATAAATCAGGTGGCACACAAAAATACCTTCCCCTCATCCATGTGAACTTTTAATAGAGCATTTCATCTCATTCCTCAAAAAAGTGAGGTTGCAGTCACCATGTCTACAGTAGAAACCACTTGTTCCCTTCCCACCCTGTAACTGTGTCTCTTGTTCTAAGTTGAAACACTCCAGAAAGGCACTCTCATTCTCAAGGAGAAGAACATGGCACCCAAAGCTGGTAAAAATTGCTTTTTTAGTGGGGAAGCATCTAAAGTATGACTCCAAGGAGCCCCCATACACAAACAAATTTGGAGTACATCTGTGCTATTAAAATTATATGGAAGCAGGATTATAAGAGGGAAAAATGTCTAAAGACTTCTTTTTTTCCCCCCCTAAATAATGAATAATAGGTCGAGAAGCACTGCTTTGGCATAATAGAAAAAAAAATGACCAAACATTTATTCATCTTGTTCCAGCTTCAAAATTAAATAAAATGCAATTTTAAAATGTAAATGGCTAATGCAGTCTGAAGGTCACTTAGGTAGGCAATAAGTGGAGAAAAAAATATGTGCTGGAGGGGAAATAACTGTCATTTGTTAAAATTGATGAAAAACTGACTATTCATCAGAGCCGGCAAATTGCTAAAATGGGGTGCACTCAGGGGTGTAGAAGGCAAAGGACTATGGAATCCCTGTCCAGGGGGCTCCTGATGGCAGAACTCTTGTGCACAGTGTGGTCAGTGAAGAAGTTGGTATTTGACTATCTTAAAAGATGAGCTAGGAGAGAAGGAACCAGAACCATACACGATTCCCAGTCAGTATAGTCAGGGGCACGCAGACACGTGTGCAAAAGGCAGGCACCTGCTCTCAGTCACCAATTCTCAGTTTACTTAATGCCTCAGAGCGAGGAAAAGTCATGGCATTCCAATAAGAATGTCCTGTGGTTTCATTTCAGCTTGTCATGAACTTAGAGCCATTGAATGAAAAGATAAATCTGAAACAGATTGTATTTTCACCACCACTCTCCCCCCTCAAGAAGGACGACTTCCTCCAGCTGACGGAAGGCCTGCCTCCCTCCCCACCCTGTCAGGCAACAAGCAGCCAGGAGGGGAGATTACCCTGTCCTCAGGCCTGTGGAGCACAGGTGAACGAAATCTGTAGGTGAAAATCTCCTGCCTTTGGTTCCATTTTGCTCCCTCTTCAGGCTAAATAAACCTACATAGGTGTAGCACCTGCATTTGTTTCTCTAAATTGTAAATGCTTCTGTGGCATCAGTGGGGAGAAGTAATCTAGCTCTTTCTCAGTTTGAGCAACCTACATAAAGGCCATTTTTTCTATTTTCGTCAGCTGGGTGGAGGAATCCAGCCACCCAGAATCTGGGAAGGGTCCCTGGGCTAGACTGCCAATAACCAATCCAGAAATCTCTTTGGCTACAGTTTTCCCATCCCAAAGACAAAATATGGGTCTTGGTGTGTTTTAATGTATGCAGGTGAAATGATGATCAGAATTAAAGAGAAAATTAGAAAATGTAAAATCAATCCTCTAATGTGTGGACTGTGATATAAAACTAAGATCCTAGAAGTTACTATAAAATAGAACAAAACACAGCTTTAAAATTTCATTGTAATAAACTACCATTGCAAGAAAATAGGGGCATTGCTATGCTCTGTGAACTTCTCCCCTTCAGTTGCATTATATATTGTTGTACTATCTTGATCCAAGATTCATTCAGAACGACAAAAATTTGGGAAGGTTCAGTTATTCTGATTTTACTTTATGTTTTCTTCTCACTTTGAAAGGGTCTTTGAATGAAAATATAAAACTAAGGGGACTCTAATGTCCTCTTGTCTTCTTGGCATGATTATTTTGTTGTTTATAAATAAACATAACTCAAAACTGAATTTCTTACCGTCTGTATCCTATGTAATCTTTCTTCATCTTCTAATTAGCTGTTAATGGCCATTCTTTTCTTCTAGTTCATTGGGCCCAAATCCAGTCTTTTAATCTCGACTTTTTTTCCATATTCTAAATTAGTTTATATTATAAAGTTGATAGCTTTTGCTTTCAAAATATATGTTGAATTACCACTTGTTAACACCCCACTTTCACTCTTGGGTCCAGGCCATTTGGGTTGTCCTCTTAGTTTCCTGTCTGGTCTTCTTTCTACATCTGCTTTCTAAAATCTGTTTTCCAAAGAACCCTCAGATCATCTGCTAAATCATATCAGGTAATATTTCTCCACAGGCCAAAACATATACCTATCCTCTGAGAGTAAAATGTGAAAGTTTTTACCATGCATTTAACCCGCCCCCCACGTGAGCTCCTACCCCATTTCTAATGCTCCACCCTTGGCTCACTGTTCTCCAGTTACAGCATCCTCCTGGCTGTTTCTCAAACTTTCGAAGGAGGGATCTACCTTCAGACAATTTTTAAAACAATCTTATAATCTCTGATCTGCCTTATCTGTTTCAGTGCTCTGTAGGGGGACTTTGAGTGTGCATTAATTTAGGAAATTTTTGAGGCCAAAATGACTACTGTATTTTGATCATATTGGGTTCTGACTCCTTTCTGAGTCTTACTACCTTGCTGAATCAGGTTCTATTTCACCTATTTGACCCAGAGAAACTGGAGTCATCACAGTCTCTTTCACTAAATTCCATTTTGCAGCATCAGAACGGATTCCCCTTTGGCCTGATAAGAGGGCTAAGATTAATTATAGTGCTCAACTTTCTCAGACTACACAACTTAACTTCATTAGCGGATGCCTTTACTCCAGATGTTCTTTTTCTTCTTCTGGGTAGAAATCACAGCATTGGGTTTTGAAACTAGCTGATGTAGCTAAAGTCTCCACCTGGTACCTCATCTCCCTCAACTACTGCAGGTATCACACACAGCTTTAATCATGCAAGTGAGCTCCAGCTGTAAAGAGCTCCCTGTGTTTGTGAATGAGTGGAGAACGTGAAAAAGGGAATCTAAATGTTAGCAAAAACAGGAAGAAGGGAGAGGAAGGGAGCATGGATGCTATGGAGAGGTCTAACTTTGTGAAGCCTCCATAAACCTGGCGGCTGGGCTCAGCTTGAAAGGGGAAGAAGATTGTGCGTCACTAAGAAATTCAGGAGCTGAGTCATGTTACCCTGAATGCTTACTCAGGTTTACCTGAAATTACAGACCCAGGTATTTACTGAATTGTGATCACAGAGGAAAACTTTGGTCAAAGCAAGTCATAGGGTTATGTATCAAATGTTGGGGGCAAACAAGTACATGGAAGCACAAGGAGGGATCAAATGGGTAATAGTGTAAATAAAATACAAGGAAGTGGTTCATAATTGAGAAGATCAATGGCCAGTGGGTACTCAGGAATTGCTTTCACATAGAGCAGCATTAGGGTGGATAATTTGCCTTATGGTAATGCCAGGGGGATCAGCAGATCTTTTATGTCATGAGGTGGGACGATGCCACTCTTCCTTAAAGACTCTTACCAAACAAAAGCAGGAACCTGGTAGCACAGAGGCTGACCTCCAATGACTACAAAAAAGTATAAACTCAACATCATTAGAAAACCTTTTGGAGGAGACTGTCTAGTCATATGAGGAAAGACAAGAATGTTTTCTCCAACAAGCAGGTTAACAAAAGATCCCTCAGCTCTGCCTCCTAAAAATTGGGAAACATAATGGACCAAAGTATTTTGCACAAGGGACCCAAGGAAGACCAGAGACATTAATGGTGTCTTTGGTGGTGACTGGAAGTACAAGAATAGATTTTTACCCTAAGTCTAACAATGCTTTCAGTTTGCCAAAAAGCATCATTGCTAGTACTTGGATCGTCAAGTGTGAGTTATTCCATTGCTTTAGCTCATTCTCGACTAGTCAGGTGGATTCGACATTCAGAGCACTTTGGATCTGTCAAAAATGACATCCAGAATCCAACAAAGAGAGGGAAATGCTCATTCAAGGTGACCTGAGTTCACGGAGCCCAGGGGATAATACACACAGCATTTAAGTGCCAAGTCAATATGAGTCAAAACCACACGTTGTCCAGGCAATGGTCAACAAAGGAGGCCTGGTTCAGATTGTGTGTGTCAAAATCCCAGCTCTGCCATTGGCCCACGACTTGACCTCATAGTTGTAAAATGGATCCCAGCATCAAATACGAACTCAACATGGAAAATTACAAACATGTTCAGAGGCCAATGTGTGGGGAGATGTTAAGAAGGTATATAATCCTAAACTGACCCCAAAAGCAGGAGATTCAGGACTCGTGTTCCACTTTTACATGCTGCCATTTCTGAACTATTAGGCAAGCTATAGGAGTTTAATGAGCCCAGAAAGAAGCTGACATGAAGAGAAGTTAAATATATACAAACAATAACACATACTAACATCCATGGAACTTTTACCTACTTTACAGCACCTTTATGTAAGTTGATCTAAGGCGTTTACATCAACTATGTGAACTAAATAATACTATTCTCATTCTATGAATTATCGATTTCAATTTTTTTTTAAGCCAGAAATAATACTGCACACCTGTAATCCTAGAGACTTCAGCAGAATGATTGAAAGTTCCATCCTAACCTTGGCAACTTAGTGAGACTCTGTCTCAAAATTTAAAAAAAAATGAAAAAGGTCTGAAGATGTAGCTCAGTGGCAAAGTAACCCTAGGTTCAATCCACAGTCCCCCTTCCCTCATAAATAATTTGATAAATAATATGCACTTGGCCTCTAGCTAGTTGTGTAATTGTGAAAGAAACAGAAAAAAAAAAAACACAGCCCTGTCTGACTCAAAAGCCCATGCTTGCTTTCACTAGAACATGTCACATCACCACACAGCCCAGCAAAAGGATTATTTGTCAGGTAATGAAAGTAAGCTTGTCTATCTTCTGTGTCACTCATCTGTGAATGAATACAGAAACCCATTTTTAACAATTACTATTCCTGAAAAAATTCTAATATTTCAACAAAGGGTTAGGCAGAGATTATGATAGAGAAACAGAATAGAACCAGGAACAGAGAAGCCAAGTTGAAAGCAAAGAGGGCAGACTCACAAAGAAGATACCCTAGACAAATGGCAAAAACAAAGTCCCGAGGCCTCCCTCCAATGCAGGGAGAGAGGGATTCTGCTCAAGTGGGAGCATCCCATGGGAGGTTGCAAGGAGAGAAAATGAGAGAAGGAAACTAACTAGCCGGACTGAGGTTCTTGAGAACCAATTATTTCAAGTTCCTAAGTACTGTAGTGACTTAAGGATGTGAACTTGGATGTCAGACATGCTTCTTCGTATTTCTTTCTGAAGAGTTCTTAGAGGTTATGAATGAACCTAAATAGTTTTATTGTGACACATAAAATTTTACACTCAATAGGAAAAGATTCAAAAACTTCTTCAGTTTGATATATGCATTCACTGAGTCACCAGCATGTGCATGTGTATGTGTGCACACACACAAAATTCTCCTTGTGGTAACTCTCAATACCAACAATTTAGTGATCAACTGTTGGCTTTTAGCTTTCTTTCCTAATGGAAATGGTGTTCCAGGGAACAAGCAGTTGGAACTTTCACTAGGTACATTTTCCATCACACTTTTCAGAATGGAATGACAGTTAAGAAAATATATTTTTAGCTAAACCAGTAAAATTCTAAAAGGTGATGTGCATCCTCATCCATAGAGTTATTTCATTATTTCAACAAATGTTTTCTTTAAAATGAGACAATGTTTTCTGTAAGATCTACCTTTGATTTTCATATTAGTCATACTTTCAGTTTTATCACTTGATTGCCTGTTTGAACTGCCTAGTATCACCTCAGGGAGAGTGCCATGGGGAATACTCTTCCCTTCCCTTCCCTTCCCTTCCCTTCCCTTCCCTTCCCTTCCCTTCCCTTCCCTTCCCTTCCCTTCCCTTCCCTTCCCTTCCCTTCCCTCCCTTCCTCTCTCTCTCTCTCTCTCTCTCTCTCTCTGTCTCCCATTGTATGTGTGGGTATATATACACATACATATCTATCCAACTGCTATCAACATATGTATTCATTCTTATGTATTAATCATACTGAAGAATTTAAATAATTGATCCTATGTTCTGTACCTTGATGTGCCTGTTAGAAGGAGACACCCTCCTTCTGGTGTCAGGAAGGTATGGCAGGTGTTGTCAAAGAAGCCAAGAAATAATACCAACATTACACAGAGATTGTCAATGGAATGACTTATCCTCCACAAATATTACTGTGATTTTGGATATTCACTTCCTTTGACTTTTCTCTTTTCCTGAGACAGGAATAAGTTCTATATACTGGTGATCTATCTTGTGCCTTCCACATTAGGACTACTGTGGCTTACTCTAAATCTCAAACCTACTTTGTTTTTGGTGCTGCCAGTATGATAGATCAAATAATACATCATAATTTTTGTTTTTTGTCAAAAACCATAGGATAGAATTGAAATCATAGATTCTAGAGCCAGATGTGCTGAATTCAAATAGTGCTCATTGTACCATTTGCTACTTTATGATTTTCTGTGGCTCAACTTCCTTATTTGTAACATTGGAGAAACTGTAGTACTTACCCACAGATTGTTATGAGGAATCTGTGAGCTAACTCACACATGGACAGTGTTTTGTACAATGTCTTCCACACAGAAAATGCTATCGATGTGTTTGCTGTTATGATTATTAAATAAGTAACCTGCTGAAGAGCTCATTTCAAAACATAAATCCCTCAGTGGTCTCTCCTATCAAATTGAAGGTGTATATTTTCATGAAAAAATAAGCCTAGAGATACAACAAAAAGATATTTTTAAATTCAGCAAACTTTTAAAAATATATGCATAAAGAAAAAAGAGAATGATAATTTTCTGATGAAGTTTTAAAACAATATTCAAATCAAGTCATTAAAGTTGAACATGAAAGTAGCCAGGGCTGTTCTTTTTTTCTGTTTGACAAATAAACAAGACTGGGGGGAAAATAGAAAACTAAACCTTTCATAGCTCTTTGTATTGAGAAGTAGCTCATTATATGGCCCTTCTCAGCATCTCTCAACAGAATAACAACACTTGGAGTATTTACATTCTGTATCCTGCCAAAGTCAAAAAAAAAAAAAAAAAAGATCTGGGCTGAAGAGAAAGATTGCAGCAGAAATCTTAACTTAGGTGAAGACGAAACCATTAATAACAAAGGGGAATCATTGCAAAAATGACTACGATTCCTGCAAGTGTCATGGCAGCATCACAGTCTCTGAAAAATACAAGAATTTGTTTATTTGTATTATTTAATCCACCTTGTTTCCTGCATTGCAGTTGTTCCTTTGTGTCATGCCTTTGTTCTGCTCAAATATTATTTAAAGAATGTACTTTTCCTGTAGGACCCAGTGATGCTAGGTTCCCATAGATGTCTAGCTAAGGCTGAAAATCACTTGATTTTTGTGATCACATGAACCTTGACATGGGGCTCTGTCTTTAAAATACATTCCCTACCTGGTTATTTTCACCATTGTTTTTTTCACTAATTAGTTAAGCACAAATCTAGGACAGGTGACTGATTGATACATTTCTTTCCTAATGGAAACGGTATTCCAGGGAACAAGCAGATGTAAGGAGACCAGTATTAGTGCGTGTGAACAAAGATGAGCTGTCATGAAGGGAGGAAGGAGTCAGGCTGCTGAAGAAATATATTCTTCACTCCCATATTGACTCTGCCAGTGGTGTGATGAAGCCAATTCCTACTTGAGTGAGGAAAATAAAAAGGGAGACACAGAGACAAGATGCAGAGGCAGGAAAAGAAGTGGCAAAATGGCAGAATAGCAAAACTGCCAGCTTTATTTATGTCTATAGGTTACTTTAGGTCATTGGCATCATTAATACATATTGTTCATTGTATTACTAGGCAGGTTACAGACTTAGCAATATTTTGCAGCTTATTCCTCAGTTGCATACTACAGTTACAATATGCAATGTTAGGAGCTTTGTGCAGCTCTCAAGAAAGTCCATTGTCTGAAGTTACTCTTAGGTGGGCAGATCCAGGAGCACCTGAGCTTGAGGAAACATTGTAGTTATCTAGCAAGCAAGTTCCTTTACTCCCAGGAACTATTTGCCTGCAACCAAGGTGGAGGATGATGGGGCTCTAGCACAGAGGCTTCTCAAGCAGGGCATTGCCATACCGCTTAGACATTGCATATATTTGTAGTGATTTTACTAGATCCTTGGAGAGATTGCAGGGCATTCTAAGGATGGGAAACAGAGCTCCTGTTACCACCTGGGAGTTTGCTTACCAGGGGAACACTTTCTTGTACATATCCACAGTCAGAATCCCTACACACTTGCTCTTGGGAACCAACTGTAATCATATTTTCTCATTGCCATGTAATTTACACCATAGTGACAATGCTTCAAATTGGGTCTTTTTGTTTTCCCCTTAAGAGTGTCAGTTTTAAAATACTTACCTATGCAAAACTTATTATGACTAATCAAATAATATGCCTAATATGCCTATAAGCTACCACTAACACCCTCACCTGTTAGTTTATTTTGAAGAAATAAAACACAGGACAGGTATATGTTGAATTGGTGGCAGTTTATTTAGAAATGACAATATGTGCTAATTGTTTTTTGGGGGAAGGGTTCCTGGGATTGAACTCAGGGGCACACAACTACTGAACCACATTTCTAGCCCTATTTTGTATTTTATTTAAAGACAGGGTCTCACTGAGTTGCTTAGAGCCTAGTGATTGCTGAGGCTGGCTTTGAACTTGAAATCCTCCTGCCTCAGGCTCCTGAGCTATGGTATTATAGGCATGAGCCACTGTGCCCAGCTGTGCTATTGTTTTAAAGCATAAATTTCTGTTTCATATTTTTAAAAATTCTCAATTTTGTCCCTGTGGAATCCTCTATTATATATTATAACCTATTTAGATACATCTGGTTGTTCATGACATTGTGAGTTCTTTACTGGTGGGACCATTTATCTTCATCTATGTAGTGTCTAGTTGTATTTAGCAGACTCCTCACGTTTTCTAGACTTGCTGCTTGCTTATCTCTTTACTTCTAACAGAATGAATATATCACCTGTCCCAACAATGTCAAGATTATCATGAGAATCAAACAAGAGAATGGATTTAGCCACTGTCCTAAGTAGAAACCTCACATAATTTTTTTAAAATGTGCTATAAGATGAACAGCTTGATATGAATATCAGTATTATTAGTTGCTCTTTAGAGACAGATATTGTAAAAAAGACTTTGGTCAAAACAATGATTTGCTGCTTCCTAAATACATAATCTTTAGAAAAATGATAACCCTGAATGTTAATGGCTTAAACTCACCAATCAAAAGACATAGGTGTAGACTGGATTTTTAAAAAGACTCACATGGGTCACTCACTATGGAAATAGGCAGGGGTTTTCATCCTTAAACCAAATAAAGTAGACTTCAAGCCAAAGTTAATCAAAAGGAGCAAAGAAGAACATTTCATACTTCTCAAGGTAATGATACACCAACAAATAATAACAATTATAAATATATACACCTCAAACAAAGGAGCATCTATGTTCATCAAAAAAACTCTCCTCAAGTTCAAGAGGTAGTAGGCCACAGCACAATAATTCTGGGTGACTTTAACACACCTTTTTCACCACTGGATAGGTCTTCCAAACAAAAGCTGAACAAAGAAACTATAGAACTCAATAACACAATCAATAATGATATACAATTAATCAACAAATATATGAAAAAATGTTTAACATCTCTAGCAATTAGAGAAATGCAAATCAAAACTGCTCTAAAATTTCATCTCACTCCAGTCAGAATGGCAGATATTAAGAATACAAACAACAGTAAGTGTTGGCAAGGATGTGGGGAAAAGGGCACACTCTTACATTGCTGGTGGGACTGCAAATAGGGCCTACAATATGGAAAGCAGTATGGAGATTTCTTGGAAAAGTGGGAATGGAACCACCATTTGAACCAGCTATCCTACTCCTCAATCTATACCCAAGGGACTTAACAACAGCATTCTACAGGGACACAACCACATCAATGTTCATAACAGTACAATCCACAATAGCTAATTTGTAGATCCAACTGAGATACCCTTCAGTAGATGAATGGATAAAGAAAATATGGTATATATACACACAATGGAATATTACTCAACAAGCATTAAAAGAGAATAAAATCATAGCATTTTCAGGTCCATAGATGGAGTTGCTAAGTGAAGTAATCCAATGCCAAAAATACCAAATGCAGAATGTCTTCTCTAATACAAGGATGCTGATTCATAATGGGGATGGAGCAGAGACCTGTGGGAGGAATAGATGAACTTTAGATAGAGCAAAGAGGAGGGAGGGGAAGGGGAAGATGGATGTAGGAAAGACAATGGAGTGAGATGGGCATCATTACCCTAAGTACATAAGTACATATATGAAAATATGAATGACAATTTAAAAGGAACCTGTCAGCCAGATACAGTGGTACACAGCTGTAATCCCAGGTACTATGGAGACTGAGGCAGGAGGATCCCAAAATTTGAGGCCAATCTGGGTAACGTAGCAAGAATCTGTCTAAAATTAAAAAACAAACAAACAAAAATGAACAACTGTTTTAAAGGGTTGGGGATGTAGATCAGTTACAGAGAACCCCGGGGTTCAATTCCTGGTACTGCAAAGGAACAAAAACAAAAATGTCAATTTTGCAACAATCATGAAGATTTTATCCCTAGGATTCCAGAATAATGTGTTTTCTTTCCTGGAAAAAGTAAATGTTTACCTTTCCTGTAGGCCCTGATAGTCAACAACAGAGCATGATCTTTTAAAGATATTTGTGCAGGGACCTTATGTACTCAACCCAAACTTGTCCTTAGTTGCCTCAGGCAGAGCCAAGCATTTGTCCTTGCAGGCAATGGGGTTGTACTGATCCCCAGTTTTCTTAGACTTCTCTTGCTCAGCACTTTTCAGTGACTGAAATTTTGAGCCTGCCTGCTTCTGTGCATTATTCTTACCTCTTTTTATTATGAAAACAATGAGCAATTTTTGGAACAATTGGAAAAAACTACCCCAACAATCTCATCACCCAACTGCAAAGGAAATGAAATCTGTGAGTGCAATCCTGAGTGTTCTCTGTGTTAATAAACATGTTTAAGTTAAAAAAATAACATGAATGATGTGACTCTACTTTGTGTTCAAAGAAAGGACTGTAGACATATAGCACGTTCTAGACAACTGTTCATTCACTTTTCCCCCATGTGATGGAACATCCGTACATTGTTTGCCAAAAAAATCTAAAGAAGTTCATCCCAGTTATCTCAATGATACTGATTATTTCGTCATCATCATTACGATATCTGTGGTCAAGAAGATTTCCAATGTATTGATCATCCAACCTATCAATAGGTAATCACTTAGGGAAGGTACAAACCCAGCCTACTTTAAATGCATTTCAATTCCATAAAGAATAAAAAAAAATCCAATTCAATTATTTACCATGTTCAACACCAACAGACAAATGTCTTCCAGCAAAAGTCTTTGGAAACTTTTAGGCAGAACATAACTTAATTTTTGTAGTACTGTTATTCAAAGTCCCTCTGCCATCCTCTTTTACAACAACATAATATGGTGCTCCTGAAGTCAGAGGCAGCAGCCTTTAAATTTTTGTACTTCATAGAAGATACCTCCTTAAACCAGTGTGTCAGTCTGCATGTGTTTGACAGGTAGTCTGCTTTCCCCATTTTTCTTTTCTGCATCTAACCTGTGGATGGGGCTATGTAAGCTCAGGGCTCTCTACTTTTCAAGCAAGCATACTAGACTAAAATCTGAAGCACAGGAAAAGACATCTCTATCAGTACCATTTTTTGGCCTTTGCTTTACTTATGGAAATATTCACTCTAAATCATCTAACGGCACCATTTTTTAAATGTGCATATGAAATTAGGTCTGATGAAAATATGCATCTTCTTTGATGCATATTTTCTAGACCCTCGGATTCAGTGGCAACTTGCTTTAGCTGAAGCTCTGAATTAGGAAAGAGAACATCTTATATGTCATCATCTATCTAAAGAGAGACATCAGAGAGATTCATTAAATTTCATGATAAAATGCCAGGAGAGTCACCAGATTACATGTGTGCAAACAAACTTGTGCCAATTGAAAACAAACACAACTTTCTCAATTTAAAAAAGTCAGTGTCATTATCCTGTTTCTTCAGTAGCTGCCAAAGTTTATTAGAAAAACATTTGAATTCTGGCTTGTGAAGTGTTTGGATTCATCCTGGCTCCTCTGGGCTTTTAAGCTCCTTACATATACAATAATCTGCTTATGTATCTGTCTCTTGAATCAGTCTGTAAACTCTTCTAGGCTTGGGGCTATAATGTTTTCATTTGTCTATTTGTGGACCTTCCATGGTAACTGTTGTATAGTAGATGCTCAAAAAAAAAAAAATCACATTAGTTCACTCTTCCTTTTGAACCCAAGTCACAAAGGAAAGGCTAGGAGAAAAAGTGTTACCCAATAATAATTGTGCACAAATATTCAGTCAGGTGAATGAAGCTGTGATCACTGATATCTGTAATTTCTACAAGTCGATAGTTACCTCCCAGGGCACCTCTGGACTAATTAGATTAACTGTTACTGTCAGGGCTATCTAATTGCCTGTACTGAAGAAAGCAAATTGCAGACAGTAGATATCAGTGTAAAATCAAACAGAAAACAGGTGTTTGCTAATTAAAACTGAGATTTTAATGAATGACCCGTGCAGTTTTGGTGAATAAATACCACTCCTGGCATCTGCTGTATAATTAGGTTCTCTCTCTTTCTGTTTCTCTCCGTGTGTCTGTCTTTTCCTCTCCCTCCCTCTATCCATCTTTCTTTGTCTCTGTTTCTCTCCCACTCTCTTTCTTTTTCACTCCCCTCTTCTGTCCTCCCTGACCCACTCTTTCAAAAACATTCTGGCAAATAGCTGTGAAATGTCAAATTAAAAAAGATAAAGCCTAGTAGTCTTTGTTACCTGCAAAGGAGGCAAAAGCAGATGTTGCTGTCTAGGTAACTGTGAACAAACCAATCATAAACACTGAAAAGTCCACAGGTAATCCATTTATATAGGTACACACACATGCACATACATGTGTAAAATAAGCTATTAGATAAATCAGTATAAGCTATTAGGTACATTTATCTGATAGTTTATACATTAAGGACAATAACATATTGTTTTAAAAAGGTGACAGAACTTAAGAGGATGGGAAATGATCATATTAAAACCTTTTAATGCACAGCTTGGTCATAGTACCCTGGGGGAGGCTTAGTCTGACTTCTGGTTCATCTACCATTTGAGACTTTATTTTGAGTTAATTGGGCTTCCTGCTGAGATGACCTCATCTGATGGATGTTGCTTTTTGCTTTTCGATCCATTTGAAAGTGAAAGAGGAAAAGCTAATTTTAAAATATAATAATAAGTCTGTGGAATATGCTTGGTAAGCAGGTTTAACTGTATGCTTCATTTTTAGGCAAGCTAAAACAGGGAAGTGACTTAGACTGGCTTAATAGTAAGGACATCAACAAACACCAGAGCATTTTTGTTGAAATCATCACTGTAGAAACATTTTCCCCCCATCGGTCTTTGTGTGTTCGCGTGTTCTAGTAAGTGAATTTCTGGTTGCAACTATTTCCTGCAATTAAATCTGACTTCAACATCTCAGTCACAGGAGTTCTGAGGACTTGGCAAAACTATTGAGTCAACTAATAAATAATCAAATGTGTTGAAATTTAAGAAAATCCAAGTGGTTCCTGGACAAGTCTCTTACCTTGTCTTTAGGTGCTAGATAGAAACCCAGAGGCAAGGAGCATGGTAAGCATGCGCTGCAGGTAGGGACCTTTGAGCAAGCCACCATTGTCTCAGAAGAATGGAATCCAGGCAGGGCCATGGTCCAGTGGTAGAGCACTTGATGCACTAGGCCCATCCTCACACTGCAAAAGAAAAAAAAATCATGTAAACGTAACTGGGAAATGGAGTATATACCAAAGCTCTTAAGCAAATACTTCAAATAATTTCTGCAACAGTTTTTATCCTCTTTCAATTGCTTTTTAATGAATACATATCTTCAGAGAACTCAATAGAATTGATTCTGTCATTCAAAATCAAAATGTCACAAAACATCTTACAGAGTATACGCACGCGCACACACACACACACACACACACACACATACACACACCCCACATATTCACACACCACACATATTTTAGATGATCATTGTCTGTGTATTTTTGGTTATGTATGAAACACACTTTTATATGCATAAACACGATATCAACTGTGTTAAATGACTATGGAGAAAAATAGACTCATTAGAATATTTCAGGGTCTCTGCTATTTGTGAAGGACCTAGAAGGAGTTCCACACTGACTGGGCCATTGACAGTGTCCATTAGGAAAGGTCAATGCCTGGACCAGTGCTCTCACTTCTCTCAGTCTTCAGTCCTCCACTTCTGGGTCGTATGTTGTCACAGAGGCCCTGAGAAGTGTGTTGAGCTTATTTTCAGCATCTCCCAAAATCTCTTATGAAAATAATTCCAGCAGCTGAGGGTCCTCAATCCTTGGATTGCAGAAGCTACAGCCTAGTTTGTTTGTTGGGCAAAGGAGGCTCTGCTTTTCCCCCTCTTTCCCTATATGCCTTCTCTTCTACTGTTCTTTCCCTGAGAAAATTTGCCCCTTGTTGAGATTTCAGTGTGATGCACTTAGAGATTAATTTTTTAAATTGAATATCAATTACATATGAAAGGTCATTTGTGTTGATATGTACAAAGTCCAACTAAAATAACGTATGGTGTTAAGCACTGATAAAAATGAAGGATACTGACAATTCTTTTAAAGTCCCTTGTTTCAGAGATAACCATTTCTCTAAATTTCTAAATTTTGTTTATCATGGATTGAACCCTGAGGCACTTAAGCACTGAGCCCTATCCCCAGTCCTTTTTATTTTTTAATTTTAGATTTTATTTTTTATTTTGAGACAAAGTCTCCCTAAGTTGCTTAGGGCCTCAATAAGTTGGTGAGGTGGGCTTCAATCTTTTGATCTTCCTGCCTCAGCCTCCCGGGTCTCTGGGATTGCAGGTATGTGCCACTGTGTTTGGCTTCTTGCTTTAATATTACTAGTCTTAAAACATCCTTAAAAAGTACACTTATTACTTTAGTACATGACAAACCATACATCAAAGATTCTTAAGTCTAGTGCTCTTCTATAACTTGCTTATTTTTATTTATCATTTTGTCTTGAAACCCATCATTCAATTTCAAGGTGTTTAATTATATGAATTGTTATCTAATGGTAAATCAGTCTTACTTACATACCTGGGAAAATTAATACAGCCATTATGCATTACCCTTTTTATATATTGTTGAATTTGATTTTTTTAAATTTTTTTAAAAGATCTAATCATCTACATTCATGAATGAGCTTGGCCCCAGTTTTCACACAGTGTACTGTATATCTTGTTTTGGGGTAAGTAATTGGCATATGTTTCCTTTTCTCTGAGTGAGAACATTTAATGTGGTTTCCTTACCTCCTTTCATCATTGTATTGCCTTTGGTTTTATGCCAATCATGTTTGCTGTCATGGTTAGGAAAAGGTAGAAAGTATCTCAGTCTCTGGTCATTGGGTAAAAGATCTGTAGATATGGAATATTTAATTAACATGACACATGAAAAATATTTCTACTAATTTTGTGTTAATTTATTAAGATGAGGTCTATTTGTAAAAGTAGCCATCATTGCCTCCATGAACACACTCCAGTTTTGTTCTTTTCTCCATCTACAAATTCTGAAGTCAAGCTACTTTGTCACTTTAACATACATTTATCATATGCCCCTTCTCTTTTTTATGGAGGGGAGGGCAGGTACTGGGAATTGAATTCAAACTCAGGGACACTCAAACACTGAGCCACATCCCCAGCCCTATTTTATATTTTATTCAGAGACAGGTTTTCCCTGAGTTGCTTAGTGCCTCGCTGCCATGGCTGAGGCTGGCTTTGAACTGGCCATCCTCTTGCCTCAAACCCCCAAGCTGCTGGGATTAGAGGTGTGCATCACCAAGCCAAGTGCCCCTTCTCTTTCAAACGTTGCATTCCAGATAATGTATTTCCATCTGCCACTCACTTCACTAAATGTCTCTTTCACATGTCTCATCTGCTAATTTATCATGTGACTTATTTCTACAAATTTTACTAGATTAAAACTCTTTTGTCTTTTTGAAATTTTTCAGTTAATGTTTCCTTATACCTTTAAAATACCTAAGAAATATCAGGCCCACATTTATATGGTCAGGTTATGAAATTTTTTGAGTACCTACATCTATCATCTTTTTTCCTGCCAACTCTTCCTTAGCAATCGCTTGTCCACTTGTGCCTTTGATTTTTATCATTCTGCAAACTCATTTCCTCTGCAACTTTATCGTTGTGGCCTGTGTTTCTATATCTAAAGTGTATTGTTTGAAAGAAAATTTGAATTCACTTCTGTCTGGTGGCTGAGGACACCCAGGACCAATTTAAGGTATCCAATCTAAGGTGATTCTATTTTAGTGTTGTTAGGATGGAATGAATAATATGAATTTACCACCGACAGTAAGCATAGGTGGGATTGCAGTTGACATTCCTATGAGACACTTTTCTTTTTCTTCACTTCTCCTCTTTTTTTCCCAAAATGGAGATTGGCAACCCATCCTGTTTCTGTTTTCCTAGGCAAGAAACACTTTTGTTGTTGTTTTCATTTGCTAGTTATTAATAGGCTTGCTTGTTTTTCTTGGTAGGATGGCAAGGGGGATCTCAGCTTCCTGTAAGGGTCTCTCATCTGACCTCCCTCTTTGCAGTTTTGTTCCTGCATGTTCATCCAGCAGCCTATTAAGATAAATCTCTAGCCCTCAGATCAGCCTATGCCCCAGAGAAAATATTGACTTCGTGGTTTTATGTATTTCCACTAGTTATTATTCTTATTTCCATAAACTATTTCAATAACCCTTTTTCTTAGCATTTCTGTCCTTGGATGCATCATGGAGTTGTTCATTCATGAATTGTAAAATATACTATTCATATTGACCCAGTGTTTTATGTGTTTGGTCTCATGAAGTCCCCTGTGAATGTCGAGTTTCTTGTTTATTTTTAGTATATTTTTAAAAGCAGTTTTAGAAACACAGCTGAATAGAGAAGGTATAGAGATTTTCTGTATTCCCCTTGCCCACATAGAGGCATAGAGTGTGTTGTTACAATTGACCAACCTTCCTTGATACATCATTATCACCCAAAGTCCATGTTCACTTTAGGGTTCACTCACTATTGTGCAGTCACTATTCTATGGATTTGAATTAACGAATGGTAGAATATAGTAGCAAACAGAGTAATTTCACCATCCTGTGCTCTGCTTCTTCATCCCTCCCTGCCCCTCAACCTCTGGCAACCACTGATCTTTTCATTTTTTCCATAATTTCGCCTTTTTCTTGATGTCATATAGTTGAAATTTAGTTAGTAATATGCATTTAAATTTTCTCTTTTTATGACTTGATAGATGACTTCTTTTTAGTGATAAATAATGTGACATTGTTTAAATATACCACATTTTATTTATCCACTCACATATTGAAGAAGATCTTGCTTGATTCCAGGTGTTGGGAGTCAAACAAAGCTGCTAACATCATCCATGTGCATGTTTTTGTGTGGACCTCAGTTTTAAATTCATCTGGGCAAATATCAAGGTACACAACTGCTGGATCTCATGGTCTGAGTATGTTTAGTTTTGCAAGAAATTGCCAGCTATTTTCCACCATGGTTGTACCAGTTTGCATTCCCCTTTGTAATGGAGGAGAGCTTCTACTGTTCCACACCCTTGCCAGCTTTTGGTTTTGTCAGTGTTCTGGATTTCGGCCACTCTACTGCGTGCAAAGTGCATTTTCTTATCCTTTCAGAGATGAGATTCCCTCTGCTGTTTTCATAGATAATAACAGCTATGAACAGTATTACAGTGGAGAGAAGAATGGTATTGCCTTACTAGTTGTGTTTCAGTTTCAACCAAGTCATCCCAACTGTGTTGCTACACACAAAAATTTATATTTGTAGCCTTTATCCTTAGAACCAGTGTAGTGGATTAACAGAATGACATCTCTGCCTGTGCTCCTGTGGGTAAATTGTGGGGGGCCATGAAAGCAGAAAGCACTCAGGAAATCTTGAATGATGATGGTAGAGGTGATTACATCACTGGGCTAAATAAAGAGATGATAAAATTGTGTTGGCAAATGCAATTAATGATGTAAATGCGAATGTCAGGGTGATATGGTGGTGATTCACATTTGTACAGCGGGATGTAAGGGGAAATCCACAAGGAGCCATGCCAGTTAGTATCAAGAACCTGAGAACTTTCAAACCTAATGGGAGAGACGAAATAATTTAAAACACGCTTTAAATATTATTTATTACGACGTTGCTCCAAAATATATTGTAGTTGGGATGCTTATAATTTTTTCCTTAACTACACACAACCTTGCAAAATGGGATCACAAGCCTTAGAGCTTGATGGCCAAAGCAAAAGACACATTTTCTGATGTTTCTTTGCTCACAGTGGACGTTTATGGCTATTGACTTTTCTTTTTGTTAGCATTTGATCATTAATTTTTAATGGTTATTTTTAGTTATATACGACCTTAGGATTTATTTTGTCATAATCCCCAAACACATGGCTCACTTCAAAGGCAAAAGCCTTTCTCTATTCTGACAGTGTCCACCTTCAAAAAGTCTCTCTTAGTATCTCTGACATTATTTAGAGAGTGACTATCATAAAAGCTTCAGTCTCATTAAGTCAACATAAGAGACTCTGATTAGTTTTAAGGAAATAGCCCCTTTTGATGAGGCTTGCACGTGGGAATCATGCTAGACCATTGCTCATCAAAGCCACATTCTTGCTTTGTTTTGCTCATGGAATATGCAGAAGACATAGCCCATGTAATGAGCAGATCTAATCTTAAAAAAGTGTGCTCACAGCCTTGCATGCTAACAATAAGATTTATCTCCAAGCTGACAGCTTCCAGGTAGTCTTTTATTTTCCAAGACAAATTTGAAAATTAGCGAATTAAATCACCACGTTTACATGGTAGAGAAGTACCTAGTTTGAGACATTGTTCTTTTTCTCTTTATGCATGAGAATATTTTCATAGCTAGAAGAGGACCCAACCCTGCTATTTCCCTGCTCCTGGCAGCTGGCCAGCTCTTCCATCTAAAGTGATCAAAGACTGTAAACACGATGTGATAGAGCGAGAGATCTTTTTTTTTTTTTTAAGTAGTAGGGCTTTATTGTTGTTTTATGAAGCAGTAAAACTCTGCAGGCATCATAGGTGAGATTTTGGGAGTCCAGGGGTTGTTTTTTATCTTTTAGGCTCTAAATGACAGGATCAAAAGGGAGTTACTTCATAAAAATTCCAATTCCCCCTCCCTGAGCAAACCAGTATCTTGGGAGGATTTGGCAAACCTGATGGGGAGACTCACCATGAACACTTTGAACTCATCATCCTGCTGAGAAAGGTCCTCGTTAGGACAAAATCTGGCCTTGGGGAGGTTAAAGTAACAGGTTCTTTATTGCCAAAAGAGATAAGTTATGTGAGCCTGACAGGAAGTTATCATGTTGTTAATGATCTCTAATAAAGGGGGACAGATGTAAACCATGAACATCATGTACATCTGCACTTCTCACCTTGTATTTATAGAACTCACAATGTCTTCACTGGCTCCGCTTACTGTACATAAATTAGCTCAACTTCAATAAATTATGAGCATTTCTATATCTTTTAAATATATTTGAAACGCCTTAATTTAAGCTTAGAGAGGTTCTTACTATACTCAGAAAGTATCTTTAGGGTATTAAAAGATTACTTTATGATGAGAATAGGAATACAAAAAAATGATAGTCAAGTCAGGAACTTGAGTGGATTTGCCATTCATGATTCGAGGGTTCTCCCAGTCAGTTAATTTGATATTCAGATTCATGATTGACCTTAGGTATTCATGGACGATATTTGTGCCAAGAGATTGAAATACATGCAACACATGGTCTTTGTCAGTTTGGGTACTATCAACAAATATACTGTAGACTGTGTGGTTTAATTTTCAAGCATTTATTTCTCACAGTCTGTAGATTGAAAAATTCAGAATCAAGATGCAGGCAGATCCTGTGACTGGTGAGGGCCCCCATCTTGGTTTATAGATGGCCACCTTTTCCTCATAGCCTCACATGACAGTGTCAGAGGAAGCAAGCTCTCTCATGGGTCTTCCTCATAAGCACAAATCTCATTCTCAGGGTCTCCACCCTCACACCCTAACAACGTCCTGAAGGTCACAGCTCCAAGCGTCAACACACCAGGGAAAGGGCTTCACATATAAATTTTGAGGGAACTCAAGCATTAGTACATATCCTATCCTATTAATATATTTTAAAGGCTTATCCTTCTGGAAATAACTACATTAATAAATTGGCTGATAGTTGTAATAATCCCCCAAACTCAGAAGAGTTGTAGGAAATGAGTGTTGTTTTAAGTTAAATTTTCCCACTTCCTGTGATTCCTAATCACTTCTTGTGGAGCAAGTGCCTATGATCTAAGATACACTCCATGTTCATATCCCCCCTTTACTGCAACTTGCATGCAGTGAGTATATTGACTACTTCTCTTTTGTCAAGTCTCCCTACTGGCCCCATTCAATGTGCCTTGAGTACCTCACATTTGTTCGCAATTTAACATTTTAAAACCATTCCTAATTACTTTCTCTACCTCCTTGTTTAGTTACTTCTCATTTTCCTGTAGCTCCTCAAAATGTGAGAGAATTCTTCCCAATGCTTCTTGGCACCAGAAAATATGTCAGCTTGTTGATTGGATTTCTCATTAGTCTCTGCCTTCTCCATATCCTTGTTTCATACACTTTGTTTAAAATAACAAAACAAGAGGTTGGATTCCAAGATGGCCATGAATAGAGTGCATCACACCCCGTGTACCGCATCACTGCACAGGTGAATAACGAGTTAGAAGGACAAAAAGATATCTTGTTAGGAATTTACAGCAAAATTGGGGTGTACCGAAACCTAGAGGAAGGATTTCCATCACCGAGGACTGGTTATTGAGTATCAAACACGAGCCAACTGTGCGACCGGAGATCCAGGCTGACTGATCTGCCATCCCCCACGCGGCCCACCCCGCAGCTACAGACGGCAGGGCGCTGCCTAGAAGCGACCAGCAAGCAGAGAGAAACGGTGTCACGGATTCTGTGGAGTCCTACCGGCTGTGCCCTCACTGAGCATCGGGCTGAGTTCGGGATTTGAGACGGGGAAGGAAGCGGTCCAGTTCTATCCCCCACAATGGAAAGTCCACCAAGGAAGCCAGCGGCCACCATCTTGGAGAGCTGACGTCACCACTGCCAGTTTCCGACAGATTGCAACAATAAAACAGGTGTTTGTTACTCAGCCCATCTCCCATACAGCGGGGAATTCACATAAATTCTCTCTGAGGCTTTCTGGGGGAGGGGTTATCAGAACGAGCCTGCATAGAGACGTTGGGAAAGGTAGAGAAACCTGGCCTCCAACTCCCCCTCCCATCAGCAGCGAAAACGAAACCTGTCTTGCCAGCTCTGGGGGAGGGGCAAGCAGAAAAAATCAAAACAATAGAGTGCCAGGGTTCCCAATAGACACCCTCCACACCCAGCAAACTGCAGGCCCAGAGTACAGTTTGAACTGCCGAGAGGCATCACACAGGGGAAGGCCGGGCTAGCAGGAGAAGCCAGGGGACCAGAGGCCAGGCCCTCGAAACTGGGCGGCTAGAGACTGCACGCCCATGCAGCGACCGACTGCCCGCCCGCTGCCGGCCCGACTGGGAGGCTGGAGACTGCCCGCCCGCAGGCGACTGTGCGGCTAGACCCCAAGGTGCGGCCCAGAAGGTACAGCACAGAGACTCTAGGAAGAGGTCTATAGCCAGGCCTTCATGAAGTAGCCAACTGAGAGCTGAAACCAACCAGAGACAGACCAGTCCCACCCCTCCCTTTGGACACCCTGGCAAGGAGCCTGGGGCCCGCCATAGCAGAGAGGTGACATCACTGGAATTCGGCCAACAGAATTCCTTCCCAGCAGAATCCACTTTAGCAGGCATAGTCTACCAACACAAAGGAGAGACAACAGAGATATACAAAACCAACACAAATTTATAGCAGAGAGCAGAAACACAGCAACCAAACAGAGTGGAAAGTAATGTGAACAACATGAAAAAACAAGGGAAAAAAGGATTACAAACAATGCAGGACAACTTAAATCTACAGGAGGACCTAGAAGCATTAGAAACAGGGATAGGGAAAGAACTCAAGGCATACCTAACTCAGATGAAAGGAATATTAGAGAAGACATGAGACAGCAAGTCCAAGCAATGAAAGTATATTTTGAAAATGAATTACACAAACAAATTTAAATGGCAAAGAACGAGATTTACCAGGAGATAGAGATTTAAAAATAAAATCAAACAGTAATCCTAGAAATGCAGGAAACTGTAAACCAAATTAAAAACTCAAACGAGAATATTACAAATAGACTAGATCAAGTAGAAGTCAGAGCATCAGATAATGAAGACAAAGTTTATCAACTTGAAAAGAATATAGTCAACACAGAAAGGAAGCTTAAATCTCAGGAGCAATCTATTCAAGAGATATGGGATGTCATAAAAAAAAAAAACTTGAGAGTCATTGGGATAGAAGAAGATACAGAGGTTCAAACCAAAGGAATGGACATCCTATTAAATGAAATAATTCTAGAAAACTTCCCAGAGATGAAAAATGGAATGGATTGCCAAATCCTGGAAGCCTACAGGACCCCAAACATTCAAAACCGTAATAGACCAACTCCAAGACATATAATTATGAAGATAGACAACATACAGAACAAGGAGAGAATATTAAAAGCTACCAGAGAAAGGAGGCAGATTACATTCAGGGGTAAACCAATTAGGTTAACGACTGATTTTTCATCACAAACTTTGAAAGCGAGAAGATCCTGGAACAATGTATTTCAAATGCTGAAAAATAATGGATTCCAACCAAGAATACTGAATCCAGGAAAATTAAGCTTCAGATTTGACAATGAAATTAAAATCTTTCACAATAAACAAAAGCTAAAAGAATTCGCAGCCAGAAAACCAGCACTGCGAAACATTTTGAGCAAAATACTACAAGAAGAGGAATTGAAAAATAGCACCCAAAACTAACAGTGGGAGGTATCTCAGTAAAGGGGGAGAAAAATAACCAAAAAGTAAAAACTAGCCAAACTAAAATAAATAAATAAATAAACATGACTGGAAGTACAAATCATATTTCAATTGTAACCTTAAATGTTAATGGAGTAAATTCACCAATCAAGAGACATAGGCTAGTAACCTGGATTAAAAAAACAAATCCAACAATATGCTGCCTTCAGGAGACTCATATGATACAAAAAGACATACACAGGCTGAAGGTGAAAGGTTGGGAAAAATCATACCACTCACATGGCCCTCAGAATCAAGCAGGAGTGGCCATATTCATATCAAATAAAATCAACTTCAAACCTAAGTTAATCTAAAGGGATAAAGCAGGACACTATATACTATTAAAAGGAACCATCCACCAACAAGACATAACAATTATCAATTTGTATGCACCAAATAATGGAGCTACAACGTTCATAAAACAAACTCTCCTCAAGTTCAAGAGTCAAATAGACCACAACACAATAATTATGGGTGACTTCAACACACCGCTCTCGCCATTAGACGGATCCTCTAGACAAAAGCTGAATAAAGAAACTATAGAACTCAATAACACAATCAATAACCTAGACTTAACTGACATATATAGAATATATCAACCATCATCAAGTGGATACACATTCTTCTCAGCAGCACATGGATCCTACTCAAAGATAGACCATATATTATGCCATAGAGCAACTCTTAGTAAATATAAAGGTGTGGAGATAATACCATGCACCATATCTGATCATAATGGAATGAAACTGGAAATCAATGATAAAAGAAGGAAGGAAAAATCCTGCATCACCTGGAAAATGAACAATATGTTACTGAATGATCAATGGGTTACAGAAGACATAAAGGAGGAAATAAAAAAATTCTTAGAGATAAATGACAATACAGACACAACATACCGGAATCTATGGGACACAATGAAAGCAATTTTAAGAGGGAAATTCATTTCCTGGAGTTCTTTCCTCAAAAAAAGCAAAAACCAACAAATAAATGAACTCACACTACACCTAAAAACCCTAGAAAAGGAAGAGAAAACAACAGGAAATGTAGTAGAAGACAAGAAATAATTAAAATCAGAGCAGAAATCAACGAAATTGAAACAAAGAAAAACATTGAAAAAATTGATAAAACTAAAAGTTGGTTCTTTGAAAAAATAAATAAGACTGACAGGCCCTTAGCCATGCTAATGAAGAGAAGAAGAGAGAGAACTCAAGTTACTAACATACAGGATGAAAAAGGCAATATCACAACAGACACTACAGAAATACAGATGATAATTAGAAAGTATTTTGAAACACTATATTACAATAAAATAGAAAATAGTGAAGATATTGATAAATTTCTTAAGTCATACTATCTGCCCAGATTGAGTCAGGAAGACACCCACAATTTAAACAGACCAATAACAAAGGAAGAAATAGAAGAAGCCATCAAAAAACTACCAACCAAGAAAAGCCCTGGACCAGATGGGTATACAGTGGAGTTTTACAAAACCTTCAAAGAAGAATTAATACCAATACTTTTCAAGCTATTGCAAGAAATAGAAAAAGAAGGAGCTCTTCCAAATTCATTCTATGAGGCCAACATCACCCTAATCCTGAAACCAGACAAAGACACTTCAAAGAAAGAAAACTACAGACCAATATCTCTAATGAACTTGGATGCAAAAATTCTCAATAAAATCCTGGCGAATCGAATACAAAAGCATATCAAAAAAATTGTGCACCATGATCAAGTAGGATTCATCCCTGGGATGCAAGGCTGGTTCAATATACGGAAATCAATAAATGTTATTCACCACATCAATAGACTTAAAGATAAGAACCATATGATCATCTCGATAGATGCAGAAAAAGCATTTGACAAAGTACAGCATCCCTTTATGTTCAAAACACTAGAAAAACTAGGGATAACAGGAACTTACCTCAACATGGTAAAAGCTATATATGCTAAACCTCAGGCTAGCATCATTCTGAATGGAGAAAAATTGAAGGCATTCCCTCTAAAATCTGGAACAAGACAGGGATGCCCTCTCTCACCACTTCTATTCAATTTAGTTCTTGAAATACTAGCCAGAGCAATTAGAGAGACAAAAGAAATTAAAGGCATAAAAATAGGAAAAGAAGAACTTAAATTATCACTATTTGCAGATGATATGATAATATATCTAACAGACCCAAAAGGGTCTACAAAGAAACTGCTAGAGTTAATAAATGAATTCAGCAAAGTGGCAGGATATAAAATCAACACGCATAAATCAAAGGTATTCCTGTATATCATCCACAAAACTTCTGAAATGGAAATGAGGAAAACCACTCCATTCACAATATCCTCAAAGAAAATAAGATAATTGGGAATCAACCTAACAAAAGAGGTGAAAGATTTATACAATGAAAACTACAGAACCCTAAAGAGAGTAGTAGAAGAAGACCTTAGAAGATGGAAAAATATACCCTGTTCATGGATAGGCCGAACTAACATCATCAAAATGGCAATACTACCAAAAGTTCTCTACAGGTTTAATGCGATGCCAATCAAAATCCCAATGGCATTTCTTGAAGAAATAGATAAAGTAATCATGAAATTCATATGGAAAAATAAAAGACCCAGAATAGCAAAAGCAATTCTAAGCAGGAAGTGTGAATCTGGAGGTATAGGGATGCCAGACTTCAAACTATACTACAGAGCAATAGTAACAAAAACAGCATGGTACTGGTACCAAAACAGGCGGGTGGACCAATGGTACAGAATAGAGGACACAGAAACCAATCCACAAAATTACAACTTTCTTATATTTGATAAGGGGCTAAAAGCATGCAATGGAGGAAGGATAGCATCTTCAACAAATGGTGCTGGGAAAACTGGAAATCCATTTGCACCAAAATGAATCTGAATCCCTATCTCTCGCCGTGCACAAAAGTTAACTCAAAATGGATCAAGGAGCTAGATATTAAATTAGAGACACTGTGTCTGATAGAAGAAAAAGTTGGCTATGATCTACATATTGTGGGGTCGGGACTTACTTAAACTAAAAAGTTTTTTCTCAGAAAGAGAAACAATAAGAGAGGTAAATAGGGAGCCTACATCCTGGGAACAAATTTTTACCCTTCACACTTCAGATAGAGCCCCAATATCCAGAATATACAAAGAACTCAAAAAATTAAACAATACGATAAAAAATAACCCAATCAACAAATGGGCCAAGGACCTGAACAGACACTTCTCAGAGGAGGACATACAATCAATCAACAAGTACATGAAAAAATGCTCACCATCTCTAGCAGTCAGAGAAATGCAAATCAAAACCACCCTAAGATACCATCTTACTCCAGTAAGATTGGCAGCCATTATGAAGTCAAACAACAATAAGTGCTGGCAAGTATATGGGGAAAAGGGTACACTTGTACATTGTTGGTGGGACTGCAAATTGGTGTGGCCAATTTTGAAAGCAGTATGGAGATTCCTGGGAAAGCTGGGAATGGATCCACCATTTGACCCAGCTATCGACCTTCTCGGACTATTTGCTGAGGATCTTAAGAGCATACTATAGGGCTACTGCCACATCAATGATCATAGCAGCACAATTCACAATAACTAGACTGTGGAACCAACCTAGATGCCCTTCAATAGATGAATGGATAAAAAAAATGTGGCATTTATACACAATGGAGTATTACACAGCACTAAAAAATGACAAAATCATGGAATTTGCAGGGAAATTGATGGCATTAGAGAAGATTATGCTAAGCGAAGCTAGCCAATCCTTAAAAAACAAATACCAAATGTCTTCTTTGATATAAAGAGAGCAACTAAGAACAGAACAGGGAGGAAGAGCATGAGGAAAAGATTAACATTAAACAGAGATGAGTGGGGGGAGAGAAAGTGAGAGAGAAGGGAAATTGTATGGAAATGTTAGGAGACACTCAATGTTACACAAAATTACATTTAAGAGGTTGTGAGGGGAAAGTGGGGGACAAGGGAGAGAATTAAACAACAGCAGATGAGGTAGAGAGGGAAGATGGGTGGGGAGGGGAGGGGGGATAGTAGGGGATAGGAAAGGTAACAGAATACAGCAGTCACTAATATGCCATTACGATGGGATTCTGCAATTTGTATTTGGGGTAAAAATGGGAGTTCATAACCAACTTGAGTCAAATGTATGAAAGACGATATATCATGAGCTTTGTAATGTTTTAAACAACCAATAAAAAATTAAAAATTAAAAAAAGGGAAAAAAAATTTTAAAAATAAAATAAAATAACAAACCAAGGGGCTGAGGATGTGGCTCAAGCAGGTATCTCGCTCGCCTGGCATGCGTGCTGCCGGGGTTCAATCCTCAGCACCACATACAAAGATGTTGTGTCCACCAAAAAACTAAAAAATAAATAAATAAATAAATAAATTTTCTCTCTCTCTCTCTCTCCCTCTCTCTCTCCCTCTCCTCTCTCTTTAAAAAATAAAATAACAAAACAAAACAAAAGGAAACTCACAGGGTCATATTTCAGACCACACATCCCCTCAGCCTGCCTCAGTTTGATAACATTCTCTGCCTAGAATTTGCACTCTCTGTGTTCACTTCTTTACTTCCACCTGGTCTACTTTCACTGCTCTAATCCTGCAGTAGGGGAAATGAATAACCTGTTTTCTCATAATCTTCTACCTCATAGTGAAAATAAAATATTTTTAATATAGTTTAAATTAACTCACCCAGAATCACTAATGCTGATCTTCAGCCTCCTCAAATGTCTTTTTTTCCATTCAGTCTACTCATTGGACAAGACTTTCTATAGTTCTTCTTCACTTTTTTCAACCTTCACTTGTATCCCTTGCACTACTTATTTTTAGCAGTTTTTTAAAACTTACTTTTCCTCAGTTTTCTTCTTTCACTGCTTTTTTGACTTCTGAATCTTGAAATCATTCTTTTCTAATTTTTTGTTAAACTTGAGAAAGAAGTTACCCATCCCTTCTAAAGCTAAACACTTAATCGATGTTCTTATCAAGGATTTCCTTTATTTAGTAAAGCTTCCGTTGTAAAATTGTAGATATGGACATCTCTCATTCTCTATGAATATTACTTTAAAAGTGTTTTATCTAAATAAATTTGTTTCCTGAATTCCTGTTTCCATTAGAATATCCTCATCTTGTTTCTACATCACTTCTAAACACGTAGTTACACTATCTCAGAAAAGTATTGCTTCATTTTTTTTTAACCAAGGGTTAAACCCAGGAGCACTTAACCACTGAGCCACATCTCCAGTTCTTTTTATTTTTTATTTAGAAACAGGGTCTCGCTATATTGCTTAGGGCCTCACTAAGTTTCTGAGACTGGCTTTGACTTGCCAGCCTTCTGCCTTACCCTCCCAAGCTGCTGGCATTTCAGGTATGCAGCATGGACCATGCCTGGCTCTGCTTCTTTTTTACACCATCAAGTTTACATACCCATGTACTCATGTACTTTGTCTTTTTTTCCACATTAAAAGGAGAAGCCATGCTCCTATCTCACATGGCCGCTTCTACATTTGCACTGGATTTGATACTGTCTTGCCTAAGATGATTAATATCATCTCGTCTTTGTGGCAATATTTTTCCTCTCTACTGGATTCTTCTCCAAAGCATGAAATTATGAAAATATAGCCCATAGTAAGTATGCAATGACCTTCCCTTTCCCACTTACCCATCCAGCTATCATTCAATATCTTCACTCATCTACCCAGTAAAATTAGGAATCGTTGCCTAATTTTGTGTCAGCATTTGCTTACCACCTACTATTTCCTCGACTTACTTTAATCAGACTTGTGTCCTTATTACCAATACTGGTCTTCTGGGGCCACCATAATGAAATGTCATAAATTTGAAATAGCAGACACTTTATGCTCTTACCATTCTGCCATGGAGGTTAGAAGTTCATGATCCAGGGGTCAGCTAATTTGGTTTCTAGTGAGAATTTTCTTCCTGGCTTATAGTTTGTGGCCTTCTTGCCCTTTCCTTACGTGGCCTTTTCTCTGAGTGTGCAAAAGGAGAAAGAAAGATGTAGATCTTTGGTGTCTCTTTCTTTTTGTAAGGACACCAGCTCTACCAGATAGAGTCTCAGCCTATGACCTCATTTAGTGGTAACTGTCTCCATCAAAAACTTATCTCCAAATAAGTCACAGTGGGAGTGGGAGTTTCCATGTATGAGTTTGGAGTGGGGTCTGCACTTTTGTCCACAGCACATATTCAACGAAACGGTTCTTCTAACCATCATTCATACATTTTCATATTCTAGTGTTGGTCTCTCTCTGCCTCCTTCTACCTGTTCACATAGTTGACGAAGCTGCCCTTCCTCAAGCACTTGATTATCTTATCTTCCATTTTATTAACATGACTAGTTCTTAAGATCTCACCTGTGCCCCTAACATCAGAGCAAATCAAATTGAATCAAAGTCATCTATTACTTACTTGACAAAATTTTGTATCATTTTCTTGCTTGATCAACTTGATTTCTTGGCAACACTTGCCACTCTAGAGCAAAAGTAGATAAAGTACTCAAGTGACCTACATGGTGATCAACATGATCTATGGGTGTGGGGAAAAATACATAGAACTTTTGTTTTACTTTTATTTTAAAAAGAAATTAAGCACTAAAAAAATAAAGTAGCACATGCTGTAATCAATCCCAGCGGCTCAGGAGGCTGAGGCAGGAGGATTGCGTGTTCAAAGCTAACCCCAGCAATGGCAAGGCACTAAGCCACTCACTGAGATCCTGTCTCTAAATAAAATGCAAAATAGGGCTGGAGATGTGGCTCGGTGATTGAGTGTCCCTGAATTTAATCCCTGGTATCCCCCACAAATGCATATATAAAGCATATGGACTCACCAGAGCCCACAGAAGTTTCATGTTTTCTAAGATCCAGGAATGTCCTAAGGGAAGAAGGAGTCCCCCATGCAGATGGACGTCAGCCCTGGTGACCCAGCTTGTTAGCTCTTTTCAGCATATTGAGAAGGAGGTTGATTTAAGCATGGCCGCCTAAGTGGATTTAAGCAAGATATAAATTTTAGGTGTTAGAACTCTGGCATACTTTACAATGAGAAAAGAGATATTTTTTGCAGCATACAGAGGTTGAGTGCTTGTTCATGGTAAAGAGCTTCAAATTATTTAGTTTTACAAAGTATCGAGTGCAAAAATATTTAAAAATCATGTTATGCTACCCAACAGTTATTGACACACATCCGTGTGCCTGCACACACGCATGCACACACACGTTAAGTCCATCAAAGAAAAGTTAGTGTTGATGAGGAGGGAGTGATATTAATTTTCAAACTAGTTCTAGAGAATATAATCAGCAATGTGTGAAAAAAAATTGAAAATAACCCCATGACCATGATTTTTAACTCTCACATTTTATTCTACCAAGATTTTAGTCCATAGGTTATCCATTTATTCATTTTTTTTTATTAACCACAAAATTTTTGTTGAGCCCCTACTATGAATCAGCTACTTTTCTAGGCACCCCTGGGGTACATTCAGTAAAGGAAAAGACAGAAATTAAGCAGCAATCACAATGAATGAGCTAATTGTGTGTATTTTAGATAATGATAGGTGCATTATTAGACATGGAAAAGTAGGGATGATAGAGGGTGTGGGTCGCGAATTTAAATGGTGGATTCAGTTGAAGAACAGTTTGGGCAGAAGCCTCAACAGGTGTAAAGGTCAGACTGCATACTGGAGGAATAGCAAGAGCAGGCTGCTGGGGTGGGTGTGCAAGGAGTGGACCTGAAGAAGTCTAAGGGATGTCCAGGATGCCCGGGGAGACCATCCAGTCTCTGCTGGACAAGGACACAGTACACATGCATTCCTGTGTCCCTGTTCTATATTTTTAAGCACCTTTGATTTTGGTTTTGCCCTTTTAGAACTTTGGGTAAGGAAATCAATCATGTCATAGGGTGCTTTTATTACATACAAGTGAAAACCTCAGTTTTACAGCTGTCGATGACTAAGGTGAAGTTCAAGTAAAAGAGAGCACCCACCACTCCCTGGTGTCAGGACCAGAGCATCAGAACAGATTGCTGAGTTCAAATTAGACCTTTGAGTCCCTTTTCTCTGATCTTGGACCAGGCTTTGTTTTTTGTTTTTTTTTTTTTTCCTTAGGTTGATGTTAAATCCCAGTTTTAGACTTTCTCTAGTTAAACTCATGTTTCTTTACCCAAGAAACTGATGAAAACTCTGAACTTCAACAGTGGTTTCGTTTTCTAAAATTTCCCACGAATTATTGTGAAGTCCACCCTATGCCTGTTCTGAAAAACAAATGCATAGCAACTGGGTAATTTACGCTAAACATCTTGAGACCTGATTTCTTAAGTTCTTAAATTCAAAATTTCAAACCTCATAAACTCTGAGTCTTGAGAATAAAAAGCTGCTGCTCTGGCCTTGAATTTTCATCCTAATTAAATGCTTCTTTCTCAGAGTGAGCAACTCCTCTAGATGTTAGAATTTATTTATTTTATTTTTTCTTTAATTTTATCCTTTAACAAAAATACATGATGATTTCTCCCTCATGAATAACTGATCATCAGAGAAAGTCTCCAAGGCACTCCTTGATTAGCATCTCCAAGTGAAACAGAGATTTTAAATCCTGGCTAGGTTTTCCCTCTGATTATTTCTGAGAGAAGGAAAATACAAAACACCCAGAGGAGAGATTTTAAGTTTCTTTCTCTTTTTGTACTTTATACAATAATGACTTCTCCTTCCAAACCAAATCAGAAGCTCATTCGCCAGAACCCAATGCTGGCTCACAGGAAATTCAAGCCTGAAATGGTCAGAGGGAAGCTGTCTTTTCATTTTTTTCCTTTGTTTTGTTTTGTTTCGTACAATATCTTAGGAAAAATAAAACAAATTGGATCATCATGAAGCACGTGTCACCTCATCACTGTTGTGTACTCCTCAACGTCTCGGCCATTTAATGGTCAGTAAGACCTCTGAGCACCAGTAGCTCACCATGTCCTTACCTTGTGATTAGCATCAGTCACTCCAGAAACCTGCCAAGAAATCTCAAACAACTTTTTTTTTTGGTTTTCTCCTGAAAATAGAATAAGAAAACATTCTGTTTGAGCTAACATATTCTGGGTCCTCTTTCTGTGCCAGACTCCATGCTAGATGTTTTTGAGGCCAAATATTGCAGAAGAGGGCAGAAGGAAAAGCTGCCCAGACTGTACTCAGTACAGGATGAATTTTCCCCAGAGGGATGAAAAAAATATAATTAGAAATCAAGACCTTCAAAATATTGCATGTGCTTAGGCTGACAAAATATTCAAAGAGCCAGCGTGAACATTTTCTGTAATGGAAGAAGAAAAAAAAAGAAAGCTTAATAAAATCCATTTCAAATATCTGATTCAGCTAAAACACGAGTTGATGTTGATTGTTTTATTTGGCACCTAGGTGTGTGAATTTTTTCATTCTTTGTCAATTCGAGGCAGTGGCAGAATCGTGCAGAGCATCTGGCATGGCTGGGTTTTAGCACAAACCAATTATTTTTTTTCCAGATTGAGTTTTTTTTTATTAGTTGCTCAAAACATTACAATGATCTTGACATATCATACATTTGATTCAAGTGGGGTATGAATTCTTTTTTTTTTTTCCACAGATTGCAGATTGAGTTTTGACTGGTACAAAGTAGAAGAAAGAGGTAGAGCAGTAGGGGGATCTGAATAGCATCCCAGATACCAGCAGAGTAATTAAGCTTTGGCTAACAACATTTAAGTAAAGGGAGTCTACGGCAGGCATCTTAAGAGGGTAGAAAGTTTCCCCAGAGCTTAGCAGAAGTCTTTGATTATATTATTTTCCCCCTTTTATCTTGTTACCTATGGCTGTCCTAGAGGATCTAGCCATCAAACTTGTCATGCTGAATGGACAGCATAAAGCCTAGGGCTCTGAGAATAGTAACAGGTGGACACAGTACATATTTGGGAACAGAAGGACCTGAATTTTATATCCCTCCAGTCTTTCCGCTTACTCTAGGTGTGCCCTGCATGCTGCACTTCACTTTGCTTTAGTAGCAAGTGTCCAGAATTTGTTGGTGGAATCATGGAATAAGCACTATGGCTGCCCCACCAAAAACACCCCAGGTATTCCCAGTGGCCATTAGAATCATGTCTAAATCCTTAACGACTCATGCTTGTTCACTCTCAGTCCTGTTCGGTGGAGCCATTCTAACCCCAATGAAATTGCCTTCAACTTTTCTCTCTCCTTTCACCCCATACTGCTTTCAGTCCTTTATTGCCCCAGACAAGAAAAGGCCAAGCAGCGATAAAGAAAGGCTAACTCCCCCCTGGCTTATGCTGACTTCACAGTCCTTCCCCATCCCTGCCCCACTGCCAACCCTCCCCTTAGCTCTTCTATCACAGCTCATTGAGCTAATGGCCTTTCCCGTTCTTTGTTTTTCACTTTGGCTTAGTGCCTGGCCCAGTGCCTGGTGAAATGAACTCCCTAATTCACCATAGATCTGTTTAATTTAATTGAACTGTTAGGGAAACAGGAGACCTCAGTGTTAGTATCAACTCTGGTGTCATAGCTTGAATTAACTTCTCTGAGCTTCAATATCATAACCTGTAAATGAGAAAATTGATTATGATCTTTGTAGTAGGATACTTTGGTTTCTAGAAATATTTTTTTTTCCCAAATGAAGTACAACCCACAGAATTTTGGACATTTCCTTATTACCAATATCCAGAAATTACAGACTGATGAACAGATTAGAGCATTATGACAGAATTGGCAGAATATATGAATTGATATCTTAGGGAAGCATCATATAATTTTGACTCTTGGTTTTTGGAAAATGCCCCCATTATTAAAATAATGATTAAATTCTCATTTTCAGGATGCCTCTATTCACAGTTCACTGCCGTGCTTCATAACTTCATCAATCTTTGTAGAACATAAAATTTATTGTGTGCCTGAATTAACTGTGGGAAGACTGTCTTTTTCTCAATTTGAAAGTTGATTTGGTAAATCCTCCCCAGATGACTTCTGAGCAAAACTTGTGGGGAGAAAAATGAGAAGAAGAAAAAGTAGACATTTTTATTGTTAAAAGAGAGAATAAATCTATCCTGGATAGAGGTGCTATTAATATTCTGAACCACATGGTCAAACCAAGTTATGTTTCCTGTACAGGCTAAGAAACTGTAGGGTAATAAACAAGACTTTCCATGGCTTCATTTTTCCAGCTGTTTGTGGAAATGCTTGACATTTAGCAACACGCACTCGGCTGTTCGACAGAAAGTGGAATTATTACATCTTTCCAGCAACTGTCCACAAGGCAGATCTCACCCCACACTGATGCCAGATGTCTTCTCGAGCCTCGAGTGGAATTCCCTGCAGAGGAAATTTCAAATGCAGTGAAAATAAAGGGTGGGGAACATTTAAAATGATGGCAAGAAATAGCGCTTAAGTGCATCAATTTTCTAGGCTCTGTCTTATTTTTCTGATGAGAATGAAAAAGAAAATATAAAAAAGATCAATGTGTATTCTGACACCTCAATCATCTCTCCTACCCCCAGTCTCACAAAAGGAGCGATCTTTAGCAAGTAAAGATTTCACTGAGGAATCGTCATCTTTACAAAGCTCCTGCATTCTCTTCTTAAGTAGGGGAGGGTAGAAATGTATCATTCTATTGCCAAAGGTACAAAAATGAGATGTTGGGAGTGTACTTAGTAATGTTAGTAATTGAAACCCCCACCCCGGCAATTTTCCCTTTGCTGAAATCCTAAGACTCCTGAACAATGCCATTGCTAGGCAACAGATCAGACATGTCCTTTCAAGGCGCAGGTGAATAGGAAAGTATCCTGTGTGCTCAATCAGAACCCTCTTGGCTGCATCAGCCCTCTGCACATCAGGGTGTGGGTATGGAGAACTCTTCCCTTGTCCTCTGCACTCTTCGTGGTGATATGAGAGAGGTACCCTCCAAGTCACAAGAGCTCAGGTTCTGACCCCAAAGGTGGCATTAGGAATGTTAATTTGTCAAAACCATAGAATGTCTCTGCACCTCAGTTTTCCAACATGTAAAAGAAGGCATTTGGGCTAGATTACTACTTCTCAAATATCACCTGCATCAGAACAATCTGAAGAAGGTATGCCCATAATTTCTTGTTCAGTAGATTTTAGAGATTACCCAGGAAGCTTTATTTTGGAACAATCTTCCCCAGTGATTCTCACAGAAACCAAAGATGGGGATTGTTAACTAAACACTTTCTAAGAATCTTTTCTGTTCTGACTTTCTATAGGTTTAAAATTTTGAATTCAATGCGTTTGAAATGGTTTGTAGGTTACAAATCTAGTGGACAACTCCTCAGGAAGAACTTGTCATCCCTAAACCAGAAAAGCTTTGAATATTTTATAAGCCCCATTTAACATTCCTTTCTAATCTCTAGGAGCAACATTCCTGAGCTACTATCATTCCTCTTTTCTTTGTTTTGTGCAATTGATGGCTTATACTTACATTATCCAAATTTTATGCTAGGATTTCTTCTAAGTCTTTTATATTTATTAATGAATTGAACCGTTACATAATTCTATCAAATAAATTTAACAATTAGCCCCATTATACAGATGAGAAAATTAGGCAACAAAGACTTTAAGTCATCTATTCAAGGTACAACAGATAATAGTAGACTAGGCTGTAAGTCAAATCACTATGCTGTTCTGAATCCAATTTATTGGTACAGTTTTGCTATTTACATAATTTGTGGTATCCTCCTGACTTTTTCTTATCTTTTAATTCCTTTACCAAATCCCTAATTTAAGTTGATGTCAATTCATCCTTGTAAAACTTAGGAACTTACTGAACATCTTAAAACGTGAGAATTGTGCTACCATATGTAGAGATAAATATTTCTGTTTTCAATTGCATAGTCTTTTCAATGACTTACAGGTTGTTCTGTAGTTCTGTTCAAAAATCATTTCTACAAGTGGTTTTGACCATAACTTTGCTTCCTTCAAGAGCACAAATCTGCTATCAGCATCCAGATGCTTGACATTACATGTTAAATTGTAGAATTTAAAACTCTTTACCCTCTATTTGTGTTATACATAAAGGTACTCATTGTGGATCATCTCCAGGCTGAGCTCTCATACAAAGCAGTCAAGAAACTACAGATAAATGTTACCTGTTCATAAATCTAAATCAGCCTTTTCCCAAATCTTTGAAAATCCTATTAGAATTCACATTTGCTAGGAAATCCTAATTCAAACCAAACAGAATTGAATTTCAAAGCATTTCTAACTCCCAGAAGGATATTTTGCAAGTGTGATTGTAAAGTGTTTGAATACATTTGTGGAACTTGTCTCAGACATAGATACTATTCAGAATTTTATATAAAAAGTCTCTTTTAATTCTGGTCTTAGCTAGTTGAATCTGATATTGTAAATGAAATCATGTGTCCAATGCAGTTCTCAAAATATTAAAAACCTAATTCTTATATAGTGATCATTTGTCCGATTTTTATTTAATTCATTAATGAGGGAACCAGCAATTTGAGAAAACTAATTCAAAACTATGTAAAAGAAATATATAAAAGAATTGTGTACATGTATTGAATATATCACATTGTAGTCCATTAACATATGCAACTTTTATGTTTTTATATATTAGTTTAAAATAAATTAATTTTAAATGTTAAAAGAAAAAAGATAGGATTTTATATAATCAATGAAGTAGGAATGCTAATGTAAAATTCTTACATTAAATTTAAAATAAACTGCTTTGTATCTTAGACTGCAATAAAATCATAGACTTTAAAATTATCTTTCCTGGTTACAAGAAATAAAGTCATCTTGTTTTATTGTTATTCTAAAAGTTAACCTATAGCTTTATGAATTGTAAAATAAATGAGAAATAATCAATAGTAAATAATATGTTGAGCATATTTACAATCTCCAAGGGAGTTGGCCCTTGCATAAAATGATGAAAAATTCTCCAGCATAGTATTAAACTTCTACATAGTCTATATTTTGCTTTATTTTCAATTTTTAGATAATTTGAATACATTATTTCATAAAGCCATCAAGCATTCAGAAATTCAGTTCATTTTGGTGGATTATAGTTATTTTAAGTGTTCAGGTTAGCATTATGGGATAGATTTTTCCCCCCACAGGAAAATGTACTATGGATCAGGAGAGATTATATTAGTACAGGTGAGAACAAAGTGAATGAGACCATGGAGGAAGGTACTGCAATGGTCCAGGCAATAAATGCTGGAGCTGGGGGTGCCAAATGCTTGTCCCGAATTTATTGCCTGGACCAGGATAAATGAGAGTCCATAATTATTTAGGCCATGACAAGTGTATAAGTAGAGAAATGTAGTGACTGGTACATAGGAGTTGATGCATAAATATTAATAAAGTAAATATGTCTGATTTTAAACAACTGACTCCAAAATCTGGTCTAAATGTTGGTGTCTCCTTAAAATCCATATGTTAAAACCTAATAACCAAGGTGACAATATTAGTGGTCAGGAGTTTTGGGGAGATGCTTAGGTGATGAGGTCAGAATGCTCATGAATGAGGTTAGTGCCACTATAAAACGGCCCCGTTACCAGCCTCCTTTTATGAATATCAAAACACTGTTAGATAAGAAGAAAAAACCTCTGGCCTTCTACAGCACAGGGGAGTGACTGGAGTTGACAGCAGGTTCTCACATTTTATAAGCAACTAGAAGAGAGGTGTCTGCAGGCTCCCCTGTTCACACAAAGAAATGAAAAATGATGAAGAAATGAAAATGCTAATTACCCTGATTTTATCATTCAGCATTTTATTCATGTATCCAATTCTGACTCTGTATCCCATAAATATGTATAATTATTATTTGTCAATTAAAAACTTTAAAAAGAGTTCCCATAGAGCTGTCTTGCTTCTTCCACCATCTGAGGATAGGGAGAAGTCACCCCTACCAAATATGCTGCCACCTTGACCTTGAACTCCCCAGCCTCCAGAGCTCTTAGAAATGAACTTTTGCTTTTTATGAGCACACACTTTTTGGTCCTTTTTGTTATAGCAGCCTAAATGGACTGAGACATTACTCATTGGCTAAAGTGAATGAAAACATGAGTCAAAGATTGAGTACATGGCCATTTCTTTTTAAAATATTCTGAGGCTTGAGATTCTGTTTCTGACTGTTTTATTGTCTGTCATTACCACATCTACTCTTCGGTTAGTAACTTTGGTTAGTGCACTCATAATTTCTTTGCCAATTATCTTCTGTGATCACACATCCTGTCTCTTCTGTGTGGAAGGTTTTTCCCTCAGAGATCTCCATGGTTCTCTCCTTTCCTTCAGGTTTCTGCTCATATAGCATCCATTCCTAACCACATCTGAAACAGCAATCTCACCCTAGGTTCTCCTTGTCCTGCTTTTCTTTTCTTCATAGATACAAGTATCAGCAGCAGTTATTTCTCATTTTTTAAAAACAAACTTTAGTTTTGAGGACTTAGGGGGTTCACAACAGAACTATTTGGTCTTGTCAGCCCTCTGCTCTTCCACGATCAACATCCTTCACCAAACGTGGTATTTGTTAAAAATCAAGGAACCTGCATTGACCCCTCCCCATTATCACCCAAATTCCATAGTTTATATTAGAGCTCACTCTGGGTGTTGTACCATGGGCTTTAACAAATGTACAATGATATCTATTATCCTAGTATTCAGGACAGTATATACAGAATAGCTTAATTGCCTTAAAAATTCTTTGTGCTCTGCCTAACACTTCTCCCTTCAACCTCAGACCTGTAAACCACTGGTCTTTTTAATATCATGCAAATCAAAAGCAGCTTGCAACATTCTTAAATTAACTCTCACAAAGGAGAGTAAAATACTTAGAGTATAGGAATCATCTTTCATACATGTCTTATAACACCTAAAAAATTCAAGTTATTATAGAATCATAAGACTTGCTGACTGATCAATTGATCGATTGACTTTGGGAAGTGGGGGTGGGAAAGGAACTGACACAGTTGTTGCAAATAGGATAGAAAAGGGCAGCTAATTTCTACCCAGAAACTGCTTTATTATTGTAAAATGTTCTGTTTAATTCACCCCTCTATTGTTTTTTGAAAGAAATGAGACTAGATCCAGAGGATGATTGATAGCTGTATTTTCAAAGCATCCATATTAGAATCTTCTTTAATATCAGAAAATGGCTTAAAAGTCCAATCTGTACGATCTGTATGCACCTGCAGGGTGGAGCGTGTCTGAGTTGCTTCTGCTAATGTTTCCAGGAAACTAACCTCCATGCCAGGTACATGACTTGTTGCCTGGCAACCTCAGGAGCCAAGCTTTCACATCCTTCAGCAAGCACATCTCCTATGTGAGTCCATAGTTATTTTGGGAACTCACCTCAGAACACTTTGACCTGATGTTCTTAGTCACAGCAAAGTCAAAAGAGATTATTTCCAGGAAAAAAAAATATCATAAAACAATTCTACTGCTCTACATATCTCACACCATTAAATTTCTAAAGTAGAAATCCTCATATTTTGATGCATTTTTATCATCAGTGAAGCCATGGCTACTTCATAGGTGCACAGAATCCACTTCTTTTCAGTATGACCTAGAGTGTTAATTTTTAAATTTTGGTTCAGAGACAGTAGCAAATGATAAGAATGAGAAACTTGCCTATTTCAATAGCTGGGCACGCTTGACTCTTAACTGCTTGGGAAATGTAATTGTAGATAACAATTTGCAATGCTTAGGTGAGTAGGCAGTAAGTTTAGCTTTTCACATAGAATGACTTGTTTAGTCACCACAGAGACTAGATGGGGTAGGTGCTATTATTTCATTGCACAAATGAGAAATAGGAACCACAGAGAGAATAAGTAATTATAAGAAATTTTGCAAGTCACAATTGACTGTTAAAGTAGTATTTAGACTTACGCATTTTAACTCTTTTTTTTTTTGCATTACTAGAAATTGAACACAGGGGTGCTCTCCCACAGAGTTACATCTTCAGCACTTTTTTATTATTATTTTTTATTTTGAGATAGCATCTCACTAAACTGCTGAGTTTGGCCTTGCACTTGCAATCCTCCTGCCTCAGCTTCCCAATACACTAGATTACAGACCTATACCACCCTGGCTGGCTCCAGTTTTTCTTTCCTTAAGACACTGGAATCAATTCTGATCTCAAGAAGATTTAAGAAATTCTTTTTGTGTGTGTGTGTGGCATATATACACAATGGAATAGTATTCAGCAGTAAAAGAGAATAAAATCATGGCATTTGCAGGTAAATGGATAGAGTTAGAGAAGATAATGCTAAGTGAAGTTAGCCAATCCCCCCCAAATAAATGCTGCATGTTTTCTTTGATATGGGGAGGTTGATTCGCTGTGGGATAGGGAGAGAGAGCTTGGGAGGAATAGAGATTTAAGAAATTCTATGCCACATCAGTAGCATCAAGGAATTAATTTGTTCTCTATCCTTAAGGCCTAACTCTTATAACTGGGTTCTGCATTATTTACCAGAGGGAATTACCCTCCTCCTAAAAACATTATTTATCTCATCTTCACTCTTCCCAATCTGAAGGATATACTTCTACCCAGCGACTTCACAAGTTAGGAAAGAAAGATTAGGTTTGTAGGTTGGTTCTCTCATTTGCACATTCACTTATTCATCAACTATTATTTAACAAGGATACACTTTGTGCTGAAACCACAGAGAACAATTCCAAAAGGCATCATTTTCAATAACAAAAAAAACAAAACATGATCTTTGGTGGCTTGTGACTCAACCCAATCTTGTGACTTAATCTTGTGACTTAACTCAGTTTTTTCTTTGATAAAATCATAACGCTAACAGAGTTGCTGGCTAATTGGCTTCTTGTGATGATTAGATAAGGTAATTCAGGCAAAGTGCATAATGCTTGGCAGAGCATTTGGTAGAGATTATTCAGTAGAGATACATATGGTTTCAGCTTTCTATAACACAAAGCAATAGGAATAGAGAATAACATACCCTAATACATTAAAGTGATGATAAAGATAGACACAAATATTAATAAAAATAGTTTGAGGACATCTAACTATATCTTACTCCTAGGAAGGTGGAGACCATATTTGCATTTCTTTTTAAACATGAATGAGGAGGTAGCCAGTTGGAGGAGCTAAAGACAGTAAGGAATACGGAAAGAATCCCAGGTAGGATGGATAGTACAAGCAATAGCAGAAAGATTAACAAATATTTAAAGAGTGCCTCCTATATGTTGGGCATTTTTGTAGGCATAGGGCATTAGGGTCGATGAGCAAAACAAAGTTCCTGCTTTAATGGAACTTATACTCTAGTAAGAAGCACTCATGGAAAGATATGCCATAACAAAGCAGACATGCTGTATTAAAGTTACAAAAATATTACGAAGCCAACTAAATAAGGGTAAGGAGACTAACAATAATGAAAGGATGACAAGATAATATGAAAAGGTCAGGAAGGATTCCCTAAGCTGAACGCAAAATAGAAGGATGGAGAGAGCAGGCTGTGCAGACAGCAGAGGAGTGGGCATAGTTCAGAAGGGAAGAACAGCTGCCCAGACCCTGTCATGTGAGCATGCAACAAGGAAGCTGATATGCCCGAAGTGAGGGAGTGAGCAGGAGAGACGTAGGAGATGAAGCTAGAAAGATGTCTGGGTATGGATTGCACAGGACTTTGAATGACTCCTAAGGACTTAGGTGAGGTTATATTAAGAACAGAGTACCCATATTGTTGACCTACTAAAGTTATTCATTAATGTCCATAAATCAGGCATTTGAGCATTATGAGTCTCATATTCTCGTAGAGTCACAGAATATTAAATATGGACATTCACCGTGTCTGTTATGGGTATAAATCTTATACTTGATTATATAATCCAATGTCAAAATAATTATAACAGCAGTATTGACTACTAAGTGAAAAGTGAGCATTCATATGTAATGATTGGGCAAAAGACTGAACTTTTTTTTTTCATTTCAGCTTTTAAAAAATGATAAAGCAAATGCCTATCATCCCAGCAACTCAGGAGGCTGAGGCTGAAAGAATCACAAGCCAGCCTCAGCAACTTAGTGAGGCCCTAAGCAATTTAGCAAGATCCTGTCTCAAAATAAATCTAAAAAAGGGATGAGGATGTGACTTAGTGGTTAAGCATCCTTGGGTTCAATCCCCACTATCAAAAAAAAATAATAATAAGATAAAAATAAGCCTCAGAGTTAAAGTGCTATCATTGCCAGAGACCAGTCAGTCCTGAAAGGAAAGTGACTACAACACTCAGAGTGACCAAAAGATCTTTATTGTGCTTTATTGTAGCGGTGTCTGATAGGAGAAAGAGGAGAGAGAGAGAGAGAGAGAGAGAGAGAGAGAGAGAGAGAGAGAGAGAGAGAGAGAGAGAGAGAAGAGAAAGAGAGGAAAGAGAGAAGAAAGAGAGGGAGAGGGAGAGAGAGAATGAAAGTGAGAGAATAAAGAGGGAGCCCAGCAGGAGAGAGTGTTTATAACCAAAATCTAATGGAGTCTCTGGGTCTGCAAGCTGCCTTGTTGGTGTACAGTGATTAGATCATATTAAGGGAGTCATCTTCTCCCTTCAGGCAAACCAGGCAGGGGCCAGATGTGGGTTTCCCTTGCACCAGACATGTGGGGGTCGAGTGTTCAGCCCTGAGGCAAACAAGCAATAAGGAACCAGACGGATGGGGGTCCAGTGTCCAGGCTATCCTGCAGCTCACATTCGTTCAGCCTGCTCCGCAACTAACAAGTTCTCCTTGCATCATACCAAGGAAGGGAAGCTTACCATGTTAGAACACAGCTCACAAGGGGATGTGCTTTGTGATGAGATGAGTTATTATGCCTCTGTCCTCTGCACCCTGGTCTCCCCCTTGTTTATGAAGATTAAATGTGTGTGCGTGTTCATGTATGTTTGAGTGTCTTCTTCCCTAAATAGGTCTGACTGACATGTCAATTAGGCTAGTTTGAATAGGAAAGATGAATGTGCCACAATGAAGTTCGGGAGACTGGCAGTGTCTTAAGAGCCCCCATAGGGCCAGTTTTAAATTTTCCAAGGTCAAGTGTAAATTACTTAGCCTTATAAGCTCAGAAACCTTAGGACACACATAGTTCAATCAAAGGAAGATTCACATTAACTGAGGTCACGGACACTGAAGTATAAAATCATAAAATCCATTTATTATTGTGCAATAAGAATTACAAATGCGAAGTGCACTGAAATCTTGAGTTCTTCATCCAATGCATTATTTTCCAGACAGCATGCAACACAAAGCTGAGTAGGAGATTTCACAGAACCAGAAAAAAAAATAGGTAGATAATTTAAATTCCTATTGATATTAAGTTTTTGTTTCTGTTTCCTTTTTTGGTTTTGGTGCTGGGCGTGGGATCTGGGGCCTCATGAAGGCAAGGCAAATGCCACCACTAAGCTATGTCCCCAGCCCAAGCTAAGATTCTTAATATCAATAATTCAGATGGGTTGAATCTTTAGGCCTACTAGCCTACCAGACAGTGCTCTGCAAATGTTTTCCAGAGTATCTCTCTATTGTCCACGGTTTTATGGTTGAATTTCTTTTCTTCTTTTTTTTTATGTAATGCAACAATAAACAGGGGTTCCCATATGGCCCATTTCTTACATGGTAACACTTTAAAGATACCCTAGTCTAGCAAGAGTAATTAAGAAACAATTCCTGCGTTTACTTTTAGCTTTCAATGAACATTAATGAGGATCCAATTCTTAACCCACAGCAGGAATCCCACCCAAAGAATTCCTTTTCTATTTCTTTCCAATTCTCTAACAAACTGCAGGTGCCTTGAGCCTCCCATTAGGCAATGACTTTCAGCTCTCTCCCTGAAACACCCTGGGTAGTCCACCCTGTTTGGAATCTTGGCTTTCTGCTTTCCCTAGCGTCCCTCTGCAGCACCACTCCTTAAAAGCAGCTGTTCACATTGATAGTCCTAGTTCCCAGCTGTGCCAAGTTGGTCTCCCAGGGCTGAAGGAGCCAGCAGCCTTCCTGCCTCAGTCTCCCTCAATCTGTAATAATCAAGACTCTCAGAGTGCCCTGGGAATTGCATTTCTTCTAACACTCAGCCTGGTTGTCTCAGGAGAAATTCAAAGAGAGAATTCTCAAGGATGAATTCTGGTAAATAGAATTCTTCACTTTGTTATATCTATATAGAGAGTAACTTATTCAAGAAGTTAGCTAATGATCAGGTCGGTTTCTTCAAGTGACCTTGTTTATCTCTACTCTGGAACATTATTGGCAGATAATATAATCCAAATATCTAAGGAAAAATACTATTTTTTTTCTTGTTCCAGTTCATGAGTGGCATCTCACTGTAGCCCCCGGGACCTTGGGACTCATAATTATCCAAAGGGACTGTTAATATTTTCACAATACTTATGAACCTTCCCCATGGTTCCATTTTAGTTATGTCTCCATTAAAACAGCAAGGAGAGCAAACAATCATAACTGCCTGAATTTTTTCTTGAAAGAACTAAGATAGCTTGTAAATTTGTTATGTAATCTTTTCTTTTATTTGGCTGCCAGACCCAATCTAATCATATATCAACATACTTCTGGCAAAAAAAAAAAATGGGGGAATCCGCAATTTTATCAAACATATGGATATTAAGAGACCACAACCTTGCAGGCAACAATTTGTTCCATGGAAATATTTCCACAGAAAATATTAAGGACTTGAGAGTTTTGTAGAAATTAAGTCAAATAGTTGCATTTGAAATCACTGGGAAAAATATTATTTGACTTCTGTGTTGAGGAGCTCTGGGTTTCTGAGCTCTCTTCTTATCCACTGCATTAATATTTGATGTCACATCATGTGAGTCTCCAATCTACTGTTTAGGATCTTAACATTGCCCCTCTTTGACCAACCCATCTTATAACAATTTCCTGTTCTTTTTTCCTTTTGCCTATTTCTAGCATTAGGATCCACCTTCTTTCATTAGATATCATTGCAAAATGGTACTTAACATAGGTCACTGTTTTTCCAGTTCAATTATTCAAATGCTACATCACCCTATGCTGTTTTCCTTCCACCACAGAGTATATAGACCTCACTTAGTTCCCAGAAACCTTGAACCCTATGCAAAAATCCATCGCCTATCACCCACTGAATTCTTCCTAGTAACATCAAGTGGATATAGAATGATATTTTAGTGAAGGTAAATTGTGTTTATGTAAAAAAAAAGCATTTTTACTGAATAAATTCCATCATGCTGCTTACATTTAGTTTTTAAATTTTTTTCACATGTATTTCTTGAACTGGCTGTAATTCCAGTGGAACCTCAAAATTTGTAGGGTCATCAGACATTATCTTCTCAACAAAAAAGTTTATGCATAAAGTTCCACTTAAAAATACCCAACAAATACATATCTATTTTTTTCCTGAATACTTCTCAATGTAGCTTTTATTTCTAAAGAGCCCATTTTGCTCTCAGAAAAATAACAATCATGTTAATAAAGATATTAATTTAAAATAATGATTGCTGTGGAAATGATGGTTTTGATCACATATATTATCCACTTAACTATTAAACATTATTCTCTTTGGACAATGGAGGAATCAGAGGGGCTGGCAGAGATTTCAGACATTCAGACATGAAGCTTAAAGCATAGGAAGGATAAGATAGCATTCATCATTAAAACCAATAGCCTCCGTAGGAAAACACACACACAATAACCAATCTGCCTTTTACCTAGAGAGCTTCAAATACTGGATCACATGAATAATCAATATTTTAGCCATTAACTTTAATTGCGATTAAAATTGTCTTATCAATTCTAAACCCTGAATTACTTTACAATCCTTGTATGTATTCTTGGAAAACTAAAAATAACCAGAAGTGGATATTACTTTTCCCTAACAAAAAAGCATCAAATAGTGCAATAATAGGTTCAAGCTAGAGGGACTGAGTATAACTTAAGAAACAATTGATAATTTCATGTCAATCAAAACTCCTACACATATGCACACAGGCATACATGCATACACACCATTTCCTTAGAGTTAAAAAAAATTATATCCAAGATCTCTTTGATATACAAAAGTTCAGTGCTAACAGAAATTCAATCTGAAAAATGCATCCATGTGGTGGGGTGCACTGAACTACCTCCTTTAAAAGTCTAGGCCTACTTTCTATGTTTCTTCATCCCTCAGTGAAATCAGGCCATGGTTTAAGGATTTGAGTTCTCTTCCTTGGAGGAGGCACTAATCCCCAGCTTCAAAATTGCTAGAAGGATCCTGGGATGTAGGTACAAAGGCCCATGATCCAGCTGTTGAGTAGTCTCTGGGCTGTCTTGAAGAGAAATTATGACCCACAGCATAGAGGAACGATGTGAGCTCAGCTCAAGATTTGCATAAACTGAACATTAGCAAGTCCTAATATTTAAAGTGGGATAACTAAGTAAAAACTCTCTCCAAGCTGTTTGACAGCCTTATGAATATGCAGATAAGAAACCAAAGACAGACTTCCACTGGTCTGTAGTAAATACATCGGCACAAATGTGCAGCCAGAGCAGAGGATTTAAGTCCGTACAGTGTTTTCTTCTAAGTACAACACTTAGAGGCAAGTTTTATTATAATGCACAGAATCTATTGAGCATTCAAATCTGTTGATAGCATTTTTAAATCACAGTTATTTTGGCATTTCTTATTGAAAGCAATAGAAGAGCAACCAGAAGTAATAAATTTGTTCGTGAAAAGCAGCCTTTCTCGTGTTGGTTGTTCATTGTTGTAACTAGGACAAAATTATGCAATAAATTTACAGATGTATTGCCTTTATTGTCAGCAATGGCCAGCTTTTTCCTGTTTATTTTAAGCACGTTTATACATGGAATTGCTTACGTTTTAATCATCACTGCATGGGCATATACTTTAACCAAAGTATATCATCTATGGGACAGGGCTCAGGCTAGTTGAATGAATGGCATACCTTTGCAAATTTGTAGCAGGCACTTAATTCAATGTTTTGACAAACACATTCCAGGAAATCATTAATTTTAAATGCATACCTCTGTCTGAACAACTCCCACAATTACTCTAGTTCTTCCTAAATCGCAGCTGGGGGGCGGGGAAGGACATGGAAAATGTGTCTCAGTCACTTCTGACAAACTAAATTAGGCATTTATTTGGAATATTCTTTTTTTATTTATTGGGAGGGATGGGAAGGTGTCTTTCTTAGTGTTGACTTCGTTTGACTAACACATCCATAATCATCTTTCTGTTCAGAAGACTTTGATTCTTTTTCTGCTCACCCTATGCTACATAGTTGTAAGTGACTTTATGCATTCTGCAACTTGTACAAACCCTACAGAATGTTCATTTCTCTCTCTTTAAAGCATGAAAAAAATTTGACAACTTAACATAAAACAAAGGAACATACTTCTAAGGGCATAGTACAAGGGTAGAGTTTTCTTGTATTTGTAGTTTCCAGAAAGAACAATTGCTTGGGCAGTTTATCACTGTGTTTCTAGAAAGGGGAAAGTAAAAGAATAAAGTGATTAGATGCCTAAAGCCCTGGTATATGTGTTTCAGTGGAAGTGGGGGAAGATGTGTTGAATTTATAGGAGTCTTTGTAGCTTGCATTTCTGAGACAGGTTGTAAGATTCCACTTAACAGTGATTTAATTCCTGGACTGAAGGTACTATAGAATACAGCCAGGAGACAGAACTCGAAAGTAAGACTGGACTTATTTCTTTGAGGGAATTAAAAAAAAAAAATCTCTCCTACTCCTCAACTTTTCACCTCAGTATCCTTTTCCTCTCTATGATGCAGCAATTTTGAAACTCAGTTAATCACGCCAGTGACAGAACAGTAGCTCACTGTGGGCTAGAAATAAGTAGGAATCCAGGGGGATACTTTTTCCCCAACCATGTACTCTGAACTCTCATTATTGGCTGGAGAAATAATGTGTGAGTGATTTGTTTCCAAGGCTGCAGAATTCTCAACTGTACTTAGCATATCATTCTGCCTGGTAATCAGCCACATCTGAACTGAGGTTAGTTGACTTGGGTATCAACTTCTCTTCATCAAGCACTGAGCCACCAGCAGCTTCCCCCTACCCAGCTCACAGCTTAAGCCATCTCCAGTGTTTTCAATCTACATTACTGGTTTCATTACCTCCTCTTGCCACGCAAGCTGGAAATCGTGCCTTCTTTGGCACGTACCTCTTGCTGGTTCCAGGCCTACTTCAGATCTCATCTACTTTCAAAGCTGCTTCTTAAACATTCTGGAGTGTTTTGTTGCTTGAAGTTGTTCTCCTCTCCCTCTACAACTGCATACCCACTTGAGCCTCCTCATGCATCCCATCCCTCCTACATGTGTTCTCAAGTAAACCTTTCAAGCACTTTCACACTGGGAGGTGACTCCTCCTACTCACTCATGAAATTAAAGAGGTTGACCCCAGATCTAGACTTGCTCAACAATTTAACACTCTGTACCCTTATTAACTAACTAGGTTTTACCTCAATTTGCTTTAGTTTTCTTTTCTTTCTTTCTTTCTTTTTTTTTTTGAAATAGAGATAATAATAATACCAATAGTCAGGGAATTGTTACAGATGTTTAATAAGGTGGTCCTGGCCAGGCACTGTGGTGCATGCCAGTAATCCCAGCAGTTCAGTAGGCTGAGGCAAGAGGATGCCAATTTCAAAGCCAGCCTCAGCAACATAGCAAGGCCCTAAGCAACTTAGAGAGGCCTTGTCTCAAAATAAAACATAAAAAGTGCTGGGAATGTATCTCAGTGGTAAGCACCCCTCAATTTAATCTCTGGTATTAAAAAAAATCTGGTCTCTTGCCACTTAGTAAGTGACCCCCAGACCTTGTCAGTGGCATCAGCTAGAAATACAACATAGAAGGATGTTTCTACTTCATATTCACTCTATGAGAATTTTCATTTAAATAAGCTTCTCAGATGACCCATATCCATGTTAAAGAAGTTGTAAACTAAGAATTGAGGAGATCAGAGCAAAGCCTGGTGTAATTTAAAGTGCTTCATTATCATTATCAGCCTCCTTGTTTTTATCCCAGATCCTGAACCTGTGCATTGTCAGACCTGTACTTCCAGTTCTGTTAGATGTATGATGTTTCATAGTAAGTGCTTATTTAAAATCTGCATTTGCCATCAGTATATATTCCTGCATCTTTGCTCAACTTTTTGTTGTCCTATTTATAGAAGTTTGAGCATGCCTATTTACTATTAAATAGTAAATGTTCACCAAATCTAAGTCAAATGAGAAATTCCCACTTTTGACAATCCTATCCTCATTGAAGATGCGGATCCAAGTTAACACCATCTCTCTCTCTCTTTTTTTTTTTTTTTTGCCTGATATGTTTTATTACTATCTAAGCCAGGGTTTCTGCTTTCAATCTCTACTTAAATCTATCCATTTGGTTTCCATTCATGAAGTGATAGTGGGTCACTCCTTGTCTCCCCAGTTGGATTACCTGAGCATCACACACTACAAGGCAGGAGTAGAAACTTAAAGAGGCATGGCTATTCCATTAGAAGGAAATGAGCAAAATAAAAAGACTAAGAGTGCATCTGAGAAAAGTATGCATAATGTGCCAGCTCAGCATTAAGCAGGAGGTCTGCTCAAAAATTTTTCAGGAGTTTTGGGGAACCAGGAGAAATGCACCTGTTCTAGATGGTTCCAAGGCCCTCCTACCCTACTGAAGGAGACTGAAGGGCTATATCAAGAATGATGATCAAGAGATGACAGGCTATGCACTGTTACCACCAAGTGTAATCAGTCTTGTAAGATAACAAGTCCTCTTCCCACTATGGTAAAAACAAAGAAGGGGAAATAGCCACACACACATTCTGAGTTCTTAGAACTGACAGAGATGACTACTAACATGATAGAATTAGGAGCAAATATTCACCCTCAAATTTTGTGGCATGAAAATCAATTGTGCCACAAATCAATTAAACATCTTAGAAGAAGCAAACAATAATAACAGAAAACTTTTAACAATCTGTCCTGTTGTTTCCATCCTCTACCCTATATCCTCTACTCGAGATCTTAGAAGGCAGGAAATTGACAAACTTATATTAACCCTGTGTGTGTGTGTGTGTGTGTGTGAGAGAGAGAGAGAGAGAGAGAGAATTAGTTTTATTATATTGCCAGCCTAGCTTTGAATTTCTTGGCTCAAGCTATCTTCTTGTCTCAGCTCCCAAGTATCTAGGACTACAGACATACACCAGAAAACCTGGTTTGACAATTACTTTTTAAAAATTAGAAATATTGCATATTTTTACCTGGTTCTGCTAAGGGTCTTCAATAAAATCTATAATACAATTATGAAAGGAAGGTCCCAAATTAACCTAATAACCTGATAACTTCTTGGTAACTTCTTGCTCCTAGACATGGAATAGTTTTTCCATACCTATGAATTAGGTTTTAAATACTGAGTTTACAGTCCATTGTAATGCCAGCTCAGGAATCTAGATTTAGGGGAATCTTCTAATATTTTTATCAGAAAGTGGTTTGATTATTCATGAATCTGATACACTCTTTGATTTCTAATCCCCCTTGATGAACTGGTATTACACATTAATAGGAATCCATTACATTAATAGAGCTTTTATCTGAAGCACTTCCCTACTCATCATTACATTTGATTCGCATAACCTCTCTAGGATCGTCATTTCCTCTCCACTCTCTTTCAGGAGACTGGGACTCAGAAAGTTCTATGCTGTTCTGCTAGTGAATCAGTGAAACAGGAAACTAGAAGCCAGTTTTAGGCACAGGAGGAAACAATGGCATGTATATAATGAAAATCGAAATGCAGTGGTGGCTGAGACAATGTCTACAAATGCCAGAGGCATGCAAAGGGACAGGTTTCCTAGACCCCTTGCATGAATTAGTGGTCACTAGTGGAATGTGGGAAAGTGATCATAACACCTGAGGTCTACACCAAATACCATTCAGTCATTTCTCACTTTCACTTGCTTCCCAACCAATCAAATACAAAGAGTGCAGATGGGGTTTCAAAGGCCTTGGGGGACTGGGACAGCAGAGAATCAGAAGCAGACTGTATTCTAGAGTTCCTCCCCATTAGAAAAGCACTCCTGAGAGAATCCCTTGACACAGGAGCATCCTCTTGGGATTGTGAGTCAGAATAGTTTTTGAAATTTTGAAGTTGTTTATTATAGAAGTTTGTAAACTGAAAGCTAATAAAGACATTGAACCAAAAGTAATTATATTTATGAATTGCTCTCACAGGGGAGAGCTCTAGTGTTCTCCCTCATTCACATTGTTACTTCTTCCTGATTTGTGGAAATGCCTTTCATGCAATATACAATGATAATGAACTCTGAATGATAATACATTGAGATGCAAATAGTGCTTGTAGTTTGTTGTTGTTTAATTCAAAAATCCATTTGAGAAAAAGGATAACAAGAAAACACTACTCTGGCTGCAGAGAAAAGTACATAATTCAGTTACACAGAATAAGGGAGGTGTATGTAAGCTCCTTCTAAGCCCGTTAGGAGAGAAATTTAATGGTAAGCTATGGCACAGATACGTGAGGTCTAAATACCACAGGCAAGGATTAATTACGTCTGAGAGATATTTCTGGAAAGCTGTTAATCCATTGTTCTTCACTCGTTGTCAGAGCGACCACTAGAGATGAGTGGACTGCCAATAATAATCAGAGGAGAGTGGAGTCAGGTTATGAACTCTTACAATTGACAAATGTAAAACCTCCAAATGGGAAGGGAAAAAAAAAAAAAAAGCTCTCTAGTGCTGAGACCAGCAAGAGGCTGAAGTGAGGAGAGCAGGTCTCATTGACAGAAGACAGCTGGCAGCATGTTATCCAACACAAGAACTGGTCACTTCTCCTTTCTCAGGAGCTGTGCTGGACAATAATGCAGTTATAAATATTACCATCTCAGGAGTCACAGAAATTGCTTTGTGGTCTTGTGATCATAAAAATGAACAGTTAATAGCTTCATTAAAAGTAATCATGTTGAACTAGACAGTAAAAATTAAAAATCTTTCTAATTTAAATTTAAAAAAACAATGCCAGGGATAAGAGACAGATGGGGGATAGATGACAGAGAGGGAAGCAAAGTCTTTAGAAGGAAGAGTGGTTTGGGGATCTCTTGCAACAATTGGGGAGCTATAGTCAAAACTAATAAGGAGGGCAGTATTGCAAAAACAGATGGAACAGACTATTGGAATGCTCCATCAGGGAGGAAAGCCTATTGAAATGTATGAACAGAAATAGGAATTACATCAAGTGTATCCGTGGAAGGGCAAGAATTTCCTCATCATAGTTGGAAAATATGAGTGGGATTCAGCAAGACAAATGAAAAAATAAAAGAGAATTTTAAAAAAATCACATGACAAAAGTTGACAGCTACATTCAAATCTTCAGCTACATTCATCTTAGAAAACACTACTAATTTAACATCGAATTGAAGAATATAAAAAGAAAGATCTGACTAGTATTCTTTAAATTTATATGGATACATGGATTTTAAAAAAATCATAGAATCATCTAATGTCATCTGATCATATTCATAACAATTAGTCAACAAAATTATTACAAAACACTGTATTATCAGTATCATATAATAATATAATAAATAGAATGCATGTGATAGATTATACATTATTGTACTTAATGTATCCATACTATGAAATACAAATATACTTTATACCTGTACTATACTACAATATATCTGTAATATATATACCTGTAACAATTTTTCTATGATAGATATAATATAAATACTCATAATGTAACATGTGTGTGAGTATTGTATAGATTTAATAAAGCATAATGTATATCATGTTGTATAATGTATTGTATGTAACATAATATAATTGTATGATGTGTACAAGAAATTATAACTATAATATATAATCTAATTTACATAATATGTATACATTGTATATATACTTTATGTGTATAATAAATACATTATATATTGTACACTATATGTTAATTATATATAATTATAGTTACATTTATCTAGTTATATAATATATGTAAAATATATACAATGTTCATATTTTAAACACTATGTATTAAAGACAATATATATGTAAAAAGTTTGTAGTCTAAGTGTGTGTGTGTGTGTGTGTATGTACATAAATATAATATAAGAAATCTGACTTCAGAAAGTCTGGTGCATTGTTATGTTTGCACATTAATCTATGGAATTTGATCCAGGTGCGGTGGCACACACTTGTAATCCCAGTGACTTGGGAGACTGAGGCAAGAGGATGGCAATTTCAAGGACAGAATCAGCAACTTAGCAAGGCCCTAAGCAACTTAGAGACAGCCTGTCTCTAAATAAAACAACACGCCCCCCCCCCCCGCAAATTAAATAAATAAATAAAACGAACAAACAAACAAAAAAGAACAAAGAAAAAGAAAGAAAGGGCTTGTGGTATAGCTCAATCATTAAATGATCATAGATTCAATCCCCAGTACCCCCCCCCAAAAAAAAAAAGAAGAAAGAAAAAAACACAGAGAATCTATAAAATTTGAGTTCAAACAAACATAGGTGTCTTGTTCTACATTTGACAATCTTTCTACAATAGAATTTTCATAGAGAGTTGTCAGAGTTTTCTTTCTGTTATTTAATTATTAAAATTCCTTTGGTCATTAATTTTCTGTTAGAGAAGTGAGAATAATAGTACCTAACTTCAAGAACACACATTTCCACTATTACAAATGCCTGGGCTTGTTAAACCCCAGATTAACCTGGGAACCAAATAAGTCCCCTTTGCTTGGTTCATTGTTTCTGAGGTTTGCTCAGCACTGGATCACCTGAGAAGTTGATTATAGGGTATCAGTAAGAGTATTGTTAACATAGTCTGGGAAGGGATCGAAGAAGCTGGGCATGAAGCAAGCACCCTGGATGAATTATATGATCAAGAAAATTTAAGAACCGCTAATATAAACGCTTGCCTTTCTGGAAACCTACAAATGTTGAAGAACAATGTAAAGATAAGTTTTAATGATCCTAGAATTTCTAGCTTGAAATGACTAAATATTGCAACATTTTTGATTTCATGACAGGGATGAGAAATGAAAGCTCATTATAAAAATATAACAACCAGATATGATCCTACAATTTTCTTTATTAATAATGTTTCATGATGCTTGCCTTCAAAATCTTTTCTTTTTTCCCTACTGGCATCTCTAACATCTTTACTTTCACCTGAATCTCATTTCTTCTTGTGTTATCTTCAAAGGAAACAGAATCACCCTGAGATCTTAGATTAATTCATTTTATATGAACAAAGCTTTACCTATCTTGACTGCTTACTTAATAGAGGAGAGTTTCTTTTGGAAAATTATGTTCATCTCTGAATAAAGTTCACCAAAAGAAATTTTTCACCTTAGTTGAAAGTGTGAGTTTGAGGAGTTAGGACAAGTATTTGTTTTTTTGTGTTTTGTTTTGTTTTG